>NC_085004.1:32338003-32643003 GCF_963854185.1 Sardina pilchardus | reverse complement strand
CAGAGGGGGAGGGGATACACTGCTCTACAGTGTTTTGAAAGTAATTGCAGAACTAGTTTTGGCCAAAATCCTACATACGGTTCCTTTAATGCAAAGTCTATGCCTATCTCCATGATAGTGTTGGAAATGTTCAAACGATAACATGAATAATGATACTGTTAGGGATCACTTTCAGAGCGATCATACTGTATTCATCAACATGAGGAGAGCCTTTCCGTGTCGTTATACACTTTTATTGTCATAGTTATCTTGGTAACACTTTACAAAAATGTTATGCTATTTAGCATTAGCTAAGCATTAACAAACACTTATTTAATGCTTCCAACATTACTTAATGATTAACAAATGTGCTTTTCCTCATTAATTGAAGTTTTCCTATCTAGGTGATCCTTTCCTACACAAGAAAACACACTGATAAGACTTATTAACCCTTAAATAATATTGGAAACAAACTTGATAACGTTTAATTAAGAGTTTGTTAGTTAATGTTTAACTAATACTTAATTCTAAATAGTGTACCATTATTGTAAAGTGTTACCATTATCTTTATAGCTAGAGTTCCTGGTGTCAATAGGGATTTCGTTCTTAGTCTATGATAAGCCATGTATGGGAGACTAGTGTGAGGAGTGTAAGGCTAGGACAGTGGTCACATGTTCTGCTGTCCCAATGTCTTACCCAGATGCATCAGCTCCATAATGTGTTCCAGGAGACCCTGGGATGAGTGATAGGTGGGCGTAGAAAGATGAGCTACGATGGCGAGCTGTTCCACCACAGCAGAAGCATCTGTGCTTCTCTCCTGCAAGCCAACACACCTCAGACTCCGGGCTCACCCCCTCACACATGCACATACAAACGAATGCACACACACACACACACACCTCGGGCCCTAAGCTAACTACCCCACACAAACACAAACACACACACACACACACACACATACATGCACATACAAATGAACACAGACACACACACACACACACACACACACACACACACACACACACACACACAGATATACCACAGGCCCTCAACTAACAACCTCACACACACACACACACACACACACACACACACAGCATGAAGGCTAATGTGAGTGACATACAGAGTGAAATATACTTGTGTGTTATCTGAAATGGTTTACAGCAGATGCCCTGAAATGGTGCACAGCAGATGTGAATAAACACACACACATGTACACACACATACACACATACACACACACCTCAAGGCCTCAGCTCACCTCCTCACAAACACAGACACAGACACGCACACAGACACACATACACACACACACACCCCTCAGGGCCTCAGCTAACCTCCTCACAAACACACACACACACACACACACCTCAGGGCCTCAGCTAACCTCCTCACAAACACACACGCACACACAAACACCCGCCTGGAGCCCATCCTCCCCCATACCTGCTTTGTTGTGTTTTACGAGACGTTTTCGGGGCGGAAGAAAGACCCCGGTGGCCAAGCGGGTCAAATGGTTTTTCCATCGCGTCTGCATCCGCCACCACCGCCGCCACCACCAGCCTTCCCCCGAACCCCTGGCCGGCCCCGAGCGCCCAAGTGTCCGACCCTGGAGCCTTCAGCACCACTCACATCTCTCCACAGCCCCGCAGTATCAGCGCTTTGATAGCCAGCGCCACGCAGTCAAGCGCGTAACGGCGTTTCCACCTCTTTTCTTTTGCTCCGGTGCTCCGGCGTAGCCATATGGCTCCAGGACACCCTGCTCATTTTTCAGATAACTTCTCAAGCGCGAGGACAGCAGGGCAGGCGACCAAAAAAAATGATAATCGAGAGATAAATTAATAAATAATAAGAAATTAGTTTCACATTTGTAATTGCCTTGTGTGCTGTGGAATGTGTGCAGTATGATATTAGCGGCTCGTAACTCGCCCGTGATGAGGGTCAAAGACAGCTCTGGACACTGGAGTGTATTTCGAGGACACAATTTTTGGTTGTGCAGCAGCACAGCGCGTGACTAATGCATCATCAAGATACTCGGACGCCTCATGGGGATGTCTAATAAATATTTGAGTTTATCTTCTACTAGGCATACTTCCAGACAATCTGGAGAGACATTTGTAAACACGTTTGTTGAGTGGAATTAACTGCGAAGAACATTTGTAATCTGCTAAGCTGCTGATATATCTCCCTGGAATGCTTAACGTCGCATACCAGCCCTCATACCAGTCTGCTTGTGCCGGCGTTCAGAGACACGTTAGCTGGGCACGAGAGCATTCCCATCCTGCTCTGCCACGGAAAGAGTTAACACGCTTTTACCTGATGTTGGCCACGCATGACAGCACCAGTTGACAGCATATGAACGTATGACAGATGACAGTGGAGGTGGCGGCAACTTGGGAAGAGAGATAATTATGAAGATGTGGGGTGGCACAGGATACCCCCCACCCCAACTCTCTCTCTCTTACTCTCTCTCGCTCTTTCTCTCTCTCTTTTCTCCCTCCCTCTCTCTCTTTATCTCGCTCTCTCTCTCCCTCCTCCCAGGCATCTTCCCATCTCTTTGACACAGTAATTACAGCACACGCTGATTCCAATGATGGATGAAGTCCCAGGCTGGGATGAACAGTGTCCCCGCATCCTTCTTCTAAACACACACACACACACACACACACACACTTGCACACACAAGCACAAACTCAAACTCAAACATAAACCTCTGTTATCTACAGTAGACTTTCTATTTTTCTTGTCTCCCATAGCCACCTCTCACTACGCAATGTGTTCTTCCAATATTTATATAGTGTTCACATGTGGGAAACTGCTAATCGGACAAACTAACGCAAACGCTTGTTCTTTAATGAGTCAATTTGGGAACGATTTCTTTCCCTCATGGTGAGTGGTCAGAAAACGTATCGAGAAGCAAGACAAAAGCACAAAGCATCTCGTTATTTAAAGTTGCCCTAAAGTTGGCTGGGAGGCGTATTGATGTACCCGGACCAAAACCAGATCTACAAACACAGACAAAAAAGAAAAAAAACAAGCACAAAGGAGAGAGAGAAGACTGAAAGACAAGAACAGAGAGACAGAGAGAGGGGAGCAGAAAGAGAGGGAGATGTAAGCAGTGAAAAAAGAGATAGAAAGAGAGATAGAGACGGAAGTAGTGGAAAAAGATAGAAAGAGAGATAGAGAGAGACGTAAGCAGTGGGAAAAAAGAGATAGAGGGAGATGTAAGCAGTGGAGGAGCAGATGCTGGCTTGCGTTTAATTGAGTTGTTAATGCCGCACAAAAGGAGCGAGCGATTCAATTTGGCTCCCCTCTCCTCCTCTCCTCTCGGCGTCTCCTCCTCTCGCTGGCCTTTATGTTTCATTAAGGGGAGCCAGAACACCTGGCGAGAGCTCGGGGACACGGGGAAAGGTGATGGAGCGCCACACGCGTGACAGGGATGGCAGGAGAGGAGGAACAAGAGAGAGAGAGAGGGAGGAGAGGAGAGAGTGTGTAGCCTGCGGCAAAGAGGGGGGGGGGGGCAAAAAGAGAAAGAGGTACACAGAGGAGAGATGAGGGAGGGGGTGAATAGAAAGAGAAAGAGGAAAGAAAGAAACAGAGAGCTGAGAGAAGAGAGAGAGAGAGAAGAGGGAAAAGAGAAGGAAAGACGGGATAGCTATGATAAGAGAAAGGGGGGAGAAAGAGGAGAAAGAGAGGGGATCCTCCCACTGATGCCCCTCAGCTGTGATGCTAGCTGCCCTGACACACGTGTCACTGGGGAGGGGGACTAACAGTGGAGGGGGGGGCAAAATAGAACCCAGGAGGCCTCGTCAGCTGGGTGTCTGACCTTCTCAATGCCTGCCCCCGTCTTTTGCTTTGGGGTGTGTTGGTGTCTGTTTGAGTGTGTGTGTGTGTGTGTGTGTGTGTGTGTGTGTGTGTGTGTGTGTGTGTGTGTGTGTGTGTGTGTGTGTGTGTGTGTGTGTGTGTGTGTGTGTGTGTGTGTGTGTGTGTGTGTGTGTGTGTGTGTGTGCGTGCGTGTGTGTGTGTGTGTGTGTGTGTTTGTGTGTGTGTGTGTGGAGGGCTGTGACTGGGGCAACTGTGAGTAAATGACAGGCTCAGACAAACATCTTTATTAATCTGGAGGAGGTTATTTAAATGCATCAGGGATGTAACTAAAGGGACAATTGAATATGTTAGAGGGAGCTGAGTGCTGGGGGATGCAAAGGGGGCCTCTCCATTTCAGCCTTATTTCAGAACTGAACACAGGATGGTAAATGCCAGACAGTTCAGATTTTCTTTGCTCAAGGCATGTATATATGTATTCATTGTAAATAGCACAAAAAACACATGGAATCACAAATTGTTATTTTGATGCCATTGAAAGAAATAATCCCACTGACCAAGAAAAACCTGGTGTAAAGTGAAAGATGCATGTTCTACACAGCTATAAAGTATAACAATTGACAAGATCTTAGTAGTGACACCCAACTATGCTGATGTGTTTGGATGCATTTTTATTTAGTCATTCCAACATTATTATTAGGATAAGCGTTTTTATCAGGATATGTTTTTGATTGTAACCCCTTGTCAGCCAGCAGTGAAAGTTAATACCTTTAGGTGTAAGTGTAAGTGTGAGTAACTTTCTTTTGTTTTTGCCTACAAGTTAAAATACTAGTAGGCAAGTAATGCTTTAACACATTGCCCACATATTCTTAAGATCTCTGCAACACTCGTGTTAGAAATGTATAGATCAATATGTGCAACCTTTTACACAAGATTTTAAATCCTTCCCTTACAAATGAAATGTTTGTACCTGCTATTTCTTATCAAGTGCAACACCATTGAGAACTTCCATCCGTGCCCATGTCCATTGACATTAGCTGTGACATTTTACAGTTTTTGCCCGTTGCTTGAACACTAGACCATGCTTAGACTAAAGTATCACAACTTGAAGTTCTGTTGCAATATCTCAAACACATGTACCTATACCTTAAACAAAAGTGCTGCTTTGCACTCTAGTTTCAATTCTGCAACACACTTACTCCATTATGCAACACACTTGGTCCTGCATACTACTCTCTATGTCATACATAGACACTTTGTTCAAAAATGAAATCTCAGAGTACCATTTGTTAAACACATATATCCAAAATACAAAACACATCAAGTAATTGCAACCTCTCAAATACACACCTGAACGCGCTTACTTGCAAAACTGAACACCAATCAGCCATCTACAAAAAGCCCTCAGTTTTGCCATGGGAAATGGTGATGTGAATGGTATATTTCCCAGTGTTGTGTCATGTTTACGTGTGTTTAGAGTTTTGGCACAATGAGCGAAGTTTTGCAACAGGTATTCAAGCAAATATGTTTTATATAAAGTAGACTAGTGTGTTCCTCCCGATCTGAAAATGTATGCATATGATGCAAGTGTGTTTCATTTTGTCACTAGAGTTATATTTTGACAAGGGATTGTTAGGTTTTGATAGCAGAGTTTAGGTACTGATAGGAGAGTTTCAATTTGACATAGATGTGAAAGGTATATTTCCTAGTGTTGTGTTATGTTTACTTGTGTGTAGAGTTTTGGCACAGTGAGCGAAGTTTTGCAAAATGTGTTCAAGCAACGGGCAAAAACTGTAAGAGGCTGGGTGAATGTAAAGTTTCCCACTGCTTTTTCCTGCACTCTCCTGCATTTGCACGGTTTTAAATCACGCATCAACCTTGCTACCGTAAAGAACATAATGCATCAGCTAGTGCCCCAGGATGTGGGATCGGACGCCAGAGAATTCAGGCACTCACGCGGCTCTTTAACAATTGGGGGTTGAACACAATACTGTGCCTGCAGCACGTTCAGGTACTACAGTACGTACACTCAGTCTGGTTCTCAAGGCATTGTGGACAGGACGTCAGAAGTCTCCTCCGAGAGCCACCTCTGGGGGTCTTTACAGAAGCCATAAAGCACGCCGAGCCCTGCAGGCTCACACGAAGGTGCCCACTGAAGCCCACACTTCAATGGGCCCTGTTTTCCGCTGACAAACACACAGACATGTGCTGCGGGGCTGCGAGCAGAGGAAGAGATGGGAAAGGTGCCACTTCCAGGGAGGAAGTGGGTGCAGGGATGCGGGCACTCGCTTGGCCTTGGTCGGTTTTAATAGAATGTTTGTCACCGGGCTTTGGGGAGATGTTTGGACTGCTAGGGGGGTGGTTAGGAGTCTGAGGGGTGTGTGAGTCAGTGTGTGCGTGTCTGTGTGTGTGTGTGTGTGTGTGTGTGTGGAGGGGTGTGGGGAGCCACTCCGCCCTGCGGGTTTCCTGTCCCCCTGGCACGGGACGTGTGGAACCCTCGTGGGGGGACCGAGTGGACGGCGGGCTCGTGAAAAAAGCTCCACGCCACCGAGAGAGTTGACTGCTATGTCCCAGCGTGACGTCACGCTCACCTCTGGCTTCCTGTGCTGTGTTGAGAGCTGCAGACTCTCTCTCTCTCACACTCTCTCCCTACATCTCCCTTTCTTTTTTCTCTCTCTCGTTCTCTCTCTCTCTCACTCTATTCCTCTGCCACTCTCACTCACCGTCTCTCTCTCTCTCTCGGCTCCATCCCTCCCTCTCTCTCTCTCTCTCTCTCTCTCTCTCTCTCTCCATTTGGCCCTCTTCCTCTCTTGTGACTCAGCAGCAGGGGCTGTTTATAGTGGCAGGCATGTGAAACTCTTTAGCCTGTCACTGCCTTTCCGTCCAGATCTGAGAAAAGCCGAGACTCGGCGGGCAGGAAGATCGCAGTTTACAACCGCGACTCACTGCCAAGTACATGCCAAGCGGCCTATGAAGATGTGCACCAACACTGGGAATTAAACAAATCTGACATTGGAGGTTGACAGCGGAAGATTTGACTGGTGCTTTTACAGCGTTTGGACAATATGACTGTTTTCAACCATATTGTGCGCACATTTAGAGTTGAATTAAATCGTCTGAAATTGCAAATATAATGTTTATTGAACCAAACGTGAATCAAATTGACCAAATCTGGATACACAGCAATAGCTGTTCTGGCCTCTAAATCTACTGATCCTTCTTCATGGTTAATGGCTGTGAACCTGCATCAGGGCATGAAACTCTCTCCGTGCCTTTGCAAGGAGGGCCGGAATGTGCAGGGCATCTCTGTAGCATACTTATATGATGAATAAAGCCCTTTCTGCTATCTCTCACTCACAGCCACATATCTAAGGCCCACTAATCTACAGACCTGTCTCCCACCACACCTCTGAGGCAGAGCAGCCTTGCTTTTCTTCCAAAATTATCTGTGGGTGTGTGGGTGTGTGCCTGCATGTGTATGTGTGCGTGCGTGCCTGCGTGTGTGTGTGTGTTTATTCACATCTGCTGTGCACCATTTCAGGGCATCTGCTGTAAACCACTTTAGATAGCACACAAGTATAGTTCACTCTGTGTGTCACTCACATTAGCCCCCATGTTGTCTTATTGCCCATCTCTTACTAACGTCCATGAACATGCTTCTCAACCTGCTGTTGAGGACATCATCAGACTGGCCAAGAGGGGGTGGACCAGGCCTGTGTGTCCTGCACGTTTGTTCTACCAGTATTGTCTGTTCCATGAATCACTCAGCGGAAGCGTCTGAAGGAGCGCTCTTATGAGAGCTTTAATCCGCGCCGCATACTGTACACAGCCAGCGTGCTCATACGGGCCATGGGACAGCCGCGGCCTAGCAGGAAATGGCGGTGCCCAAGCAAGCAGAGCTGAGATTATTTGTAAAGAGGACGGGATGTTGCCATCATCACATTCTTTTGGCATGCGAAAGTGAGAGATGACACTCTAAATGAAGCTGAGGAGTTTTATAGGGGGGAGGAGGGGACTTTTAGAGATGGAATATTAATAGTTTTCATGTCTGCACTCTTGATATTTTGGTAATGTTATTTAATTCAGACCATTCGATCATTTTAATTGTGAAAGCATGAGTGAATGTTTGTAAGGGGCACAACTCCATCTGTGTTTTATCTCATGAGTTGCTTAGATGTCCTCATATACAGACATTTATAGAGCAGGGAGCAACACATTTTATTGAGCATTTTACTCTGTTGTAAACATCTGACATTTAAATCGTCTCTGGTTGGGCCATTTGAAAGTTAAAAAAAAAAAAAAATGAAATGCAAATATATATTTTCCATCAGAGGCATCAGACACTCTGTCAAAAGCATTTTAAGTTCAAACTGCTTTTTTGAGTGGTACTATATGCTACTGGTGCTTCTATTTTTCCTTTACATGGCCAGCCTTTGAAAACAGTAAAAGCAAAATAAACGCCGGACAATCCGTCTTTTGCCATGACGACCGTGTCTGTTTTTCTTTCTCTGAAGCACCTTGAAGTGGACGGCTGTTTTGTCCTCTTCGGAGCGCTTCTGAAGCTCCCAGAGTTTGTGTTATCTCCTCTCAGGCTGCGTGCGTGGGAGTGAGAGAGTGAGAGAGTGACTGAGTGACTGAGAGGGGGCTCCACGCTCTGTCAATCAGCACAAAGGCTTTCAGATGGCAGAGTGGCTCTGCTGCAGAGGGGCTCAGGCTGCTCATCCAGGGGTCACCTTCTCACTCCACATCCGTAACACGCAGGGCAGCTCCACTGCCAAGGACCTCCACATTTGGCCCTTAGATCTCTGTTTGGTTTCCATGTCTATGGAGGAAACATCTTTTAGTTTAATAACACAAAGCCGTGAAACAAATACTCTCCAACTTAAACTAAAAGACATCTAAGTCCAAATGGTACGCAGGTATTTATTTTAGAGATTGAATGATGGGAATTGAATGTTATTGCAAAAGTATGTTTGAAGTTATTGGAGTTATTTACATCTATCTATATCTATCTATCCATCTATCTATCTATCTATCTATCTATTTATTTGTCTATCTATTGTTTAAATGTATGTATCCATATAATACACACAGAATATATATGTAATATGTGAAAAACAAAATATGCGTGTATCTAATATTATGCATAACAACAACTATGCAACATGTACAATATAATGTTTTACTAAATTCTGTATTATGTTATAACACAGTAAATACACTTCAAATTAATTTCTTTTTCTCCAAATAGTTGTATTATTACTATTTTATAACAATCATAATATGAATGTATTATATTAATTTAATATATTATGAATTATTATATTAATATATATCATTTTGTCCAAATAAATGTTCAAAATGTAATCATCACCAAGTATTTTATTTTTCCATTTTGTTTTGTTTACATTTTGCATCATTTCAAATTTGCCAGACTCCATCAGCACTGAGAGGAAGACATTTTGTGCCTGTCTGCATCCTCGTCATTCATCATGTTGGCATGACCCTCATTGTTGCGTTGGACAGAGCGCAGCTCTTTGATGTGTTAAGTGATTTAGAGTAAAAGTTGACATAAACAAATGGCTCATACAGGAGTTGGACAGGAAGTCCCTCTGACTTCAAACGGAGCTGTGCAAAACAATAGTCTGGGACAGACGTCGGTGCAGCACAACTGTACTTAGACCTTTTTGTCCGGCATGGTTTAGACCCCGTGATAAAAATGGCACCAAGTAACCTGGAAGCAATTAGTCATTTCGCCGTATGACAATATGTCCCCAAGACAATGTTAATGTGTTATTTCAGATGCCGATTTTCTCAGAGAGTTCTTGAGCACACACTTCCTCTTTTCATATGCTGAATACAGGACATTCAATTCCCCAGCTTACACAATACGGCACCTCTGAGAGAGACCACAAATAATATAATGACTGTTGACAACGAGAATAAATTGAGGTGGCTTTTTCCAGCTACAAGAGGGCATTGTGTGTTACTGTGTGATGTTTATTTGGGGTCCACGTGTGTTTGTTCGTGTGTCTTTGAAAGTGTGCAAGCACCTCTGTGTGTGCACCTCTGTGTGTGTGTCTGTGTGTGTGTGTGTGTGTGTGTGTGTGTGTGTGTGTGTGCATGGGACTACTCTCACATTACAATGATGACTACGTGTGTGTGTGTGTGTGTGTGTGTATGTGTGTGTGTATGTGTTTGTGTACACTGTGTACCTAAATATGCATGTGTTTTTATGTCTCACAGGGTGTGCATGTGTGATCTCATCTACGTAAATGTATATGTATCTGTGATCTCATGAGTGTGTGTGTGTGCGTGCGTGTGTGTGTGTGAGAGAGAGAGAGAGAGAGAGAGAGAGGGAGAGAGAGAGAGAGAGAGAGAGAGAGAGAGAGAGAGAGAGAGAGAGAGAGAGAGAGAGAACTCCCTGCAGCATGGCGTGCCTGGCTCTCGCGCCACAGCCCTGGCGTTGTTGCTCCTGAGGCAGGGATCTCCACCCCCCGACCCCTCCTGGCCCCTCTTCCTCAGGCTGGGCCGGCCTCCCAGGCCTCATCCTGTCCACGCCACCAGTGGCTGCCCAGTTCCTCTTCCTCTCCACCGACTTTCCACCCAGCCGCATAGGGCCACCTCGTTCTCAAGCCGCTGATAAGATTATCATAATAAAAACATATACATTTGCAGAGCATTGACGCTAACATTTACACGGGATAACATTTCTAATTTATCCTGCGTTAGCACAACTAAAGTGTGCAACCTAACACACATTCAGAAAGGCATTTAGATGATAAGATGCTATCTGGTAAGCGCTGAAGGTAAAGTTTTATTTATCCTGTGATAGTGCAACTAAAGTGAACACCCTAACACACATTCAAAAAGGCATTTAGATGATAAGATGATATACGATAAAGATTGAAGGTAAAAATATCATATATCTTGTGTTCGCACAACCGCATTGTAAGCCTGCCTCAGATTCAAAAAGGGTATGTAGTTATTATTACACGGTGTGGGAAAACTACAGCCTTGTCGGTGATAGAGGGATTTTGGTGGAATTTGGTGGAAAGCTATATGATTACCGCGAGCTTAGCTTCATTAATCTGTATCAGTTGCGGCTGCTGGTCCTTTGGCCTCATTTGTGCTTGTCACGGCCTCCCACCACATGCTCCGCTCGGCTCCGCAGGGACGGGGCCCGGGGTCCCCTGGGGGCCCCCACATCCAGCCGCGCTACAAAGTGAGAAATAATCATTCATTAGCCTCTGACCTGGCTGGGCTGTCGGATCGACTGGCGGCGCGGAGAGAGCTCCATTGTTCCCTGTCCCCGCTGCAGCTGGGTCAAGCCAATTGACGACTCCCATAATGATCTTAAATGGATTAAGTGGCCAAACACGCCCGAGAGCTTCCTTTTCAATTACGGCCGCAGTCATTTACATGAGCCGGCGCTGAGGGCCAATAACTGAGCCGGCTACACTCACACACCCACACACTCACACCTCCCTGGGGATAACACTGCTGAAGAACCACTCGCCCCTCGCTACAATGGGGTTGTTAGATATTAAGTGTTGTGTTGTGTGTGAGTGTGTGTGAGTTTGCCTGACATTATTATGTGGTAATTTCTCTTGTGATAGTGTGCCTGTATGTGTGTGCCTGTGTGTGTGTGTGTGTGTGTGTGTGTGTGTGTGTGTGTGTGTGTGTGTGTATGCATACAGAGTGAGTTTGTGTGTGTGGGTGTATGTGTGGTGTCTGCATGAGCGTGTTCATGTGTATGCGCATGCGTGTGTGTCTCTATACTGTGTACGTGTACGTACGTGTGTATGTGTGTGTGTGTCTGTGTGTGTGTGTGTGTGTGTGTGTGTGTGTATGGTGTGTGTACGTATGTTTGTCTGACATGTCATCTCTCAGTCCGTTCCCTGAGGTATGGAGTTTTATTGTCAGTGAGCTGAAGCTGACACACAAGTTAATCAATCTGGCAATTTGCTGCAGCTGTTGCGTGGGCCATTTCGGGGGCTTTCCCTCAGTCCTGCACAGCGTGGGGGTGCCACGCCGTCACGTCTCCTTTACTCACTCATGTGCCTGAGCACATTTTCAACACCAGCCAAAAAAAGAAAACATGGATAACAGGAAGATTTAGTCCAAAGATCTACACTGCGAATAAAAAAAATGCTTACATTAAAACACTGGATTATTGTCAGTTAAGTCAATAAAGGGTCTATATTAGATCACTGTTTGTCGAAAGGATTACTTTTCATTAGCCCAAGGCTAATTTTGATGTTGTTTGGGTCATTGTATTGGTGATTTCATAAGGTATCGACATGATTATTTTAAGTGACAAATGCAATGAATCAATATGAAGCTATTTACGGACAAAAATGTATCAAAACAAAAGTATACCCTCCAGGTCAGAATCGATATTTCCCCCTCATTTGTTTTATTAATTTCTTTACTATAATTGTACATTCAATTTGTAATTTTGGAACAACACTAAATAATTATGTGGTTTTTATGATAAATCACACTGGAATTATTTTAATTGTTGTGATCCTCATGTCTTATTTATAACATGGAGATATCCGAAAATGGAAATGCATGTTGCATGTTGTGTTTGTAACGTGTGACTTGTGCATCCTATGAACCCAATGTACTTTTATGCTCAGCAACAGAGAGAGCAGTCGAGAGAGAGCGGAGCGGACTCTCTGCAGAGGGGAAAAAATAGTCCCTGGAAGACACTGACCACAGCGTTTGACAAATTCCTCGGTAATGGAGGCTGGTGATAATTTGATAATGATGACCTATCAGGAGTGTTTCTGCCGAGGTAAGCACTGCTGTCACCTCAGCCCGGGACGGAGGTCAGGTAATAATGAAGTTAACTCCGATACTGGAGAGAAGAGGGCCCGACAGGAATCGATGACCACCGCCTTTAACTTGGTAAGTCACCTTGACCAGCGCTGGAGAGGGGAGCGAGGTCTCTCGCTTTCCTTTGTTCTGCTGGAACATGGGAAATAATGTCAGGTAGGACAGGGGAAGCACAATTCTGTCGAAGGAAAAAGCTTTTTTTTTTTTTTTTTGGTGCTCTGGTGATTTTTTGCCACGAGACAAGCCACAGTGTTACAGTATTAAGCCACAGCAAAACAACTGTGGGTTGGTTTAGCATTCAGAAATAGTCTGTTTAGATAGGGAACGAGGCGAGAGAAAGCAGGACTCTGTAGCGCTGGTCTCTTTTGACTGATACAGTACTACGAAGGACATGATTAGTGTTACTTTCACTTGAGTAAACCACAAGGCACCATGCTTACAGAGCTATGCCAACATGTGAACGCTTACACTCTGAATTACTGCTTGACTTATAAACACTGGTTATACCTCTGTGACTGAATTTACTGTGTCTACATTTTATTATTGAATGTTTTGGATGTACTTGCTGCAACATTTCATATCCTGTCATGTTGATGTTTGTAAGATTGTATTTAAACAATGTGGAACCAAATATTTAACACCATTGAAACAAAAAATAAAATAAAAAAAAAATACAAATAACCACTGTTCATGCCAAGAAAAAGACAAGTGAGAAGTGAAATATGTTTAGCCTCATTCCTGAACACGGTGACATATTTGCTTGTCCAGAAATATTTGTCAGCATCATCCAAAAGGATTTAACAGTTGGATCATGTGAGCTAAATAAAATGTTCAGGACATCCAAGCCCCATTACTTAAGTCTTGACATGGAAACAAGACTTTGGAGTGTCAGCTGGAACTTGAACCTTTAATCCGAGGATCTGTGAAATTGAGAGACTTGCAGATTCCCTATCATTTACATTCCTTCTTGGAATTCTCACCATCCAAAAGTCATGGTCCACAACCCCTTAGGAAAACTGCGACACCAGTATACTCTCAGTTGCTTAGCCATTTAAGACAGGATCAGTAGTGTTAACGTTCAGTTTATTTCAAAGCAAACGCTGTTTTTCTGAAGCCAAGTGCCCAACTTGTGCGTCATGTCAGGAAATACACACAATATTGCCACAGTTCTGTAAGACTAAATGTTGACAATATACATATTCCATTTGTTTTGAAACCTGGGTTATGGTTATAACATGACTAAAGTTAAACTTGCTCTTGTATATCCACAAAATGTGTAAATCTACAATGTCCCTTCAAAACTCAATATCTTGTGCACAGCGCGTCTACGAATCATGACAAAGGCAAAGGAAGAACGTGTGAGACAATGGAAAATGATGTCGGCAGGTATCTCACAGCACCATTGCAGCCCTGTGCTAGCGCATTCATTTGTGGAAAAAACAGACCCAAAACTATCAAGGGCTGAAATGCTATCTGCGTCTTGGAAGTGCTACATCAGGGTAATTCTATACATGGCAGCAGCTGTAGCATCACATAGATCATGTCCAAATGCTCCTTTTCCCACTGTCCTCATATAAAACCATTTACCCGAGGACCGCGGCCGCCGATAAACAACTGCTGAAAACGCATTTATTTTTCACGGTGACTCTTTGATAACAGACAACTTAATCTGGGGATCATAATCCAGTGACAGATGATTTCATCCAGTCAAACTGGTTTGGACAGACACACAGCCAGTAGGCTGTTTCATCAAGTTTTAATAAGACTTTAGCTAACTGAATGGACGGAAACTTAAGTTGAACATAGTTAAAGTAGGTCATAACTGTAAAATAAACAAACTAACTAACTAACAAACAAACAAACAGTTTGTGGAGTTCAATAGTTTAGCTGTACTGCACCACCAGGAGACGTCGTACACAGCTTGAATGTTGTGTAAAGACGTTAGATCATTTTTCCCCTCATGTTTGACTGTGTGGATATTATTCATAAACATAAAAATGAGGCAGGTCTATGACTAAGACAAAAGAATGAGCCTCCTGACATTAGTAGCTTCTCTCATAAAACACAATAGGCATTGCTCAGCAGTTGGTCAGTCACAGTTTATATATAGGAGCTGCCACGAGTAACACTTTGAGCCTGACGCTAACCACTCTGAATATAGAACTGAGAAGAGAGGGGATAAGGAAGAACAAATGCATTGACACCACTCATCAGGGTCAGTGGTGTCGAGTGGCCACAGACGCAGTAGCAGACGCATATGTTCGGACTGTGCTTCTGATGGGCCGGCCTGAAAGACAGCGTTGTAAAATGGCCGCGGGGCTTGATTCCTACGGCCGAGTGAGCGGTTTGATTCTTTTCGCCGCGAGGGGGAGAGGAAACAGATCGTCTTAGAGTGGAGATGGAGCACAAAACTTAAATGCAACACAGCAGGGGTGCCCTCGGCCTCGGAAAAGAGATACATACCCAAAAGTAGTGGGATCAGTCGTGAGGGGAACCCAAAACCATAGATGACAAGCACAAGCCATCTTAAACAACAAGATGGATAGGCTCTTACTAGCATGCTTAGACATGGCTAAATGTTTGTCTCTCTTGATACAAGTTAGCATCCAAACATCTCACATACCCTGCATTTAACTGTGTGACACTACAGTTTGGAGGGGGATGTACTGGCTTGCATCTCTTTAGATATGAGATATTTGAGTGGTAGGCCTGTTTAGTTTCAGGTCAGCTCCAAAATGACCATTTACTAAAGGTCCATTATACATCCTGAGGCACAGTATAATGTCCTAAGCATGGACTTGGATGTGTATTATCTAATCTAAGTAGTATTCTGCAAAGATTAAGCAAAAATAATGTACAACTAATTTTATTTACATGCTATTTGTTGAGAATTGAAAAGGTTTTCATTAAATGACACCACATCCTCAGTCCTCTTTACTGAATGTTTAAAAATGGAGCAAACAGCACTTAGGCCGGTTGTTGATCTTAGTGTACAGGCCTAATCCTTCACTATTAAAGCGTGTGACAACGTCGACCTCACCTCGTTTGTAAGCGTTGGGAGGCAGCAGGTAAGGCCTTGCAATCCACACCACATATGGTGCACATTAGGGTGGGAGAGGTCTGCAGAGGCCGGCAGGGCCTGGTGAGTGGCTCCCACTGACGACAGACACGTTCTGATTCCACATATGTTGAAATGTAGAAACCGTTACATGGCCTCTTTGATACTGCGTGATTTATTGGGTCTTGGCAGCAGTTGCGAATGTCTTCAGCGACAGAGAGGCTCGTCTGTGAAAGCGGATAGTGTCTATCAAATCGCAGGGCCGACAGCACAACAAATGCTACGCCGTTTCCACACATTTTTCAAGGCCTGCTCCTCCTCGCTCTCGCTCTCACGGCTGTCGCTGTTATGTCATTCCCACGTCCCCCCCCCCTCCGACCTATTTGGTGTGGTATGGTTGATCTAGATCCAAGAATAACAATGAACACAAAGGACAGAGTTAAACCTGGACACTGTTATCTCAGTCAGCTAACTTAACTATTAGCAAAGTAATCAGGGTAGATATCAGATAGGCCACAGTCATCACTGATCACTAGAACAAACTTCAAACAAAGCCACAAAACTTTATAATTATCCTGAATGTCCACGTGATAAGTTACTGTCATTAAAGAAAGAATTCTGCCTTGGCCTCCACATGACATGGCGCACATGTGAATCCCTCTCATAAACTACTTTGGGGTCAGTATTTTTAATGTGGTTCTTTCAAATAAATGGTTGTTGAAGCCTCTGAAATGGTGCTGTGTGCGATGTAGCATGCTAGTAGCATCACACACACTGTGTTTGTATCTGTGAAATATCATGCATTCTGATGCTGTAATCAGATTCTGTGGCACAGACAGACATTTGAGTGTTGTTTGTGGATTGTAGTCACTCTAAGTAAAAGGCGGAGAGTGGGTAGTAAGTGAGGGTCAATAATAATGTGTACTCAGAGTTGTCACTGCAAGTGAAAGCAATGCTGTGATTGTACAAACCAAGGGGAGTATAGTCAGTGGAGTAGAAAGCAACATACTGTAGCTCAGAACAAAATGCAAAACATTATTGTACAATAGATAGATCATTAGATCAGCAAATTAGCTTGAATGGTACTTGTGGGGCTTGTGTATAATTAGGGTAAACAGGGAACTAATGCTGAATGGAATGACATAAATCTCCTTCCATAATTGACTGGGAGGAGATTATAGTGGTCCACTTAAAATTCCGGCACAGACATAGAAGAGAACAGTCATTTCTCAATGTAAAGAAATAAGTTTGTTATTGTTATTGTTATTGAATATCATACATCTGTTTATATACAAATGTGGTATGCATTTCTGACCTAATGCTGATGAGACATTTGGCTATTTTATTGCCTGCCTCATCTGTTTTGGGGCTTTGGAACAGTTTAGGCTGTGCTGTGCTGCTGGGGGATCAGACGTCAGCGGCGTGTGTCACTGCCGTGGTGTCAGCCACAAGTCTGAGCCAGGCCGGGCCCCCACCCCCCTCGCCCCTCCTCCCCTCTCCTCCCTTCCCATGTCCTATGCCATGCTCATCTGCTTACCATCAAACATTACTGCTCAATAAAGTCAGCTCTTACAAGAGGAACTAATCAAGCTGCTGTCAGCTTTACTGTACACATGCTATTGATATGTGCCTCTTCCCCACTCAGAGAGTGGCAGTGGCATCGGCAGATGTGGCCCTCGTTCACGCCAGAATTGGCAAGGAGCTGGGTGCCACATGCAACATGGAGGCTTTCTCAGTTCTAACAAAGGGCCGTGGGGGAATGACAGCTGATGAGCAGTTTAACAGCCGATCAAGCGGTCGGCCCTAGCGGGCTGATTGATAATCCCTGTGCTCCGCTGCGACGGGAGGAGACGTATCAATAACCCTCAGTGTTGAATTGTCACGATCCCCGGCCACATCTTGTCAGTTTGATTTGCCATCTCCATGTGGTCATTAAAATCAACTCCCATAATAGGGCCTTTCTTGTCCTCTCTTGGTTTATGCAAATAAAATCGCAACAGGCGCCAATTAAGTTTATTGATTGTTCAGCGCTGAAGGTCGCTGGGCTATGAATCATGTTGCGATGGCTGCTTGTGACAAAATGGCAAAGTTCACATGGCTGTGAGCGAGATTCCTTGCCAAGCACTTTGCATTACAGTCGGGGGTCGCGCGAGGTCAGTGTCCTGCGAGGGATAATTATATCATAAACTAAGCCTCTCGCTCCAGCAGGACACTAGATAAACATGAGCCCATCTAGAGTGCCTCTCAAGTTCAGAGCCCAAACAGCCCACCTAATTCAATTAGCTAATAGGGGATCAACCCCACTCTAAATGAGGATTGGTGGGGATGTGTGCGCTTACTCAGTCATTTCAATTACCAGTGGTGTTTATTCCTGCTGTCTTCCTGTCAGTCTCATGATGCTTGCACTAAATTTGTATGCAGCAGTTTGCTTGCATATTTCAAGAGGGAAACATGAACACACACACGCGCACACACAGGCGTGTGTGTGGGTGTCACCTGCTTGACAGTTAGTCTGATCTAGAAGTTTAAAGTCGACTCATGCCCCAGCAACAAGGCCTGGTGTGCAAATGAGGTATTTAGCCACGCCTGGGGATGCCTTAATCAGGTTTCCTCAGCATACATACATATTTGAGTGTGGCGGAACGGCCATTCTAAGTAGAGCGGAATGTGGCGAGTGAACTGCGAGGGCAATTAATAACGCGGGCGTTAGGGCTGACAGCTGATCGAGGCGTGGATGGACGGAATTGGCATGTGTGGCGCACTGCGCACGTCGGCATCCTGTCTCGCCTCATCTGCATTACGCCGCTCATCTAATCACCACGGCACATCCAATCATCGTCCCTACAACAAGTGTTCCTCAGCTCGCTACGCAACTCAGTCCCACAGTCGCTCACTCACTCAGTCAGGTGGCCCAGGTGCGTATGGCGGGAATGCTGAAGACCCAAAGAGAGACACGGTCATGTACTGTATGTGCGGGAATACGCACGGCTCTGGTCTGGCAGAGATCCACGCCTCATGGGAGAATTGGGAATCTTGAAGCCGAACCCCAGACCCAGATCCATTCCCAAGCCAGCCTCCGTGCAGACGTTTATGTAGCTTAAAGGACATCTAGACGACTCCTCTAGACGCTGTCACATTCTGTGGTCGGCCACTGTGGCCTGGCCACAGGTATGACACGCGTGTGACAGGAACATGAGACTCTAGTTAATAAAAAAAAGATATTGAAAATTCAATACAGTACAAGGTGTTGGAATGACATGGGCTCAGTGTGGGCAGATCTAGAGAGGGGGGGGGGGGGGGTCGGGCCGTGCAGAAGATCAAGTTGACTGGGAG
Organism: Sardina pilchardus; assembly: GCF_963854185.1. Taxonomy (NCBI): domain Eukaryota; kingdom Metazoa; phylum Chordata; class Actinopteri; order Clupeiformes; family Clupeidae; genus Sardina; species Sardina pilchardus. The sequence continues at coordinate 32,623,967 of NC_085004.1, read as the reverse complement.
CGGAGGTGTAAGGTGTTTGCTTAGAGCACTCTCCTGATCAAGGGCTTGTGAAATGAAAGCTGGGTAAATGAAGACGTGAGTGTCACAGGCACTGGAGATGGGTTCATGTGTACTTTAAATGTCCTCGTGTTATTTTCAGGTCGTCGTAATTTTCACATAACATTTTCATGCCATGCTAGAGAAGGCTGTGTTACTCTACTGGAGGGCATTTGTCATAACAATTACTTTATATTAAATTACATGTTGAAGTAATACTTTGACATTAATTTAAAAAGTTATTTGTTAATAACAATAACTGAAGTACAGGTTGGTGTTTGTTGCCATCAAGTGGCAACCGTACTGTACAGTGTGACTTTGACCTTTGGGTACTATCACTGCATTTCTTTGCTATCAAACCCAAATTCAGATGTCCAAATGTGGAGGGGCGCTCTAAATAGCTTGGCCCTGGGTTGGCTATTTGTCCGCATTGCTTATTAACTTTGCACTAGTCACCGGCACAATGAGCGTCCAGGCCGTGAGTACAATGTCATCTACTCTTTGGCAGCTATTTTTTTTTACAAGTGGCCCGAGATAATTAGCCCAGAAGTAATGACCGCTCTCTGATGACAGCCGCCGAAATCGGATACCCCGCCGCAACATGCTCTTCCTGTCACTCTCCCCTGCCCCAACAACTGCAGAGGTTTGGGGCAAGCGGCGGCGGCGGGGGCAAGAGCAGGGGGTGTGGTGGGGGTGGGGGTGGGGGTATAGTGCTATTTTTTGCCCCGGCTGCCGGGGTTTGCCTGGCGCCAGCCCCTGGGACCCAGCATGCCGGGGGCTGACAGGGCCAATGCCATTATTTGCCCCTTTGCCCCCCGCGGCCCATATAAGAGAAGAGCAGGAACTTAACACTAAAAACACTGTCAGGGCGGGTCAGTGGGAGGGCGGGAGCAGCGCATGTGTTCCCATCCCTGAAACCCGTCCTCTTGATCCTGTCCTCCTCCTGCCCAGCAGCGCGACCTGTCCTGGGGGGGGACAGTGTGGGGGTGGGGGGGGGGGGGGTCGCGATGGCCACTGGTGCTCCCGTTGGGCTCCCGTTGATCTGGTAGATCTGAGGCTGTGGCCGCTGCTTGCGCCTGAAGGTGTGGGCTGATGGCTGATAGAGATCGGAGCCGCAGGCGCTGACACGTGCTGTGAATGTCATCGTTAAAAGTATCATTTGTGGGCAATACATGCTGCTCATGCCAGCGCTCCCTGGATAATGGGCTCGCCGCTGGTGTCATGTGCACTGGCATGGCTGCGTCAGCTTAGGAAGCAACACGCTGGATCTAGCTGAAATCTAAAACAAACAGGCCGAGCGTGAAGCCAACACTTGTCCACCGTAAAGAGGGTTTAGTAGCAAAATAGCCACTTCTCGCCACTGGCCCAGGAAGCTTTGCAGGAAGCCGAGTGCAAAGGCTCCACAATCTGTGGTCAGCCAGCAGGGGGAAGGGGATCAGTTGGCTGCCGTGTGGCCCAGAGAATACATAAGCGACAGCAACACATCTCTATAATCATCAAGTTCCCAGCGCTGGATCTGGGATCTCTCTGTTTGTTGTTCCACAGTCTGACACCATTTCCTTTTCAAGTCAAATATAAAAATAATTTGGTGCAATCCCTTACCAACACAATAGATATAGTATTACATGATAAGGTCATGTCGTTTTTCTAACATTGTCAAGAAACTTTAATCAATATTAGATATACGAAAACAGCTTAAATATTCAAACACAATTCAATTACGCTTAAATTCAAGCATTTGCACATTGGAAGTTCAGTTGCATTTTCCGTATCCTTGACTAGATATTTCTCTAGCAAAATCAGTAATTGAGTGGTGAATCGGTGGCGTCTAGGGAACCTCTGACACATGCGAGTGGCAAAGGTGCACCCTTGCTCTTGAGAGCCAGACACTAACATTTAAAAGGGACGAAGGACAGAGGCTCTGCCACTGGTGACCTCCAAATGGTATTCATTCCTTGCCGCTCTTGTGTGTGAAACATTTCTGTTGACACCCGGCAATGCAGTGTTGATGAGTTAATCTAGCAGCTGAGTGTGTCCCTTAGCCCAACCCAACACAACCCATCACCCCTCTTACCCAACGACCCCCCCCCCCCCCCCCCCCCCCCGCCCAACACAACCCAACACTCCCCCAGCCCAACACAACCCAACACAACCCCGCTAGCCCAACACGACCCAACAACCCCCCAGCCCAACACAGCACAGTGCCTAGTGTCTGTTCAGGAAAAAGTGCCCCCACTTCCTACATACATAAACAGCAGAAAGGTTGATCTGTCGGAGGTAAATCAACTCAGAATCTCACACACTCACAAGTGACACAGACACACTAAGCCTAGGCACCCATTTTTGTATTTAATTTGTGGTTCTTACTTGCGCGAGGGTTTTCTCCAGAGTAGGCAGACGGGGAGATAGTGTCGGTCAGGTATCCAGTGGAACTAAGGAGGCAGGAAGGGAGGAGGGCTGGGGACTATAAAAGGATGGAGCATGCCCATCATAGCTGAATGGGACACTTCAAATACCTGGAGCAGAAACATCAAAAAGGCCCCACCGGGGTGCGAACACATGTGAGGGGTGTGTGTGTGTGTGTGTGTGTGTGTGTGTATGTGTGTGTGTGTGTGTGTGTGTGTGTGTGTGCGTGTGTGTGCGTGTGTGTGTGTGCGTGCATTTGTGTGTGTGTGCTTGCGTTTGTGTGTGTGTGTGTCAGTATCCGTGTGTCTGTGTGTGTGTCAGTATCCGTGTGTCTGTGTGTGTGTGTGTGTGTGTGTGAGGGAGTGCCTGCGTATGTGTTTTATTTTTATTAATGAGACACTTACGTACAGCATGTAACAGTCGCAACTGGCAGGAGCATTTAACCGGCGTGCTATGTTTGCTTGGTGGTTGGCTTGTTTGTGTTGTGCTTTGGCTGAGGGGGTGGCGCTAGCGCATGTTACTACTGCTTGTTGCCACTACAGGCAGAGGGAACATGCAGCACTGGGCATCAGCCCCTGCTTTAATATACCCACCTTCCCCCCGTGTGCATTTGCAAGATTGAGGAAATAAAAATAGGCTTCCAGTATGCTCACCACGAATGTGAAATCCATCTGGTTCTTCCTGTTGCTTTATTGTATGAGCTGCGGCATTGCTGTCCGCAAGTTCTTAGAACAGGCCAATAATCTTTTTTTAACACCTCCAGGATGCGCTTCTGGGAAAGGCAGTTGAACCATTGAGAACGTAAGAGCAACCAAACAGCAACAAGTGGATTCAGTTTCTTAGTGTTTTATGGCCTGTCAATAGATATTGTTTCCAAACAGATATGGACACGTCTTATAATAACTTGTAACAATTACTAATTATAGCCACGTAAACTGACAGTGCGTTAATGACACATGCACATTATGAAACAAATAATTTAAGCATCCTTAAAAAAAGACTGTCTTTTCAAATGTTCTCTGAGGCACTCTTTAAATTGTAATCACACTAGACAATTGATTTGATACAAGTGCTCCCTCTCCTGCTCATGTTTTATCCATGCATATATTAGCCTATTTGTTGATGTTTTATCTATGCATATATTAGTTTATTTGCTGAGAACAGTCTGTAAAAAAGGGATTCTCGTGGTGCACTATTCTCTTGAGTATCATTACAATTGCTCTTAGGAATGTTTCAAATGATGCATTTGCTGTCACTACAGTTGTCCTTTGTAAATCTTTCCTAATCACGTATCTATACTAGCAGGTCCCTGTAGAGCTTGTTTATTGACTGAGCTTTTTTATACTGTTTTTACAACTTAACACATGCCAACACGGGTGAAAATCCTCTGAGGAGAGACAAGTGGTATGCTCCAAATTCTGGAACTAGGATCCAGGCTCTGTGGGAAAGTCCATCTGCTTCTCACCAGGGGGGCCCTCATGCTTTACACTTCAGCCAGTTCCAAAGGTTGCTGTCTCAGAGATCTCCGCTCCCAGTGACAGCTCGTCTGACAGCTTGGTATGCTCCCCTTGCAGCCATTTTTCTCAGGCTGCGGCTGTGAAGACGCCTTGGGCTCAGCGGGGTGTGAGTGTGTGTGTGTGTGTGTGTGTGTGTGTGTGTGTGTGTGTGTGTGTGTGTGTGTGTGCATGTGCATGTGCATGTGCGTGTGCGTGTGTGTGTGTGTGTCTCGCTCTGCAAAGAGGACCAGTAAACAGGGATTATGGGGATTGAATCTGGACTTGACTGTTTATTTGTTGAAATCCGAAGAGCTTGATATAGATGGTGTTTTTTATGAGAGTTTCAGCAATCAGACTGAGCTTTTCAGTGTGCTTAGCCTTTAACAGTTTTTTTTTTTTTTTTCATAAATACCTTCATCAGAATGTGGAAAAAATAAAACAGTATATTCTTTTTTTCCATCAGTGTACCAATGTGTTTCCTGTGCAAAATCAGCCTCCACTGAGTCAGCCAGTTGTGTATGCTGCCAGCAGTTTTTATAGCATCTGATGCTTGTCTCTACTACTCGGCCTGTCCTCTGTCCTGCTGTCCTCCATCACCACCCAGAGAAACCACAACCACTAGGAATGCCCTGTGTGTACACACACGTCTCAGCACAAGTACTTTTGCTTTCTTGCAGGCATTGGTGTGTTAATGTACTTTAAACTATAAGCAAACTACAAGCATTTATCATTTATGAGGGCAAATTCTGAGGTGTTCACTAAAGGTGTAACTAAGATGGCATTTACAGTGTTTACAAACACAGCGCTACATGCAGTCATGAAGGCACTAGGTTTAATTAGCTCCTCTGACTCCTCTTGTTAAACCTGAGGTCATTGTGGCGGGAAGCTCATTACTCTGTTACCTAATTAACTTCCTTCCTCCAGGTGGCCCATTATGGGCGGGGCTTGTCACTCTCCATGAGCACAGGGTAAGCTCCTGATTGGTCACTAGGGTGTGAAGATCCCCTCCTGATTGATTATGGGCCTGTCACCACAGCGGTGATGGATGACAAGTGCCCGCGCCACCACAGCATGTCCTCCTGTGCTGGGAAACCCCTCTTCCTCTCTCCACCATAAAAAGTGCCTATAGACTGATTCTCAGGTCAGTGAACTGGAGATACTGTGGTGAGAAATTGGACGGGGAGCAATTAGGGTCAAAGCATCACACCATCTTGCTGCTGTAGGAAGGCTGTAGAAGAATGTACTGTATTTATTATAAAAAAAAATACGATTAAAATTGTGCCGTGTTTTACCAAGTTTATTCTTCTGTTCTTACGTATGGGCATTTGCATTTCCATTACAGAGTGGAACAGAATGATTGCCATGATATAATTATTAAAGGTTGAGTCACTTCAAGCCAAAACAACAATTAAGGCCAAACACAACACAATATTGATTATAGGCTAAAGAAACATTTACAATTAAGTCAACATTGATTTACTTTTAGAAAATGATCACAAACCAGCTTAGCACACAAATGATAAAAGATTTGTTTTCAGTAAGTGCCAAAATAAACAACCAAGTCTTGGTAATATATTAACAGAAATGACTTACTGTTATACATAATGTGTCCCGTGTGACACATTCAACCCACATATTGACTTACCCATTATAGAACCAGTAAAAAGCACACTGCTCAAAGGACCTTATTGATGTAATTGATTAGACTTAGAAGTAATCACTGTCTCTCTCAGACACTGTGACTTGGAGGCTAGGTGTCATTTGTATCTAATGGATACTTCTATCAGATGTATACTTCTATGTAATTGATACTGTACTGTATGTCAGTGGTAGCCATCTAATTGCTAGTTGAGGAGCAGTAGTAGTGGAGCAGTACACACACGCAGGGCTCCGTGCTGCTCTCCTTTTGAGGCGCTACAGCATGGCGTGTCTGAGGGTTTGTTTCCTCAGGGTGTTGCCATGGCATCAAACAGTAAGAGAAGTTCCTGCTGACTGATTCGCCACCTGCTGGGGAGAGGAGGTGGCGGGAATGGGTGGGGTGCGGGTGGGGGCTGTAGGGAGGGGATGGTGCGGGAAGGTGTTCGGACTGCCTCGGGAAACGAGATCCAATGAAACCTTATCTCCCAACTGAACCACACCATGTGACTTCGCGGCAGATAGCGGCAGTGAGTGGGCCGGGAGAGGCCCGCATTTCAGCCACAGGTATTTCAGCCTCTATTAGGGTCGACGAAAACAACACAAACTGTCCCTTCGCAACATCATCAATATCAATTCCTGATATCAGATCAAAACCTGGAATTTGCTTCATGGAGGACTTGTGCACGAGAACATGATTTATAAGTTATACAAATATAAGAGGCTACAGATGTTTTTTTATGGGTTTCTTTTTGCATGTATGCAAACACTGACCTGACATACATTTCAGTGCAGAGGAGTGTTTGTTCCAGTTGCAATATGAAATGCATTTGAGATAATGTGGTCTCTGTGGTATGTGAATATGTAAGCCATTAAACATGACCAGTTGCTCCAAGCCAAATATTTCCATATGTTCTATCACTTAGAGAGGTCTTTGGGTGCCGAACACATTCTGTATGAGTCATTAACTAATTAGCAATCATTTGGATTACTTACTTCCTTTTTTACTCCAAATATATTTCCTTTTCATTTGGGAATCAAGTCATGTGTGTGCTTTTATCCATTAAATTGTAATCAAGGTATTTGCACTTTTTAGTGGTTATTGATTATCCATACATTATTTTTGAAATACTGGACTATTTGTGTAAGATTTATATGTTTCCATTCATTCATAGGAGGCACCTAGTTTACATTAGTGCTGCAGCACAACCCAAGCTTAGTACACACACAGATACACACACACACACACACACCCACGCACACACACACACACACACACACACACACACACACACATAGCAAAGCAAGCCCAAAGCAAGCAAAGCCCCCTTTTGAGGCAGATGATTTTGCCCAGCCGTGTGGGTTGGTTATGCGTTGGGCTGGTGCCATCTGGCAGTGGTTCTCGCCGGAGATTGGCCGGCGTCCATAACCTTACTTCCATCGGACCGGTAATACTTGCTTCTATTTATACAGTTGGAAGCAAATGTTCACAACAGCGTTTGCACAGTGGCATTAGCATTAGCCAGCGGAGATTTTGAACAAAGCTGGACAGCAGGCTTCGCGCATTGCCTGGCATGCCTCACCGAGTGCCTGGGATGGCTACCCAGTGATGGGAAAAAAATAGATGACCATTTCAGCAAACTGGACAGAGCTGTTTGGGGTTTTGACATGGCTGGGAGAGAGGGAGGAGGAGGAGGAGGAGGAAGAGGAAGGAGAGAAAGAGGAGGAAACGCAGGAGGCAGAACGAGGAAGGATATCAGCCGCCATCTTGTCTGTTTGGTTACGGCTCCGGCCGCCCACCAGAGCAGACCACCAGTTGCCCTCAGGGGCCCCCCCAAAGTTCTCAAGGTTTTATCGCGATCTGGACCACCTTGGGGTTTTGCGTTGCGTCACGCATTGTTCCCCTGGTTGCCGGGTTGCGACAGACACGTTGCCACGGCTGCAGCACCGCGGGACATCTGGTGTACAGCGGCTGCCACCTGTTTCCACGGATGGATCTCGGCGAGGGGATGGAGCTTTGCGATGCGCACATTTGTCTGTTGTATTAGTGTCTGCCGCTCATGCTCTCTGACAGAGCCTTAGCGCCAGACCTCTGCACTGTCTCAGATTCCCCATTAAAATGTAACAGGAGAGGCGGAAACATGGCAGCGCATTCAAACAAGACGTAGAGACCCAAGTTCAGAGGAAGAAAAATGGCCACGTTGCCTGGGTGTGCCACATCACAAAATTTGCAAGCTTGTCAAAAAATGTAGACAAATGTCCCCCTGCAGATGATCTCCTAACGGGGCTCTGGGATGCTGAAGTGGAACTGAAAAAAAAAAATGGCAGAACAGAACCACAGAAGCAAGTGAGCAACATATCCCATTGGTATGCTGCAGCGCTGTTATCACCATATGCGGCACAAGCGGCCAGGGAAGATCACTACGTAACAACACAATCAACCCAGAGCTGAGCACGCTAGGACACCCTGATGTGCTCACAAGGAAAACATTTAGGCTGCTTGCTTTGTCCATCTGGCACTCCTCCTTACTTTTTCTAAAGAAGTAAACACATTTTCTCAGGTTATATATAGAGTTTGCAAAATCCATGGCTTGTGTCCAATCGCCTCCAGATAGTGTGACTAAATGTCCTTCTTTGAAATAACAGTTGCGCTAATAAGGCGTCAAGGGAAGAAAAAAGTGTGAACCAGACCTGATCTCTCTTCTCACTCTCCCTGTGTGCAGTTAGGCCTCTATGTAAGACTGCTCCACGCTGGATCTGTGCCTGTCTGGCTTACTGTGAGCTATGTGTATGTGCACATGTGTACGTGTGTGAGTGTGTTCACATGTATCTTTGAGCGTGTGTGTGAGCATATCTCTGTAGAGGTGTCTCTGTAAAGGGTGTGTGTGTATGTGTGTGTGTGTGTGTGTGTGTGTGTGTATGTGTCAGTGTGTGTGTGCGAGTGTATGTGTGTGTCTCCACGTGTGAGCATGAGGTTCCTGCCCTGAGGTCGTAAGCACCCTTGCGGTGTGACTGGTCTCTCAGCGGGGGGCAAAAACAACTCAATCCATTCAGCCTCTCCTCACCCAGCTCCCCCCAGCCTTTCTTCTCGTCTCCAGCCCTCTCTCCCTCCGTTCAGCAGCACAACAGCAGGCTCTCCAGCACACATCGCTCATTAGCGCTAGCTAGCGCAGCTTGGTTTACACAGCCCACACTACAGCAGACCACAACTTAATTCAGCTCTCGGATGATTATTTGTTTTTTTCCCTCTTTTTTTCCTTTTTTTGTGTGTGTGAGAAGGCTGCGAGTCGGGCTCTTCAGAGTAATGTCTGGAGGAGTGGAATAACATGGTCGAGGACCCAAACGACCCTGGGCTCCCCAGGTTTTTATGACAGGCTAATCCATAAAGGACACAGATTCCTTGTGGTAGGGAGAGGGAGCGGGCGGAGGGGATGGGTGGGGTGGGGGTGGGTAGGTTTGCCTTTCACTTTTTAAGTTTTACTGCTCTCTCCAATTCCCTCAAAACCTTAAGCAGTCTGGTCCCTTCCTTCGACCTGAGGAGACATGTTATGCTTGGAGGTGTGCCACAGAGTCCAAATAAACCAAATTAGACGAAGGTGTTTGAATGGAGGTTTGTGCTGTTGTTACTGGTTTTCTCTCTCTCTCTCTCTCTCTCTCTCTCTGAGAAGGGGGAGTGGGCGGGTGGGGAGTTATGTGTGTTGAGGAGGCCTGTGGCTTTGCTGTGTGTCTCCCAGTGCTTTCTCTTGCTCTCGCTCAGGGCCCCGTGGGAGCAGTCGGAGAATGGCTGCATGTCTCTTTGCCTCCCTACAATCCCCCTCTGTGAGGCGCTCATTGGGTTTGGCAGGGCAGCTGTGTTGAGATTTAGACATCATCATTCAGACAGTCCGAGAAGACATGGAGCCGTTTCCTTGAGAGAGAGAGAGAGAGAGAGAGAGAGAGAGAGAGAGAGAAAGAGAGAGAGAGAGAGAGAGAGAGAGAAAGGGGGGGGGCACGGGTCTGATGTGATATGTGTTCATCAGGCCCTGTTTGAGTGGGAGTCCATCGCTCATTGACGGCCCAATGTCTCCCAAATGAACTGCTTGTAGAGCTCACTTGTTACCAAATTACACTTCAAATGAGAGATTTACTCACAGCTACTCTTGTTTTGTTGACTCTTTTTCCTCTCTCTCACTCTCTCTCTCTCTTGGGCTCTCTCAGCACCTCATCGTCCCTCCTCTCTCTCTCTCTCTCTCTCTTCTCTCTCTCTCTCTCTCTCTCTCTCTCTCTCTCTCTCTCTCTCTCTCTCTCTCTCTCTCCCCCAACATTTGGAAGGCTCTGGCCTTAGACAGGCCTGGTCAGCAATTTGGAATTGAAGTGCACTTGGAAAAAAGGGTATCTAATACAAATGGAAAAGTAACACACATTTTGGGTGGTCCTTGAAAATAATCTGCGCACACCATGTTCTCCACAGATGAGGAGTTCACATGCACATGATGGATTTGGTAAGAAACTGGCTTCTCTTTTTTCATAAGTTGTTACAACACTCGGATGCAACAAAACCCAACAAGCGATACGCGTTAAAAAGGATCACGGGAAGGTGATAATAGCTTAGCGGCCAACATTACAAGATTAGCATGTGTGCCTGCAATTATTTCCCATGACAAAGAAGCGCTTATGCATGTGTCTGTGGCATTAGTGCTTTCCTTTGATCATTACAGCCCTGGAAACTGAGAACATCACGTCTTGGTGCGTGTTTTCTCTCTCTCTCTCTCTCTCTTGACTTTGACTGTTTGGCCCCTGTGGTAATCACAAAGGGAACGAGAGATCGCTTGCCTTTTCAGAAGGGATTCCAAATCAATTTGTCAGGTTTCAGTGGACGGGGTTCATTACTGTTTGTTCGATGAAAAAAAAAGGGGGGGGGGGTATGTGAGTGTGTGGGTGGGTGGAGGAAGAGGGGGCGGAGGGGGCCGTTCAGGTGACTGACGCAGCAGCTGTGACTGTTACACGGAGATTTTGGGATCGCATCCCAGCACTAGACTGCCATTCCCATCCGGCACACTGGTCAGTCCCCCCCCACCCATCCATCAGCAGAGAATTCCAGTCCCATTCCTGATGCGGGACACAGCATGCATGGCTCCGGACACCAAGGAATGGCGCTTGACAGTTTTCCCCTGCAAAGGAAGCATGCTCGGCCATCACTATTAACTACCCCAGTCTGTGCGTCGTGCATTTGGCACAGCACATTTGAAATCTGGTTTTGCTGCAAAGAGAAGAAGATAGAATAGAGGCCTGAGTTCTCTCTCTCTCTCTCTCTCTCTCTCTCTCTCTCTCTCTCTCTCTCTCCCGGCAGTCTTTCCAATGTTGGTCAGATCAAACATGTAAGCATTTGCTCGCCCTGCCAAGGACAGCAATTAAAGAACATTCCAGAGTGGAGCGAGTGCTGCTTTTTAAGCAGATCAATATTTCCTTAAAAACAATAGAGGAAACAACGGAGGATTATTACCATATGGCTACATTTAATCAGTCCGACAGCACAAACGCAGTTTGATCAGCTTTGATACGACACCCTAATAAATTACTCTATTTGTCAGGAAACACATTCCACAGAATGCTGATGTTTCGTATCAATTTCTCCTCAGTAATATAACTCAACAGTGGAGTTTGTTTTCACTGATCTGGGAATATTTAATAAGAATATTTTCCAGATTCTTATTTTCATGTACTGCACATTTGGTCTTTGCCCTTGTGCATAAGGAGCCTTGCAAGCGAGCCCTGATGCTTTCAAAGTCTAAGCAGTTTTCTTGTAATTAGTAACTGAAACCATAAGGAGAGTGTGTGTATGGTTTGTGTTTTTACAGAGGCTCTCATAAAGTAAATATGCATAATTGTTATTGTTTCTGGGAAAGGGAGACGTGTATGAGAGGGAGTTATTTTGTTTACAAGTTTTCACGAGTTGGGAGTTGTTTCATTTAATTTAATCTGTTGACTTTGCAAGATGGACATTGTTACACTCATGTCAGTACACACGTAATGACGGCTGGATCAAAAGAGCTTCTCTTACTGCCTACAAATCCCCACCTGATTTAATCAAACAAATAACAAACAGGCTATCACATTATCTGTGGGTAAATGTAGAAGTAGACACATACAACACAGTTAAGTTTTGAGTGGTAACTTGGGTATCAAAATATGTAGGAAAAAATTCACCAATTAACCAATTCTTTCAAAAAGTCCAAAAATTGGTAAACTGAAAATGGAAACTGATGAGGTCAATAACAATAATTCATCTGTACGTTTTGAAACTAGAGTATCAGTCCACTTAATATTGTGATTATTTCAGTAGCAATTCTATTTGTGCTCACATGAAAGAGACCTAGCTGGAGAATGTGCCAGTGCCAGTGCACGTGTCCGATACAAGGACATGTCTGCGGCACTGCCCCTGACCGGTACGCCTCGGGCCTCAGAGCCGGCTGCTAGCGAAGCGGCCTCAGGGATGGCTGAAGGATGATTGCGCTGAGAGGCAGGGAAAAGTTGTGTCTTTCTAATGAGCCATCTCGCCGGTGACCACGCTAATGGATTCCATGAAAGGAGCGCTCGCTTCTGTCAGCACGTCCAAAAATACAGCGCACGGCGAGGGACGTCATCGCACAAGGGCACTGAGTTAAGGAGCCATCACTGGAGCCCGTGAAGGCCTGGCTCTGGTTAGGAGACTCAATTAATCAATCCCACTCATTCTACCCCACTTTAACACAAGTTGTCACATCTTAAAACTATTTTAAATAATGAAGTTTATTTTATTGTAAAGTGACCTTGAGTGCAGAGAGCAACACATAGAAATGAAGCACCATTTAATATATTCCAGTGCTATCATCATTATTGCTTGTATTGCCATTATTGTTCACAAGCTTCCAAATGTCATGGGACTCCTCTTGTGCTCCTCTCACTGTTGATCCGACATCATCCCACTGTGGATGGCGTCTACTGGGACGGCAGGGAGCCCATTCTCCGTGTTTATTTTGAACTGATGATGGTAATCTTTATCCCCAAGGGACCAGGAGTTCATCCAGCCCACGTTTATAACGCAGTAGAGCCAATGAACACTGTGAAGGACCTTATGGTCTCATTCAAGTATAGGACCCATGAGACAGGCGGCGATCCCTGGTGATCAAAACCACCATGGCACAGAGATCCTATAACTACATGTACGGCCATGCTTCATGCAGACCTAAAGGACTCCATCTGGCTAAGGTCTGGGGAGGGCTGGACCAGGGGTCATCCCAGCATGGCGGAGGCTTAGCTGAAGTCAGCCTATTTATCATCATTACAGGAACCCGCTCCCATCCTCCTCCTCAGCCCCACATCAAGGCCTATCCAAACATGTCTGCCAAACAGCAGATCAAGGGGAGACAGCTTTGTTGACTCTCTAAGTGCACAAGTTAGTTCTGGTAGTTATGGTGCTACAGCGTTTTGTACTCGTCAGCGGAACAGTTTTGTCTTCCAACCAAAATGTTATACTGGTATACAATCAGTAATAAAAAATAATAATACTTTCACATTTACAGTATGTGTAAATACCTTTATATCCACTAGAGCCCACAGCAACACAATAGTTAATGTAGTCATAGACAATATTAAATATGCTCCTCTAGGCTGCTTGAGAGGTTACTCGTTCAAACTCCTTCAACAGTTAATTCATGAAGTTCAGCTGATAGCTGATATATTACCTCACAACTAAAAATATGGCCTTGATTGGAGCAAGTTCAGAAAAGCTGGGTAAATCAAAAACAAACATACAAAAAAAAAAAAAAACATATACATGTATCTCTGGTTTCAATAACGTTTCCTTATGCCATATTTTTATTTAATTAGAGTAAAAAAGTTTGTGCACATCCCAGGTCAAGGTGCCGAACAAGGGTAAATCATAAAAAATGAAAAAAGGTTCGCACACTTGAAATCCTTCTTTTTAGTTTTATTTTCTTTTCAGTTATATTTTCTTTTCTTTAGCACAGAATAGTGATGACCATATTTTTATTTAAGCAATATGCATTTTTACTTTATCAAAACAAATGATTACATTTTACAATGCCTAATCTTACAACCACATACATGTAACAACATGGTATTATGTAAATAATGCATAGTCGCTATCGATTAATCAGGTTTTGTTTTATCATGTTTTAGAAAGTTGCCTATTTAAAAATAACTAATAAGTGGTGATTTAAATTTTTTTTAAAATACAAAAATCCCTGTTTATTTCCAGAAAAGAGGTACAGTAAGGTTAAAGATGATATACCATCATACTGTATGTAGATCCCACCGCAGTAGTTAATGACGACCAGACTACATCATGACTGCCACAGAGTTAGATGACATTTGGTTTACAGATGACACCTGTACATTTTTTATTTTCAGTTTTACACAACCAACAAACACACTAATAAAATGGAATGTTTTATTTCCTCCATGTGCTCCATATCTTGGTGTAACTTATTATTTCTTAAAGACGCCATTGTGTAGATATCTTTTGACCACAAAATACTGCTGATGACTGTCGAGCTAATGTAAATTGGACCATATAATGTACTGAACATACTTCAAAGCATTCAATATAGTGGTGATCAAACATCATTATGCTATAGACACACATACAGAGCATGAGGAGGACATAGATGTTAAAGTTTTACACAACCAACAAACACACTAATAAAATGGAATGTTTTATTTCCTCCATGTGCTCCATATCTTGGTGTAACTTATTATTTCTTAAAGACGCCATTGTGTAGATATCTTTTGACCACAAAATACTGCTGATGACTGTCGAGCTAATGTAAATTGGACCATATAATGTACTGAACATACTTCAAAGCATTCAATATAGTGGTGATCAAACATCATTATGCTATAGACACACATACAGAGCATGAGGAGGACATAGATGTTAAAGTTGTTCCTGAACAATTTTACCATTCAACTTTATTTAGTAAAAAAGAAAGAAAGACAGAGAGAATAGAGAATGCCTGTTTGGCTATATGCTGCCTATAAATATTTGATGGATCTTGCCACACAACCTTTACAGCAGACCCTGCCACCGTTAGAACAGTTTCCAGTGTCATAACAGTTGGAATATTGGTCGAGACGTGGGTTTGGATTTCAAGAGTGAAAAAGAAAAGACAGAAAAAAGAAAAGATAAAAAAGCGGCTTTCGCCGTCTTGAGTGATCCCTCACTCCCCAGTGTGCTGTGGCCTAATTATGGCGGCGGTGCTGTGGGGCTGTGAACCCACCCGGCGCTGCACTGCTCTTCATGCCTGTTTACTTCAGACGGCTCTGATGTCATAATGGCCCGGGCTGGCGCTTTGATATGGCCTGCGCTGGAATGCCATGGCTCTTTGTACCCCAGATACGGCAGAAGGCGCTTTGGCTGGCAGGTACAGTAGAAATCGGAGTTTTATTGCCCCGGGCCGAGGGGGGATTAGTGACCAGCGCTGCGGCGGGAGACCTCTGTGCCGGCAATATTCCCCCCCTTCCCCCGGATCCCTTGAACATTAAAGGGCGGCCTCTTTCACGCTGTGTAATTCCACGGCGCGGCTCGAATGGGGCTAATCTGGCCGAGCACAATGGGCTCTCGCCGAGGCCTCGCCATTTGCACCTTGGCGGAATGCAAATAGTTAATTGATCTATTTACAGAGGGGGAGCACATGGTGGGGCGCGACACACACGGATGGCTAGTTGCAGGATTTAAGATGGATGCCGCAGACCATAACCATCAGTGGCTGGGATTTGGGAAGGAGAGAGAGAGGGAAGAGAAGACCTTAGGCTAACTACATGGGCATGTTAATACACGGAAATAATACTGTTGTACATGTTCAAATTGAGTAAGACATGCAAGGATATTTATGGGTGAAATATAATATTAGGATCTACAGTAGTTGACCGATGTGGGGTGGCAGATATGCTATCTCTGGATGCCAAGGACTATTTGGAGGATGTTCAACGCCACAGTAGGGATACACAAGAAGCAAGGAGTACATGAATATTTACTAATTTCAAAGGGAAAATAGGCATGAGGCCTTACATGCAGGAGACACATGTTCAATATCCGTCTCTCTACATAGATCTTTATTACATCAAATGGGCTGTAAGATGTCAGAACAATAGAGAGACAAAGGCAGAGTTATTTCCTGTAGCGCTCTAATGATGTCATGGACTGTGCCTCTCGGTGCGGGAGCAGCAATCAGAGGGGATATATGGCATTCCTGCATGGTTCCAGGGGAAAAGTCTTCAGCGTCGAGCTCCGTTTGACAGGGGTACAAATTTATCATTTGCTTTACGATATCCCCAAAATCATTTCAGAATGGCGGAGAGAAAAAAGGCGGGAGAACACGCGAGCGCGCTGCTCCGAGACACATGGGAAGCGTCTGTTAGCTGGCCGTCTCTCTGCGGGGCATAAATCCTCAAGTCTCGCTGCAGAACCTGTCTACAAAGGGACCAGACTTTGTCAATAAAGAGTACCTGTCTAGTGTTTGTTAATGGTTCGTCCGGCAGCACTAGACTTGCTTACCTTTTGACCTTGTGAGCAAACATGCAAACTGACAAGCACTGGGCAAACCTCCTCAAGGTCTGATGTGTACATATTTAGAAGAAAATAATAGATGTACTGTAGATCAGAGAATTGTTTGCAAATACAAGATTAGTCAAGAACAAACAACCAAATAAACCACAAACAAACAAACAAACAAACAAACAATGAAAAGAACATATTTCAGAGAGCTTCTCTACTAGCACATTTTCTACATAGTCACTGTATATTGCTTACCTCTTCATGTGTCTGTATGTCTATAAAAAGAGTAAAAAAAGAAGTATTTTTAAAAAGAAGCCATATCCTGTGGTGAGCATATGTGCCTATATAATGATATATAATGGCCATATTCCAGCACTTTAAGAGTATGATGCTGTGTTTAACATTGTGCTATAATGGAGCAAAGTGTCCAGCTAAATGTATATAATTGCCATTGTGTGTAATAACAGGATTCAGTGATGGATGAGGCACAAGGGATAGCAGCACAATAATGGTCTGTCTCTTCCCAGAGTGTTCCTCAAGCGTGGTGTTGGATGACAATTTCATTAGCTAAGATTAGAGGCGGATATGAGAAATTAGAGAACATTATTGCACTCTGCTGCCTGAAAGATCCGCCTTGTCATACAAGACCTGACAAGCTTTGACAGATGTATTAAGACGCGTGAGACTTGAGCAGAATTTTAAAGACCACTGTCAACTGGGATTTCTGGGCACTTCAATGCAGCTATCATGTACTGTGTGTTTGTTATGGTCATGTGTGTGCTTATGTCTCTGTACATTTGGGTGAGTGAGAGCTGTTCTCTGCATGTTAATTTGTGTGTGTGTGAGTTGATGTATTTTTGACAGACAAATGCAAAACAGATATATAACGCATATGATTTTAATTTAGAAAGGAATGGCATTTCCCATCAACGTCAGCTTGCCAGAGTATATTCTCACAGTCCTACCGGGAGATGCTGCTCGACCCAAAAGCTGCCCTACATTTTGACCAAAACTCACAGTATGAGCCCTGGGCCAAGACTCTAAGTGATAGAGCATACACAACTCAATCTCTAATCCTCTAGTTACTACTCCTCAGAGACGCCCCTAATAATTGATGAAAGTTTGATGGGTGTGATAATCAGAATTGGCCCAATAGCTCTGGCGAGAGGATTAGCAATGGTCCTGCATGAGCAGCAACGGTTAACTCCGAGAAAGGAGCCATTTCTGAGAAAAGCAAAAAAAAAGCAAAAAGGGAAAGTCTAATGAGGAAAATAAAAACAGATCTTGAGCAGCGCAGATGCTCTGGTCAGGAGAGCTTATAACCACACTACTTTTTTTGTGTTTTTTTGCTCCTTTTCCAAGGAAATGTGCCTTTCGTGTAGCTGTCAGCAGCCAGAGAGACGCTGATAGGGGATTTGCAGAACACTTAAGATTAATATTTAGTGGGGCTCTTGGCAAGACTTCGTTGTATCCTGGCAACCACCTCCTTTGGATAAAAGTAAGCAAAAGACGAACCCAAGTTTTGATGTGGTGAGGCATTAAAGGCCTGACAGCTATGACATCCAAAATGAAGGGCTTTTATTGGGTCTCGACTCCTTCGTTTCTCTCATAGGTCATAGGATGCACACACACACACACACACACACACACACACACACACACACACACACACACACACACAGCTCCACACCCCTTCTGCAAGGCTGAATCCTTCACCAGCTTACAGCAGTCACAGTTGGGGTCAACCTAGAAGACACACATCCATTGAGATGAAAGCAAACTTGGGGAGTGGTGGAAATCCTATACTGTACTTGAGCTTGAGCGCAATTAGAGCATTTCATCCTGAGGGCCAATGCCAGAAGCCACAGGACCTGTAGTGCAGCAGCATATGCAAACGCCATCCTATGGGACGCTGCAGCAGGCCTACTCACTGCTTGGCAGATGAATGCTGGCTTGTGTTGATCATCTAGACCTTTTGTAGTGTTGGGGGGATGGCTGAGGTGAAAGTAAATTTTCATCTGTCACTGCACAAAATTGCACTGCATGTTGTATATGCAACTGTGTGTGCGTGTGTCTGTGCATGTATGTTGTGTGTGCACACACATTATGTAGGTGATTCTAGGTCTATAGAGAGGATTGTACATGTTTGTGTGCAAGAGAGAGAGAGAGATAGAGATAGAGAGTGTGTGTGTGTGTGTGTGTGTGTGTGTTTGTGTGCACACATAATATGCAGGTGATTCTATGTGTGTGTGTGTGTGTGTGTGTGTGTGTGTGTGTGTGTGTGTGTGAATTTGTGTGCCTCCCTCCCTTCCTCGACCGTGCCGGGGTCCGATAGAGAGCATTCCAAACAAGGTGCCCGAACGAGGAAGCAGAGCAGGTGCTGAAAGAGAGCGGCCGGTTCTCCAGGGGCCCGGCCGTCTCTCCTCGCCCCCCCACCCCACCGCACCCCACCCCACCCCCCACCCCCCCGCCTCGCTGATCCTCCGGGTGACCGGCGGCTCCTCCTCCGAGGTCCTC
The DNA here is from genome assembly GCF_963854185.1 of Sardina pilchardus. NCBI lineage: Eukaryota > Metazoa > Chordata > Actinopteri > Clupeiformes > Clupeidae > Sardina > Sardina pilchardus. The sequence continues at coordinate 32,605,340 of NC_085004.1, read as the reverse complement.
GCATTCAGGCCCTAATCAGTGCCAGTTGGGCTTCAGTGGATCCAGCGCCTCACAATCATCAACATCGCTTTTGGCTTTGGATCAATCAAACTCACATTGACTCTGTTTCCTGTGTGTGTGTGTGTGTGTGTGTGTGTGTGTGTGTGTGTGTGTGTGTGTGTGTGTGTGCATGTGTGTGTGTGTGTGTGTGTACATGTGTGTGTGTGTGTGCGTGTGTGTGTGTGTGTGCACGCACGTGGAAGCATTGCTCAATCATTCAGATTTTTTTGCTCACTTCATCACACGATGTGACCTCCTTAATGGGAGCTGGAGCCCATATTCATCACTTGATGATGACAACACTGTAGATGGATTGAGAGTTTACTGGGTTCCTCAGGACTTCATGTAGCTTTTTTGGTTTAATGATAAAACAGTGGAAAAGCTAAAGTTCAATGGATGAAAATTGCCCAACAATTTCATAATAACTAATGATCGTTATTGTTAAGATAGCAATTCCACTATGCTTTGTCATTTCATTTCCCCCTGAAAAAAGCTATGTTTTGATGATGACACTTACAAATAAACATATGTTTTGGAGTTTGGAGTTTAAGTAATGAATAGGGTCTGTATGTGGTTTATGTAAGGATGATGTTTCGCCGGAATGGGATTAGCTAGAGTTAGAATCCTCCTTCTCTGTCGGCATCAACAGTATTCCCAAACCATTCTGTGCCATATGTGGCCTCTATGCTAGGGCAGGAGGAAATGCAGCTCATATACTGTATGTGTGCTGTCTGTGTGCATTCATATACTGCCACAGATAGACTACAAATTATGATGGAGGATCAAACTGAAAGGGCAAAACGGGGGCATGGAAATAAATTCCTTCCTAACAATGTCTTGACATAACTGAGTGATCCCTCTCTGCCATGACACAGCTGTAGTTGAAGTACAGCATTGTTAGTCCTCTTTCAACAGTTTAAGCAGTGCTGTTTCAGATGGGTTGAGTTTCTGATGGTTCATGTCTTTAAACCAAGACAAAAAAAAAAAAACGAGGACATTCTTAGCTCTTCTGAAAATATCACAATAGAGATTTTTACCTCGATATTAGCGAGGTCATCCTCAGGGTTCTCCATTAAACTTCACAGTTCATTGGAACAGAGTGCTGCCATGTGGTTCCTATCAAGTTCTAATGCCTTTATCGAGAACACACTGCGGCCCCGGCTCTGACGAACTGTCATGGAATCCACACTAAACTTTGACTGACAAATTTATACGAGTGTTAATTTTCCTCCCATCTTCCATAAGAGTTTGAGGTTGGCAGGGAGAGGAGGGGGGAGGGGGGGATGGCCAAGGTCAGGGTTGTGCAAGTGCTGTAAAAGCAATACCTACACAACGCTTAGAGCCAAGCCTTGCAAACAAAGCCCCTGAGCAAACTTGGCAACGGTTGAACACGCGAACGCAAGCCAGAGCAGACCGGCACTCAAAACAAACATACTGAGCTGGTTAACATTGTGAACAATAGGAATTTGTGGGTGATTGCCTAGCAGACAGCTGAAAGCAGTGGAAGCCATCAGGAAGTGGACCAAAGGCTGGAGGAGAATCAACATCAAACGGCCCCGCACAGCAACGTCAAAAAACAATGCTAAATGCTAATGTAGAAATGCTCATTCCAGTCTTGGAGACACCTGGGAGACACAGCGTTTGAAACGTTATCTCACTCTCTGTACACCAGCGTAACCTTAGTAAGACAACTTAACGACGAAAGAGCCAGGATTGGGGTGCTCATTTGATCACTGCAGACATTTTAACGGGTCCTTCAAGAGCAGGGCCTGACCATCGGCAGGGCTAGCCAGAGGGGAGCAGATGGCGTAGTGTGCCGCGTGTGTGGGAGCTTGCAGTCGGGGATTAGCAAATGCCTCCTGCTCGGAGGAATGCAGAGGTCTTGTGCGAGGCAAGACAAGAGAAGCGACTGCTCTCTTCACTGCTAATCATGTTGTCTTTGTGCTTCACCCAGTGCTCAGCAGTTAGGTAGCATTTCATCTATGTTGTTGCTATAGAACAACGTTCTAAAACTGGGAAAAAAGTGCGATCTGAATGGGGAAATATTAAGGTTCATGTATGAGAATCTATGCCTATGTTTTTATTTTGACTTGGTAATTGCATGATACAGAACTGTGACAGAGACCATTATAGACATTCCGTGGCTGTTCAGTGCATATTCACTGCTAAGGCTGGTGCAGGGTAATCCGCGGACAAGTCTGTTGATTATCCATGAAATACTTTGGCAACGTCACTGTCTCCAACATTTAGTGACAAGTAGGCCTAGGGGATGTCATCTGGATTTTGATCAGCTGTTCATGGTGCAAATCTCCCCAATCTCCTTGTTTAACACAATCAGACTGTTTATGACATCTCTTAGAACCAGTGTGGGGATGCTGCATGTGGTCGGCTATTTCTCTCAGTGTAGCGCTAGCCCCAGTCTAACTCCATTGTCTTAGCACTGTTTTGCAGCTCTCACATTTGTAACAGATGTTCAAATAACTCTATTGTTAGTTAGTCCATGCAGATTCTGCGCTAGGTATTTTTTCTGTTCATGTCACTCTAGTCTAGACGACAAATGATGCATTCCTGCTCCATCTGAAATGCGAGAGCCTTTGAGTCAATCACACACAAAAGGTCCCCAATAGAAGTTGGGATGATATACTGTGCCAGGTGCTTTGCACTGGGAGCGTAGCCCTGTGACAACCTGTCCTAATGAATTAAGGTAGGCCTTTTCACACAGCTCACAGAACATCAAGGCATGCTTTCTTTTATAACGTATCTGAGACGTCCCGACCAGAGCACATCTGCACACAAATGCACACACACACACACACACACACACATGCTGTGGTGGTGGCCGTGGCGAACACGAGGCTGCTGCACAGCGTCACAAACGTGCTCGTCTTTTTACGGCGCCGCACAAGGCCGCGGGGAGAGGGGGGCTGATGCGTTGCCGTGGCAACGCTGACCCTTAAAGTCGGGGTGCAACCTGAGCTCGGGACCAGATTTACGGGTGTTTTCAGCTTGTTACAGCAGATTTATCTTTACAATAAAAAAGAACAACAATCTGCAGAAGCCATTAGGGGCAGGGGAAGAATGGGCTGGTTTGAACATTTACTTCACCCAGTCCCTGCGCTGCCAGAAGGCCTCAGGCACATCTCTCAACTTGTAACACATTCAGCACACTATACAAATGCATTTTAAGATGATTTAATTATGATTAAAGAAATGTATTGTATATTTTTCATAAATATAATTTGTATAAATTATCAACATATACATATGCATGCACACACACACACACACATGTATATATACTGTATATACAGTACAGTATATATATATAGGCCTACATACATATTCCTTGTGCAAAAGGAACATTACTATTCTATCAAAATAATACTTATACTTAATATAATAATATATACTTAATATATATACTTACTATATAATTATGCTTTAGTTCCAATGTATTGATATTAGTTTTGTAATATGGAGTAGTCTGTCTTTAATTTGCCAGTCATCCTAAACTTGAGCCATGAGCGGGAGACCGCACCAAGACTGACCAAATGGACATGCGTGTTTTCTTCCAGAGAGATGTCTCATCTTTCTGAGGCCGCTGGCCTGGCTGGGGACAATGTCATCAGTCCAGCCAGGATTAAGACGGATGACGCTGGACAGCCGAGCCTGGGAGGTGGCGACGGGGGGATTGGGTCAATGGAGAGAAGGCCCCGCGCTGGTATTTGCAGCGAGAGACGTCTTCATTCCGCCCTGCCGACGTGAGCGATCTCCTTGCATTGGCCACGGTGGAGGGCTGCGTGACCCGCAGGGCTCCGTCCGGCTGCCTGGCCCGGTTCCACCGGCCGCTGGCGGCAGACCGCCTAAGCAGGCTTGACCACCGATAGTCACACACAGCCGCGGTCAAGCCCTGGGCAGGGGGATTTGAGGTGTGACAGCGTAATCAATTTCCGTGATTCATGATCACCCAAAGGAGCAGCGCTTGACGGCCAGCCGAAGAAGGGTGGGGGGTGGGCGGGAGGCGGACTGACGGCGAGGTCTGGTCTCAAGCCGGCCAGAAGACAAGATGCTGCCTGGCTATTCCCCCAGCACTCAATTCCTCTCCAGGACATTCATCTCCACTGTGCATGCTGAACAGGAGGAAAGTCATTTGATATACATTGGTTTAACACGGAGAGAAAAGTAAACATGAATGTAAGGCCTAGAGTTTATGGGCAATGTTTTTTCACCTAACTATTTATTACAGACTTTCCTACACTGTCAAGGAAAGCTGTGTGTATTTGAGTGGAATTGAGATTTTGCCGTAACTAAAGTACAGTTTCTTTCTTGCATGCTTAAGCTATGAGCTCACAAGACAGGATCGAAGCGCACAGCAATTATTGTAAACATCAGCAGAAGTTTAATGACAAATCAAAACAAGCCACCAAAATGTAATTGTCCTTTTATAGTGTTATAATTACTCATTGTAGTCGTCTGACATGCTAATTCACTCAACATGGCAAAGTAAAAAAAAGATAGTTAGTAACATATCTGTATCATCCAGAGCTTCTGTGGCACATGCACTGCATTGGTTATGTTCTTGCTTCATCCTCTAAATCCTTGATATGCTCTGTTCTGGTGGCATTCTGGCTATATGGCATTCATTAGTATTAAAAAAGTGTCAAGATGACATTCAGCCCATGGTTGTTACATGTTGACCCTTTGCCCCATATTACAACCATTTGTGTGATGTGCTCACAGCAGGTGGAAGGCATAAAGGCCGTTGTGTGTGGCTGTGTGTGTGTGTGTGTGTGTGTGTGTGTGTACTGTATGTGTGTGTGTGTGTGTGTGTTTGGGTGTGTACGTGTGTGTGTGTGTGTGTGTGTGTGTGTGTGTGTGTGTGTGTGTGTGTGTGTGTGTGTGTGTGAGAGAGTGCGTAGGGGGGCTGAACAGGTGCTCGTGAAGCAGGACACACTTGGGCTGCCCTGAGCTTAGCCACACACTCACTGCAGGAGAACAATCCCAGTGCCGTCTTTAAAGGGCCTTTCCCAGAGCAATTTCCTCCATTCTATTTCAACACACACACACACACACACACACTGACCCTATAGGCTTTAGGCTTTCTGCTCTGCAGGAAGAGAGGGAGAGAAAGGTTCCACCCCTGCCAAAAAGGAGGAACACAAAGACAGGGTGAAAGAAAGAGAAGAAAAAAAGCTAAATAGAAGCATGCGAGAAAGAGCAACATTTCGTTCTTGGAATCGAATCAAAACAGTCCAGGTTTTTTACAGTGTGTATGTGTCAGGGCTTTGTGTTTGTGTAAAGGACGTGGCTGCCGTGAACCATGTCATTCTTGTAAAAAGTGTTTTGCTTCTCTTTAGCAACTGTTAGCACCATGTCAGTGTGTGCAGAAGTTCTCCTTGTGGGAAAGGGGTGAAAATTTCCCAGATGAATAAATCACATGCTCAGTCAACAGGGGCTGATGGGTATTTATTTTTTACTTTTCAAGTGAAAAATCCACTTACTGGAACATTAATGTGCTACAATTTATGACAGATAAGAGCCTAGTTAACTTGTCCTTGATGTCTTATGTATACATTTTGACATTAGCCTTCTGCCAGTGAAGAAAAATACTGCCTGCGAGCGCTGAAATAAAGTTTCCCTGGCAGAGACGACGATGTATTCGCAGAAGCCAGTGTTTCTAAAAACATGTACATTGCAATACTGAGCTGAGGTTCAATACATCTAGTCAGGAAAGATGTTTGAAAGGATGCTACATTGCTTTGATAACAAAAGATAAAAACAAAGCATATAAGTGCATACAGCATAGCACATACAATGACTAAAGATATGATTGGACTCATCAGGCACAAGTGTCTAATACTTGATTCACAAGGTTCACTGTAAAAGATCAAGTTTGGTTACTGCAGATATCTTTCACAGTGATGTTGCTGTTGAGAGGTTTTAAGAGGTCATCTGACTAATTTAAGTGTTGGCCACATTCACTTCTGCTGCTCATGATGAACAAGCAATATCTTGCATAAAAATACTCCCTCACATGACGATAAAGGGGTTAAAGTCAGCTTAATAGCACAGGGCAATAAAGCATTCTCCATTTGTCATAACAGCTCTGTCAACTGACATGCATAAATAAAATGCTAGTTACTGCTTCTTGACTTGTACTTGGCTTGGTTAGTTCCCACCAAAGAGCAAGGCCATGTGGCCTGGGGCACGAGGATTGGGGTCACACACTTGGGCAGGAGAGGAAAGAGTATGCTGGTGCCGGTCAAACCGGAGACACATTCCCAGCATGCCTTAGACAGGCCAGCACCAGAGCGGTCACCGCAGAATTAGAGTGGTCACCCTAGCGTCCCGCCACATCAACAAATCATCATCTCCAGCGGCGGTAGCCATTTTGGATCTGGCGGTTTTCGGTTGTCCCATCTCAAGTAGCTCCACTCCAGAGAGTGTCGTTCATGTCCACGGTGATACTGAAGAGGGTGTGTGTGTGTGTGTGTGTGTTCTTGACATCATGGCGATGAAGGTTACGTTACGGTGGCCACGGCGGCCATTTCCCCCGTGGCCCTGAGCGGCGTGGTGACTGCGCTGACGCTCTTTATCAGGCGGTTAAACTGACAGGGCACTGACCCCGTCCACCCCTGCGGAGCCAGCCAGCATTAGGTTGCTCCTCGGATACATACCTTGTAGCGACGTGACTGACGGGCCACATGGACAACTGCCACCCTGCTCCCCTACTGTGCCCGGGGTGGCGTATGGGAGGGTAAAGCGGCGTGGGATGGGGAATGCCTTGTGCCATCCTTCAGCTGTGGACTCTGCTGTTTGTACCACTTAAGCCCTTTTATACGCAACAGAATCTGAAAGGAGTTGCCTATTAACACTTAAACACATGTGTGTGCGTCACTACATGGGGCTCTTCCCACTTTCCCAGACACCTTATAAAAAAACAGACCTATGAGTGAGATGGTCTTAGCAGATAACTTATATATCTTTGGGGACTACCACGTGATGCAATATGAGTTATGAGGTCAAGATGCTCAGGATATTTTGGCATCTTTTTTTGCATTGCTTAACTGGGGGACTCATTTGTACATACCATGAAATACACATCTTCAAAACGGAGTCAGATGCAACAGCATAGCTATGCATGACATCAAACAGACGTGTGAGTGAACATACTGAAACGCATAGTTCAGATTAGCAATCTCTCTGTGTCGTCTGTGCACAAAGACCCACCCCGCCGCTCCCCAACCCACACACACACACACACACACACAGATTCTAACATTTAATTTATGTGCACATCAACAGGAAATTACAGGTGAGTTTCTGTTGTTTCCTCTACGGAACAGACTCATACTGTACTGAACACAATGTGTGTGAAGTGTCAGCCAGCGCAATCTCATAAATTACTGTATGTGGTTTATGGCGGACATTTTGTTCAGTCAATCAGCAGACAAAGCCCTCTGGTGTTCAATCAATTCTGTGTTACAGTAATGCATCTGCAGTGGAGGCCTACACACACACACACACACACACACACACACACACACACGTCCACATGTTAATGCTTTTCCTTTAGAGATGATGAATGGAGTCCTGTCTTAATGGTTACAGAATTACTAAAATAAAAAGGAGCCATACTGCGTGGTCCTATAACAAATGACACCATTTATGACGGTCGTTTTTCGGAATAGCGATAGGCCAACGTTGTTGACTGCAATCCAACTGCGTTTACATAAAACGAGTCTTCATTCACTCTCTGCTATAACCAAGGGGGGCAGTAGAGAGTAGCCAACTGAAGGATTTAGAGTTTCACAGAGAATGGGAAGGTAAGCTGTCTGCCAATGGGAGAGCAGTTTGGTGAAATATGAAGCTCTACCTTAGTCCGAATTTTCTATTGATTTATTTAGCCTCGATAACAAGAGTCATAAAGTCATTTTAAAGAATCTCTCCCTCTCTCTCCTTCTCTATTCCAGCTCCAGCCTTAGGTAACCCTCCGCTGCATCAGTGAGGAGGCTAGGAGCCTGTGAAAACATTTCAGCCAAGCTGTAAATCTGCATGGCAGAGATGCTCTTTGATTTCTCTCTCTCTTTTTTTGCTCCTTTCCTCTCATGTTTGGCTCGATTTGACCATGTGCAGCCAATACGCTTCTCTCTCTTTCTCTCTCTCTCTCTCACCTTCTGTCTTTGTCTGTATCTCTATCTGGTGGTGTGAGAACAGACATGGGCCAAATAGGAAAGGAGAACAAAGGGGTTTGTGTCTGTCAAGGCTTTGTATCAGTGGTTTGACCAACAAACTCCTGTTTTCATTAAACTTGCTGAATCCGTGTGAAAAGATGAGCACAGTGATAGCCTTTTAAAATAGTTCACAGTATCCTCTTTGGAAACGACTTCTTCTATCAGTTTCCTTCAACACTGTGAGAGGTTGCCATGGATGTTAGTTGTTATTGATGGTGGTCCCAATCTCTCCACCAAAACAGTGGTCCTGGTGAGACTGCTTGTTACAAGCTAAAGATCAAACCACCATGTCAGCTTGTGTCCACCATGCTTAGGGCCCTCTTTAGAGGACCTCATGCAACCCTTGTTTGCTCAGTCGATTGCTCCCCTACCAGGGCAAACAGTAACATGAAACACTTAACGGCAGTATGGCAATGGTCATAAAACTGACCAAAGGTGTTAAACAGGTGCAGGAGGTGGGGAGAGAGGGGGAAATGGGGGAGAAGAAGGCAAACGAGTGGGCAGAAAGGGCAGAAGAGGGAAGAGATGGAGCAAGAGAGAGAGAGAGAGAGAGACGGAGAGAGAGAGAGAGAGCAAGGGGCTTTATGGGGTTCACCAAGTGACCCTTGACCTCTCACTCTCAGCAGGACGGTGTCATAATAAATTGCCGGTCGTTAAGGGTCTGGACACCTCTTGGCACCCACTTCAAAAGGGCTCGGAGGTTCTGCCTGTTAGGTTTGGATTTAGCATGGCAGACGGACGGGTTATGGCCCAATCGCTGTTTCATGGCTGCACATCTGGCTGGCAGCACCTTGGCTGAAATTGAGACTTTGTGTCTCTTGATGTTTTCTCATGACATCTTTATTAACGCACTGCACGCCTATCCACGCACCTCCATCATATTTATGCACCCAACCCAACCCCAGCTCTCCCCCGCCTCCGCCCCATCCCTCACACCCCAGCTCCACCCTCACCTCCTCTTCTCCTCACCCTCCTGCCATGATGGAGCCCTTAATGGGAAACATTTGGGGAGCCCTCCGCTCCCGCCAACCTGAGGAGGCGCTACTAAGTGGAGGCCTTGTCCGAGAACAGGGGCCTCTCTCTGTCTGGGTCACAGCAGAGAGCATCCATCTTGCTGACCGTGTCCACGGAAGCCACCGCTCGGCTGGCCGGCGAAGGCAGCACCTTGTCCACATTAGCGCAGCGGAGCCCTTTTATGTTCCCCTCTATCGATGAATCCATCGCACCTACGCCATGAGGTCAGCGCAAATTTATTGGCCAGCCAGGGACTTCACCTCCTTACCGTACCCCTCATCCACTCCCTATACTAGTGTCCTCCCACTGATCACCCCACTACGACCCCCCCCCCCCCCCTCTCACCGGCCCACCCCCACCCACCAAAACTCGCAGCACTCTTTCCCACACTTCATATGTGACCCTGTAAAGCGGAACCAGTCGTTTCGGTAAAATTTAGTAAATTAAGTTATTGTGCTCACGTGAACGGCCATAAACTAAGCTTTCCAACGATATGTATATCGAGGGTATTACACAAACTATCGCTAAGATAACCGCATCCAAAGTTGACATGGTTCTCCTGTCACGATATGCCAGAAGAGGAGAAATCACCTGTTTAAGCAGCGCGTGCACAATGGGAATGACAGCAAATGTGTTGAATCTTCGCCGGGTTTAACAGTCAAAACGTAGGTTTTTCAGTGAAATGCGTTCACGATATGAAACTGTAGACTGTATACAGCCGAATTATGCGAAAACGTGAAATTCAACATTTTAACCCGGAAGTTTGTTATTGTTGATTTTCTCAAAATAACGATGTGCGCAAAACGACTGATTTCGCTGTGAATGGTCACATATGGAAGAGCAAGCGCTGCGGTGGGGGTGGGGTAAGGTGGGGGGGATAAAAAAAAACAGTCATTTGCTGTCTCTCAAACGCAGCCAGGTTGACCCGTGCTGCCGCACTCATAGCCACCTCCGAGCCGCAGCACTCTTGGCAGCGACACACTGCTTATTGTGGAGGGCGAACAGGTGCAGGGCCAAAGCCTGAGGCCAGTGAAGGTACATAAATTACGCCGGCGGCCAAATCACAGAGTGCTGTTGCCGTGTTAATCTGCCAAGGCCTTTGAAGGCAGGACAAAGAGTTATGAATCTGGCTTAGGGAAAAAAGCATCGGCCGTTAACAACCAATCTCGGTCGCCATCAAACGCTTATGCAGAAGCCGTCCGCGTGGGCAGCCAACACCCACGGTGGGGCGATTATTGCTAAGAATTTGGAACAAAGATGAAGACAGAGGCATGGTTTTGAAATGGCATGGAGGGTGAAATTTGAGTTTGCCTAAATTTAAATGATCACCTTCAATCATTTCGACATGGAAAAGGATCTCTTCGGTTTGGCTTTTAGAAAGATATCTAGGACACTGTAATGTAATCCAAATATAATAGTTCAAATATGACCATGTGATTATGCCAATGGAAAACATTTCAACTAATGACTGTAATGGTGTAAAAATGATTCTTAATTCAACATTAATATTTGGTTGTAGTTTAGTAATAGAGAGATCAAATAAGGATACATGAACTGACAGGGTGATTGTCTTACTATGATATAAGTATGCTGAACAAAAGAATTGAATGGATAAACAATGAATAGACATAATAGATACAACCACAGTCAAACACATGCGTACACTACACACACAGATTCAAACACACACACACACACACACACAAAGGTGTGTGTGCCATGGCCTCAGTCAGAGGGTGACAGGCGGCACACAACAGCGAGTGCTGGAGGCGGAGTACAGCTATTGTCCCCCTCCTGACAGTCCTGACACACACACATTCACTTTACACACCCTCCTGAGACACACACATTCACTCCACACCCCCGCCTGACACACACACACATTCACTTCACAGGGCTGCCTGTCACCTGGGTACAAAGAGAGCGCTCCGCAAAACGTCACCACTCTTCCGGCAGCCCCCCGAAAGTCCTTGGGGCAAGATGCCATGCACAGGACATGAGCGCGCGCACACACACACACACACACACAGACACAGACATACAGACATGCTCTCTCTTTCTCCCAGACACACACACACAAAAGGAAGCATGAGATAGAGAGACATGCAGCGAGTATATGAGAGAAAATAAGAGAGATATAGAGTGCATAAGGGAGAGAGAGAAACAGACAGGAAGAGAGAGAGAGAGAGAAAGAGAGAGAGGAGAGGGGATGGTTGGACTGTGTGGGACTCTCTTTGGCTTTGGCAGGAGAAGATAAATCATCTCAATTATAGGCCAGCTCTTGTAAATGGGGACAGGTCACCCTTATCATAACCCAAGTTCAAGGTGTTTCCTGATCAGCCATGCTCGACAGGTCAGCCTGCATGCCAGCTCACAGTAAAGGAGCTCTAAGCCTGATCGCAGCTGACCCGGCACCAGTTCTGGCCCTGATCCGGCAGGGCTGCAGCGGGCCACATCCATTCCTCTGTCAGATGCCATCTAAGTCACGGTGAGCGGCGTACTCACTGGTGCTGCTGGATGGAAATCACTGGAGCGGAGCGCAGAGTCACAGCAAAAAATAAACAGCAGACAGGCAAGCGGGCTCGTGTCCTTGTTGTTTACTCACATTCACTCTTGCGTCACACGTGTAATAAGCATTGCTGTCTGTATTATTTATTAAGAAAATAAACAAGAAAAAACAAAAATCAATCAAACAAATAAGCAAATAAATAAAGTAAACATTAAATCAGGAGGTCAGTATCATTGCCTTTGGTGAGAAATGTGTGTGTGCATATGTTAGCGTTGCTTGGCCTTCGGTGCATTCAAAGTCAAGTCTGTCCGTCTTTCATGTTTTGCGTCTTTTTCTCTTCACCCCTTTCTTAAACCATCTGACTGTTTACCTTTTATTCCTCCCATTCAACACTCTCTCTCCCCGTCTCCCTCCCTCCTGCTGTTGGGACAGGGGGAAATTGGTGTAATGAATTTAGGGCACCCATGCTTACTGAGCCCAACCCCCTTTGGCTGCTCTTGGCCATTAATCTTCCGCACTCTGTCGGAGGAAAATGCGTCCACAATGGGCAGAGGGGGAGCTCAAATTGACTACCAATTACGCGCCTGTGAATAAAAGGAGATGGAGGCAGAGAGGGGAGGCGCAATATGGTTCAGTAGTAGCGTTTATTTCAACGCTGTGAGCATGCAGGAGCGTCAGGGCCTGAAAAAGGGAGAGTGTGCGCCCATCCAAGGATGAAATCTGCACGGGGCTCATTTGTCTAACGGTAGAGGTGCCCCCCCCCCCCCTCTCGCCTCTCCATGGGACAAAGTGCAGCCCATACGTTAGCCTTTTATGGTCCCTGTCTGTGATTAGCTGTGTTCTCGCTGGAGTCGAATAACAGGCGTTGGGTTTAGCCTGATTTGTCGTTTTGTAGTTTCTCCAGGCCCCGGGAGATCCGAGCCCATTAAAGGCTAATTGGCTGAGATTTGTTAAGGTAAACAGAAATTTCAGTCATTTTCAACATGGAAAAAAAAATGAAGGTGAGATTATTATTATTTTATTGCCCACATTTTTGTCTTTTATATAAGTGTAGGTGGGTGTATAAAAACAAATCTGCACACAGTCTGAAAAAATAATGTTATGCTTATATTGAGAGATTGAAAATCCATATCTTACTGTAAGAATGATAAAGAATACGTCCAATTTACATCAGAAAAAGCGATGAAACACAGTACATTATCTATTTTTAAAGTCATAGGATTACCAATGTGAGGATATTGTGGTATGTAAAACAAGCACATTTAAATAATGATGATAATAATGATGATAATAATAATAATAATAATAATAATAATTACTTTTCATCCTTTCTCATACTAATAATACTTATAATACATATAATAATAGCATAACCGGGATTTTTAAGGACTCTTTTCAAACATGTTTTGAAATCTTGTGCATCCAGTTTACACAGCTGATTGGACATGAGGAAAGTGTCGTTGCATTTCAGCGTAGCTGATTTTTTTCTAATATCAACTTCCAACACATACAACTCTTACCCAAGAATTCAGATGCGGCCCCAAGAAACACTGGCAGCGCAAAATCAAACTCCAGTTAATAAGCCCCTAACACGCAGAGCACCCACACACGTCTCAAAGAGCGCAGAGCAAGTGTGAGATCAGTGGAAAGGCATAATTAAGTTTGACTTTCAGACACAAAGAGTTTTAATATGAGACCCTCATAATTTATGCAGCGTTTATAATTCCTGGGCAAACATTTGCAGCTACAATAATACATCCCTTGGCCGTTGGTGGTTGGACAGACTTTCCAACACATTCAGATGGATTTTCAGCATATTTAAACTGAGGGGAAGAGCTGGAATGGGAAGATGGGCACGCAACATATTCAGTGCATGTGGGAGAGTGCCTGTGCCCATTTCCCCCTGAAATATGCACCGTTTGTCTGTCCACGATGAGCCCTCTCCTGACAGAATGTGTGTGTGTGTGTGTGTGTGTGTGTGAGAGAGAGAAAGAGCGTTTAATAGAGTTCTTCACTGCCATGGGCAAAAGAGGCTGTCATGTTGACAGCGAAAGGGAGAGCCACTGAAAGAGAGAGAGAGAGAGTCTTGATCCACTCATGCTTTTCCTTCAATAAGCATACCTGGTGCAACTCTCAGTCAGGCTTAGGGATGTGTGTTAGTGTGTGTTTGTGGTGAAAAACAACGGTTTCCTAGACAACCTTAATTAAATTTTCATTCAAAATAATAATAATAATAATAAAACTTCAGAATGTTTTCGTGGCAATGCTCGGGTAACTACGTCAGGGAACTAGAACTCTAGTTGCGTTCAATGCTTTCCTGTCAGGTGACAAAAGGCCTGCATTCTATTGCAGGCGTGTAAGAGAAGCAGTCTCAGGGAGGACCACCAACTGGTCGAGGTCACCCGGGGGTGATGGTCATCCATTACGAGCTCTCGTTTGATATGGAGAAAAGAAGAAAGCAAAGAAAACAACTCCAGGAAACAAACAAATGGACCGGGGTCTGTCCACTCAAGCCCTTTCCCTCTCCGTTGGGCCATGTTGTCTTTGCTCACCTCCAAAGAAAACAAATCTGAGAGAGGGGACGTTGTAACTGGACTGAGCCGACAGGCTGGAAAGACTAACCTCAGGCACACTCATGATTGTTTATGAATAGCTTTATTTTCATGTTCACAATATTATCACAACATGAAACAATATTATGGATGTAAAGTTAAGATAACTTTCATTCTGGGAGACAATTACAAATGTCTGTATTTCAAAAAGCTGGGCCATAAAAAAAAAATACCATAGCACTAATACCTGTTGCTGACAAACACACAAATATTCTCTAAATTTTAAAGTGGAAAATGACAACAATCTGTTGCTTTCTATAGTTCTGTTTAATGGTTAAAAGTCACAAGTTAGTGGCAATCAGCTAGAGCAAGACATTATCATGTACAGTCTCCTTGCAGGAAAGACAGTACAGATGAACTGGAGCACACTGCCACCTATTGAGCACAATACAGCACTTGATCTCTCATCTCACGTCACACTGTTAGTGCTGTAAAAACATGCATACTGATGCGCCTGAGAACATCTACAACAAAATTATCCATATCCATGACAATTAATCAGTACACATGCGACTGTAATGATATTTTCTTCTGTGTTTTGTTTTGAAAAACATTGTCAGCTGATTTGTAGCTAACTATGAGATTAACTAAGAAATGTCCATTATGATACAATATAACCTTGATACCTTTTAATTCAGGTGGAGGTTCATGAGGAAGGGAACATGCTGTGAAAAGCTACTAAAACCCCAATAAACTAAAGTGGCATCAAGCTAATTTCCCTCTCTCTGACCACTTAACCAAATCCATCACTTTGAACCATTAACACTTGATAACGTGTGTGTGAAAAAGTCTCTACCAGACCATGGGGGTCCTTCACCACATTAAGGTTTACCTGGCTGTAAAAAACAGCACCTGACATAATCTTTACCTAACCCTAACCCTGGGGTACTCCATCACATTAGTCTGTACCTGCTGTAAAAACGAACACTTAACATAATCTTGACCCAACTTAAAGCTGAGGGCCTATAAACACTGCGAGCACACGCACACACACACACACACACACACACACACACTCCACCACGACACACTGCAGGAGGAGTGGGGAGGCCGGTCACACCTTCCGTGGAGCTTCCTGCAGCCCTACACTAACAGAGGGACATCAATCTCTCACTAATTCCGTCAAGTGTGAAAGGGCCCTTATGTGAGGGTGGCCGAAGGCGGCCGGGGCCCACCAGGGCCCTTTGTAGCGCTGGGGAGAGGAGGAGGAGGCCAGGGTCCTTACAAAGGCCCCGGCCTGGCCTGCTGCGCTCCTGACAGCTGACCAGATGGCGGTGGCATAAACCCAACAAAGGCAATCTAATTAGGAGAACAATGGAGGCCGAGCTCGGCTAGGACAGAACAGCAGAGATGTGCAAGAGATGGCAGTGATCGAGGGAGGAAGAGGCACTGACAGAGAGAGAGAGAGAGCGAGAGGGAGGATGTGTTTGAAAGGAAGAGAAGTCAGTGGTCCAGACCTCTTTTTTCCCTCCCCCACTCCCTCCCTCCTGTCCCACCCATGCCTGGCAGTAATATAAGGGGCTATGACTTTATTAGCCCTCATTAACACAAATTAGACCACTCGAGGCCCTTGAATGGAAGTGACAAATTGAATTAAGCGTTTGAAAACAAACCTACCCCACCCCACGCCAGCTTGGCCCCATATTGTGTTATCATTCATGGGGGGACCTCACAAAGACAGCCTATTCTTGTGGGGATTCTTTTGGAGTCAAGCATAGCACATTCCAAAGGAAGAGATCTGCGCATCTACGACTACAATCTACATTTTTCCTCAGTTTGCGTGCCAAGTTACATGAAATGATTTGCTTTATAAATAGAGATAAAAAAAAATCAATCTTACTGACAAGTGGTTAGTTCCCCACAAATAACAACCCAGTTAAACCACAAGCTCATATCGAATATGGACAATTGAAAAGTCAAAATTGTTATATACACATCTTTCTAATGACTATTAATTTGACTAAGCCTACTGTTAAAATCTGTCAGAAAATGCCTTACTACGTTTTAGGATCATTGTTTTAACTGACAAAATAATCAAACAAACATCAAAATAACAGGATGAAAGCTGCAGACGTACTGTAGACAATACTCATTGTTTGCAGTTACAGCAGGTTAACAGGCAGTTGAAAAACTAATGTTAAGTCATTTAAAAAACTGTAAAATAACTAAACATTAGATAAAAAAAAATAATAATATATTTTTTAAATAATAATATATATATATTAGGTTCAGATGCCCTCTTGTGGCTTAAAAAAGACATTACATAAACAGACAGTTCCTCCCATAATTTGTGTTTCAGTCTTTAATCACGAGAATTCTGTTGGGTTGAGTCACTAAGTCTAGTCTTAAACTCACTGCGGTAAGTTCACTAAATACTGTTTGTTTTAGAATATTATGAGATAAATGCATAGTTCTGTAAATATTTACAGTAAGTTACAGTGGAATGACAATTGACAAATGTCTAAGCATCTTAGATGCTAGGCAAGGCCTTTAAAGTAATTACCGCCATTGAAGCATATTTCTTACTACCATTATATCAGCTTCTGCTCTAACTAGTGAGAGAGTGAAGTATTCTTACATGATTTTTAAATTTCACATAACATGTTGTCACATAACAGAGTCTCATCACTTTGTTGAAGGGGTTCTTTACTCTTCTTTTGGGGAAAATTCTACATCTTAATTTCAATCAATACGCCTAAACATTCTCTTTATGAACCTAATTCAACCTAATTTAGCTTCTAAAGCTTCAAATAGGTCTTTTGTACCAAAATAAAGCCCAGTGTAGAGCAGAGCAAAGGATCTGGATCCAGATGCCAGGATCGGGATTCCAGGTAAATTTGTCGACACCAGCAACTGATCCCCAGTCAGAGTTAATACATTTTTTTGATACAACACCAGCAGAGCAAGGTCTAACTATGTACCACAAAGCACATTCTCTCTGCAAATATAAATCACGCTTTTGTTCCCATCATCTACTCCATCCCCTACTGCAACTTCTATGTATGTAAATGAGTGTGTGCACGTGTGCACTTGCTTTTGTGTGCTTCTCTGTGAGTTTTCACTGTGAGTGTGTGTGGTGGGGATAGTAGAGTGTGTGTCTGCTTGCCTGCTTGTGTTTTATGTGTCTCTGTGTGTATACTTGTGAGTGTGTGTGTGTGTGTGTGCATGTGTGTGGGCGTGTTTATGCATGTGCAGTGTTGGGAAGGATACTTCCATACCCATATGATTTTGTATTGGAGATATCTAGCTCTCCGCACCCTCTACAGGTTGAAACATGCCATGGGATTTTGGTCCAAACTGCTAATTGGAATGCTGATGTAGTCGTGCACTTTTCTGAAGTGCCTACGTCACCGGGTCGTTACAAATTAGGAATGAAACGCTCCAACACCTGCTGCCCTGATTAGCCTACCTGTGATAAGCTATGTCTGCAGCACTCATTCCCAGATTGACACGAAATCACCATGGTTGATTGGTTGCAGCAGTGCTGCACTCCCTCTCCAAATTTTAGAACGTCACGCCCATTTTGAAAACCTTTTTCAGAAATGTGAAGTGGATGGAGTTATGGGGTGCAGTGACACTTTCAAATAGGTGCGTTCAAGATGGCTGCGCAGCACAAAAACTGCGCAGCACAAGATGCACGTAGTTTAAAATCTGTCCATGATGATCTAGATGGGTGTGTTTTCGACTCGGCAGTCGGTATTACATGGCCTCAACTTATCGCGGGAGCAAGGCGTGGCCAGGCGGCTGCTCAGCAGCAGCGCAGCAGCCCTCTAGGTACTGCGGGGCGCTGCGGAGCCTAGACCCTGCCTTCATGTCAGGTCTTTGCCCTAATTGGCTTTTACATCCCTGACGTATGTGCAGGTGTTTAGATGCCTCTTCCTATCCGTAAGGGTCCATGCGGGTCCGTCCCTCATGTTTCGTCACATGGTCAAGTCTAGACTACGGGAAGTAGAGAGTGTACAACTTCATAGCAGCGTTTGTATCCCCTCCCCTGCTGTCACTAGGTGCGTTTGACTTCTCGAAAATCTGCGCAGATCTGACTTGATGTGATGCATGCTGGGTTAAACACAGTGCATACTGGGACAGACGAAATGCAAACTGGTTAGAAATCATGTCCAACTTCTTTCAGTCGTGGTGGGAGTTACTGCTGTGACATGTCACATGTCCTTAAAATAACGCGGGAGACTGCGTCTTAGTTGGGCCAACGCAGTCGTCTTTTCAGCGACTGCACAGGCTGAAACCCACCCCAATGACGTCAGTTCACAGTTGTGATAGGGCCGTTTGGAAGGAATTATCCCAAGACGAATATGACAGGTGTCTCGTTCTGCCTCCTTACAAAAGACTCTAGAGCGGACCAAGATGGATCAGTCCATACTGTATATTAGGAACAGCGCTGTAGCGAGCGTCTGGAACGACGCTGGAGCTTATCCCATGTGCTCTGTTCTAGAATCTTTGCTCCTTACGTTAGAATGTGCTAAAATGAACAGAAATCGAAGGGATAACTTCGTATTTGTGATTTCTGGAACAGCGGTAGGCTAGCCTACTGAAAACGTGAGGATATTCTGCTATTTTTATGCTGTTGGTTAAATAGATACACACGGAAAACACTTGATATTTAATTAATGTGCTACAATGCAGGCCTGTTAACTGTATGACAACAGTGGTTTATTTAAACACATCATATCAATTTATTTCGTCAGTCATCATGCTCATTTTAATGAGCAAAAATGAAAGTTATACTAAACCACTCACAAAAAGTAAGGAAACTTGACTTTGGCCCATTATATCTCCCCTTTAGTAATACCAACCAGTAAAGTGTTTCATATCATTTTTATGCCCATCAATTGAAATATTTATGAGTTTTGAGGACTTTATAGCCCAAAACTCCTTCAGCTCACCATAGGTCTCCGTTCATTTACGGGGGAATGTTGCCCCTACCAATATGGCGGCCGTATTCCACATTCGTTCTAATAGAACTCAACGGACAATGTGGTATCTACGTATATATATCTATGCGTCCGTCCATATAGGGAACCTAAGTGACGCGCCTCGTTGAATCCATCATCTGACGGGGGACATACAACAGGCTGCAACACCGCTGGCCCACCACCTTATGGGTAGGCTAGTCATAAGTATTACATAATCACCTGTGCAAGTTCAAAACTTTTAATCATTATCCATTGTCAATTAGGACAACTTTGTTATCTAATCTGTGATCATGTAATTTCAGTAAATAGTGTGTGAATGTCAAATACAAACTTTACCTAAAGCATCTGTATCCACTTCGATTTAGGGATTAAAAGTTGGTCTATGCTGGTCATTTCAGTTAGTTCTTTGCAGTTACTTATATCGATATATCGATTTCAGACAATTTGTGTTTATAAAAAATTAATTTAATGTATTCAGCTTAATGGTTCAATGTATTTTTTATTATGACCGCCGCTAGCATAGCGAAGCGGTCATATAGTTGTTGTCAAAGTTTTTTTTTTTTTTTCCGTCATCGGTTCTGAATTTTGGTCAACGATTCCCAGGACACCGTAACACCGGGGCACATGAAACTTGGTGGGCATGTAGCCCCAGTAGACTTGTACGGAAAAATTTCGTTTCGTCCCCGGGGGTCACTCCCCCCCCGCGCGGCCCCCGCCCGAAGCCCAAAAATTGCAGTTTTTCCTACATAACTGCCTGAACCGTGGCACCGAGGATGACAATTTTTTATGGTATGTTGGTCTCAAGAGCTCGCATCAACTTGGCTTATAACCAGTCATTTGTGATTTGCACCCCCATGGTAAAAATTGAAAATGTAATGTAATATTGCTTTAATTGCCCCTATCTTCAGATGAGATGCTATGAACTGCACCAACTTTCATGTGTGTGATTAACCTGACACCCTCTGGGAGTATGCCAAGTTTTGTGGAATTTCATCCATGGGGGGCTATAATAAATGTATTTATGTGTGCATTTAGTGAATGGTCCCTCAAGGGGCTGTTCTACACTGAAGCCTTGGATGGCCCGTGCCCCATGTAGCTGTGTCACTGGCCACCCCAGTGGCTACCCTGTGGTTACCAAATAAAACAATTACGATTTTATACGAGAACGTCAAAAGCAGAACTAATGCAACAACGTTAAAACACTGCAGCCTGCTGCCACTGGTGTGTGGCGCTGGCGCTGCTGAGTGAATGATAGATCAGATCAGAGAGAAGAAGACAAACGAAGAAGATGGAGTTGTGATTTCTCCATAGACCTAAAAGAAATGGACAAACAGACTCCGTCGTTCTCAATGAGAGGGGGCTGAAACAAAAATTTGTTTCCTGTTCATCGTACTGCGCAGACTCGTACTCAGTTCGTGACGTTAGCCTGCTGTAACTCGTCTGATAGATCGAAAACCTCTGAAATTGTTAACGTTCGTTTTTTAATATTATTATTATGTGTACTTGCCTCTAGGTAATGCTTTACCATATCAAACAGTAGGCTACCGTAGGCTACACGCATTTTCACTGATCTTGCGAATGACTCTCTGTCATGGTTTTCGTGCAGGCTCACTCAGCTTCTTATCCAAACATTACGGGCGAACGTTAGCTTCCCTACAACAGACATGCTAAAATACTTCTTTACGGGAAACCAACGTAATATACGGGGAAGAAGTGAATTAATTTTGCCTTCGATACCCTATATAGAATACACAGAAGCTATAAGGGAGACAAAGGGCACATGTTACATGAAGTTATGGGATCGCAAAAAAATCTGAAATCTATGGCCGTCCAAGGGAGTTAGCAGAGTGTTGATCACCAGCTCATTTCGTGTTTCTACTTCCGGGAATATGCCTGCCCCCTTGGATTTCTCAGTTCCGAATGGCGGCCATATTGGAATTTTCGTTACTGTCGCTAGTTTCACACTACTTGATTTCTCATGTTGCAGTAAGCTAAACGATTTCATCTCTTACGTGACTTGTTGTTCTTGCACGTAACTGTGTAACCGTCAGACTTATAAAGAAGTTGGTAAATGTCTTTACGTTTAGAAACGTAATCAAGCAAACTCCTCCGAGCAGATGCGAATAGCCTACAATGTCAGTAGGCCTACTCAAACCACCAGTCGCAGGCTTAGGACTAGGTAAGTAAAACATCCCTTCTCTATATCTCTACTATTTTCATTTTAAAAACTGTATTTAAAGCGAACGCCTGTTTCCAAAATGTATTTATAGAGTCTGTACATGTGGTCCCTAGCTTGGTTTGCCCGAAAATTAAGTGGAAATATCCTTTAGAAGTGTTTACTTTAGGAGCTAGTTAGCATGTAACAGCATCTGAATTAATGAACTGGCATGGTGCATTTATACCTGACGATCTCTTTCAAGTAATTTAAATAAAAACCGGACCTCATGGTTAGTATTTATAGAGTCTGTACATGTGGTCCCTAGCTTGGTTTGTCTGAAAATTAAGTGGAAATATCCTTTAGTAGTGTTTGTACTCTAGGCACCAGTTAGCATGTAACAGCATGTGAATGAATGAACTGGCCACTAGCATGGTGCATTTATACCTGACGATCTCTTTCAAGTTATTTGAATAAAAAACTGACATCATGGTTAGTATTTATAGAGTCTGTACATGTGGTCCCTAGCCTGGTTTGTCTGAGAATTAAGTAGAAATATCCTTTGGAAGTGTTTGTACTCTAGGCGCTAGTTAGCATGTAACAGCATCTGAATGAATTAACTGGCCACTACTGTATGGTGCATTTATACCTGACGATCTCTTTCAAGTCATTTAAATAAAAAAAATGATATCATGGTTAATATTTGTAGAGTCTGTAGGCCTACATGTGGTCCATTGCTTGGTTTGTCTGAAAATTAAGTGGAAATATCCTTTAGAAGTGTTTGTACTTTAGGCGCTAGTTAGCATGTGCCAGGTGTCATACCATTGCAGTAATCATCTCACTAAACCAATCTGTTCAACAGAGTTTGCCAGTCAGACCACTACACCTTTGCCAGCACCACCACCCAGCAAGCTTCATCAACTCCAGCCATGCCGGTAAATACAGTGCCTATTGACAGCCTACACACCCCTGTTCAAATGCCAGTAGCTTTGTTCATTGTTAAATCCTGTTGTTCTGTGTTATTGTTTTTTGGAAAGGTATTGCATTACATTACTCTTCACCTTTTGCTTTTGTAGGCTAGTAGAAAACATGTTGATGGTAGTGAAAAGGTAGTAAATTCAGCTCAATTTTGCTATTTTGGGAGGAAACACCACCAAAGATGCTGTTTAAGAGGATGCTGGGCCGGGCTTTGAGGAGGTCCCTGGCGCTCCAAATTAATTAGACTGGTGCAGCAGGAAAGGTGGCTTTTAAGTCCTTACATCTGAAGAGTGTGTTGCATAATATCATTATTAAAAATAATTTTAATAAATTGTTTAAGCATGTACAATAAATAAAGCATGTAAATGAGCATGTAAAATAAATAAACAAAAGCATGTAAAATAAATAAATAAACAAAATGTATTGAACCTAATACTATGTGTGGTGAGTCTGTGTGATAGTTGCTGAGGATAAATGTTTTTATATTGGATTATTAAATTACAGAATACATTTATAGGTTTCTCATCAGCAGGCACTGTCTTCACCTTAGTAAATTTGGTAACTTTGGTAAGCCCTGTAAATAATTGTAAATTGTTCTGATTGAGGGCAAATGGAAAGTGTTATAATGTATTATTGCTATTTTAGTACATCATTTTCATTATTATGGCCATAAATAAGGCCAATTAGAAGCTGGTGGGTAGTAAGCGGCAAAAGGGTGGCCCTTTATCTGGAGCCACTTCTGAGCCGCCGGTGGACCGCCAGAGAACTGATGAGCAAAACTCCAGCGGGCCACTGGTGGGTACCCGCGTTGGACCGCCAACTCTGCCGCTGGTTTGTAACAGTAATTTTAGCATTGCCCATGGTGGATTAAATGATTGCAAAATATTTATTGAGGTGAGTTTAACAAGTGTAATTTCATTGGCATATAATTCAGGCCTAAAGTAGATGGCTAAATGGCTACAATAGAAGGATACACGAAAAGCCTAAACTACCAAAATCTTCATATTTTATTACCACAGTTTCTATCTTTAGGCCTCTCTTATTTGGTATACTGACTAGACATTATTGAACAAACAGAGGCTATTCATCTGTATTTCAGTATCTCAGTAGGTTAAAGTATTTTTAGATACCTCCCTGAAATTACTTTTTGCAGGTTGTGATGTCTTCTATATATTGTTGACGTTACTGTCAAAATGGCGTAACTGTTAAATTCCAATATAGTGAGTAGGCTATTGGCAAAACCGATTTCCATTTTTATGTTGAGCCGGCAGGGGGCTCAGTTTAAAAAGTAACCAAGTTCACACACACATAGGCCTGTCGCGATATTCAATAAATCGCACGATAAAAAAAATGAGCTCGATAACTTTTCCGGCCGCGATAATTTCCATTTTCATGCTTGATTGTTTTTTTTCTTCTTCTCTCTCTCTCTCTCTCTCTCTCTCTCTCTACGAAAGAGAGGATAACCACGGTGCTTCCTTTAGCGCAGCCTAACGAGGAGTGAACCCTCATGTCAGTCAGTTGTCAGACATGTATCTTTCAATAACATGACGGACAACTTTACTTTCTTACATTCATTTGATTAACAGGCTAGACGAGGCTTTGGCGATTGGCCTAAGCACACTGAAGAGGCTTTCTGTTGTAGCTTGACAGGTATGGGGGTAAAAATAGTGATAATGCAGTTTATAAGCTACGTTTTTTCATCATCTGATAAAGACACACTCCGCGAAAGTCTGCACTCCGCTGTTAATCAAATGAATGTAAGAAAGTAAAGTTGTCCGTCATGTTATTGAAAGATACATGTCTGACAACTGACTGACATGAGGGTTCACTCCTCGTTAGGCTGCGCTAAAGGAAGCACCGTGGTTATCCTCTCTTTCGTAGAGAGAGAGAGAGAGAGAGAGAGAGAGAGAGAGAGAGAGAGAGAGAGAGAGAGAGAGAGAGAGAGAGAGAGAAGAAGAAAAAAAACAATCAAGTGTAACAAGGTGGAAGTTCGTACAGAGCAGGTGACCCAAATTAATGGATGAAAAGGAGGCTGAATTACTCAATAAATGATTTCTTTATTTTTTCTAAAAGGCTCCAGGAGGGAGAGGAAAAACAGGGCAGGGAATGACAAGGGGGTAGCTGTGACTGCCTCCGTAATACTATACTGACACCTATTACATCGCTCCACTGAAAAAAAAGCTATGGTTATGCTGCCACACCGATGTTGAACACACAGCAAACATTAGGAGTGCCTGTCAGTCACACACACACGTGAGACACACGTTCAAACCCACACTGGCCACTAGGGCATTAAGTGCACACTAAGGTGGAGCTCTGTTATCTAGGGGTTTAACGGGAGGAGCAAGTCACAGCCAAGGGACCGGAGAAATAAATAACACAAATACAAAAGAAAACTAAAGTTAAACCAGGGGAAGAGTTGAAATAAAGAGGGGAATGTAACTAAGCAGCCCTTGTCTCACAACAGGAGACGTGCTGAACGGGCTGCTTCAAGAACACTGGTCGAGTAGACTCAGTGACGAGTGGGAGAGGGCAAACTAGTAAATTAATACATAAACCAAAATAAAACACAACAAAGCGGAGAATGTAACTAAGCAGCCCTTGTCTCACGACAGGAGACGTGCTGAACGGGCTGCTTCAAGAACACTGGTCGAATAGACCAGTGACGAGTGGGAGAGGGCAAACTAGTAAATTAATACATAAACCAAAATAAAACACAACAAAGAGGGTGGCTGTAAACACAATTCGCTAACTGACTAAGGACACAAAATAAGTAGGGGAAAACAGTGGTCATGCTGCTGTGATGCCATTCAGCTGCAATCTAATGGCAAACAAGACAAGATGTTAACAAATATAAATCTTCAAAGACCACATACATTCAACAATTACACAATTACAAGTAAATTACCTTCACAACACTCCGTTCTCCCACAATGTGGCCTACTCCCAGCGACCAGCAACTTGCACTCTACCAGTCTCTTCCTATATAGGCCTATCCGGGAGTGCAGTGCTCATTAACTCTCATCATGCCACAGGTGGATACAATTAGGAGCCACCTTCCAGAGAGGCCTGCTACACAAGCATGAAAATGGAAATTATCGCGGCCGGAAAAGTTATCGAGCTCATTTTTTTTATTGTGCGATTTATTGATTTATTGAATATCGCGAC
The DNA here is from genome assembly GCF_963854185.1 of Sardina pilchardus. NCBI lineage: Eukaryota > Metazoa > Chordata > Actinopteri > Clupeiformes > Clupeidae > Sardina > Sardina pilchardus. The sequence goes on along the minus strand of NC_085004.1, from coordinate 32,579,703 downwards.
AGGCCTAGCCATAACACCGTTTGACCATTTTGGAGGGGGGAAACCGAATAAGCTGAGACAGTAAATGAAAGGTTAACAGCTGTGTTGTTGCTGTGATGTCGGACAGAACGTCGGACATCCATGAGCTCGGTATTAGAAGCGTTCTGATTGGTCAGATTGTCTGTCAATCAAATGCTGGCGAAAGGTCAATTGATCAGCTATGATGACATTTAGTTCCGTGCATAAGGCTTAGCAACTGTCACTCTACACGCCCCCTGTTGCATGTCACGTTTTAATTTGCTGGCCCTTAAACAGAGTCTTAGTAGAGACTGAGAGTCCATTGTATTTATTGTTTTTGGTTGTTTTGTTCATTTATTGTGGATATTTAAAAATGTCTTCCCATTCCAGTTCCTTATTCTTTAGAAATACAAGTTATTGATCTTTGAAAAGGTGTACCTGCATTATTATGCCATTATCATTATATTAGATAAAAATGATCTCAGAACGGCAATATTATCGTTTATCGCAATAATTTCTGGGACAATTTATCGTCCAGCAAAATTTGTTATCGTGACAGGCCTACACACACACATATCAACAGATTCACAAGCACAGATAAACACACTTCCACGGATTCCACACACACACGCGCACACATGCACATTCACACACACTCAGACAGACACACACACATCTTTATACAAGCAAACTCACACATGCACACACTCATATACACATGAGCTGCAAGAGAAGGAGATATATACATACAGTATATTGCACAAATCGGAGATACAGGAAAGTTGACAAGCGTAATTCGTTTTGGAGAGAATGTGCAGAACTGAGCGGCGGTCATCTTGTGTACCGCTATGCGGTGCATCTAGTTATTATACTATATTGTATGCACTTTCACTTCAAAGCAGTCAATAGGCTACTGTGCTAAACGTGCTTAAAGTGCTAGTTTGTGAAAACTATGCACATGTGCACATGTCCTATGCACATCAAAGGCCTGCTTTACTAATGTAAGATATATTTACAATAGTTCATTGCTTTTGCATGATTGCATGAGAAATACTCCTGAAAACAACAGCAATTATATGGGTGCTATTGTTTTGGGATGTTTCCCTTATGCAAGCATCATAGCCTACACTGGTAGGCAAATGGAGAAACAATTTATATGCTTTATAATGAAATTTCATTTGAATGCCCGAATGTAAAGATCCAGGACACATAATACCAACTTTTGTTTATGGTAAACGGCCGAGCATAAATACATTAGCCTATAATAGGCGTAAATAACTTATCTGGAGATCTTTAAATGAAACACTAATCTTTTGACCATGTTATATTCAAATTGACTAAATACTCAATGCTAAACAATGTAGCCTATTGTAGCTCTCTGTTCTGTTTCTATGGAAGTGGCAAGAATCCACGTTGTTAAATGTCGTTAATTAATGAAATAGCCTTCCAACAGATTGAAGCAGATCTTTGCCAACAACGTTATTGTGTAGTTTCAGTTTCTGTCGCGCAAACGTGAAACGCATGCAATGAACGCTCATACCACCACTTAATTGTATGACTCTATGTTTAATCACATCGAATTAGCAAGCATTTCCTCCTGATTGCAGAACACGTTTGTTTTCTTTTCTGTCGGGCTGCGGTTGCATGATCAATTGCGCAGCTAATTATCAGGTGAAGCACCCAGTGCTTAATTTGTAAAGTGGGAGGTGCCGGAACGCAGATGATGGGTGGATCCGGCGACTCAAAAATAAATAAATTAATAAATACATAAATCATTAAATAAATAAATAAATAAAGGGTACGCGGGACGACGACGCACAAGGATTCTGTGTGCACTAGCCTACAATTAAACCAGGCTACCGAGTGCGGAGACAGAGTGCAGATTCGCATGTTTAAGGCTTTATTTCGCCAACACTGCAAGACAGTAAGCTAGCCAAGGTTATTTTAACCACAACGGACAACGCTCAGAGTAAAAGGATGAACTCCAAACAAGCACACAATACTCACTCAAAGTTCGCCCGTTTAACTCTCCAAACACACGTTAACGCAACACAATATATTGAGAGTACCAGCAGAGAATAATTAAGACTTCATTTTACTTACACATATATCTTATTTGTCCAAAACAGCCCATACAGCATCCATAGATAGACACCTGCCTCTATTTCCCTACTCCTCAGATCCCGAGCAGATATGTCCTTTGGCAATCCATGATTTCACGTAGGGAATGGGATTGAACCGGGTAGCTTAAGCAGTGGGCCGACAAGGCCAATAGAGAGTTGTGAGGAGATGGTAGAGGGGAAAAGAGATGCTCTATTTGCTGCGCAAATCAAGTTAATCTGCGAAAAACCCCGCTCATGCACTTGAGATGGGGACAGTGTTGACCGCGGCCAAAAGGTCCGAACGAATCAGGCGCGCGGGAACCTCTTTTTGACCAGGGGTGCTGAATAACAAAATAATGAAGAATGTCCAACGATTTCTCCCTGCTATACATGTTTTGGATTTTGACTGCTAAATACGTCATTAGCGCGGTGTACGGTTGAGGGCATAGCCTGTCCTTTGCAACCACAAATTATAATGTTCTACAAATGCGACAGCACCAGGCGCGTCGCTATAGGTGTTCAAAAGATAAGGGGTTATACCTCGGCTGACCCTTCCATTTCCCGGGGGTCCGGGGGTTTTTCCCCGGGAAAATTTTAAAATTGGGCTGTGAAAGATGCGATTTCAACATAGTTTGAGAAGGAAAGTAAGGCCAGGTTCCGGATCTCAAATGAAGCCTTGAATAGCTGCCGGATCCAACGTCGGAGGTTCCGGATCTTGTTCCGGCTTGTTCCGGCTCAAATTAAGCACTGGAAACACCGGACCTCACTCCATGCATCGCAGGCTCCACGTTAATTGCGTCAGGGAGTTTTTAAGGCTTTTTTTGTGCGTATGTTTTTAATTGTAGTATGTGTGCATTGATCAGTTTCTCAAAAATACGGAACAAAGAGCGTTCTGTATTAATTCAATACGGAACAAGACTTTTAGGTGTCAAATACGGGACGATTCCGTATTATACGGAACGGTTGGCAACCCTACTCGTCACACTCGCAGGCACGCAGTAATGGCGATATTCAAGATGGCAGCGCCCATAAAGTTCGCGCTGGATTAGTGTATATACCTACCTAAACATTTATACTGTGGTAGCCTTTCCTGTTCACATAATCGGCCTCATATGGCTGGGGTCTGTGCACTTGTGCCATCAATGCACCCAATGACATAATATAATACCCATATGAAAAGTCAACAGTAAGGATAATTGCTGTGCCATTTGGGGACACTGAAAGCATACAGTATATTGGTGACCTGTGAATTGGTGAAACTCAATTTTAATGACCCTCGTGAGGTATGTGGCCAGGGAAGCGGATGAAGTCGCGCTCCAACCGCTCCAGTGCAAGACAGACTTAACGCACTGATTGGCAGATGGTAGCTTTCCATATGGTCAGCATCTCAAATACTGTGCAGAACTCGCAAATAAACGGAGAACTATGCAAATAGTTTGCAGTTAACTGAGGCCAGGTCCACGATTGGTAACGTAGGGCTGGAGAAGGCTATTTAAATATATTAACGATTCACGTGAAAAACGATATCGCTTCAGCAAAAAGTAGGCTAATCAAGATAAGACAAGATGTTGTGCCATGGTATTATCAATCTCGGTGAATTGCACAAATTATTTGCGCTCCAATATCAACAGGCCTCTCATCAATAGGGCATGCTATTGCGAACACGAGAAAGCTGCAGTAAACGCTGGGTTAAATCAAAGTCTTTTTAAAGCAAGTCACGTCACTCGGCAGCCATATTGGCCATGGGGTCGGGCAGCGAGTTTGGCCATAACAAGACCAGGCCCTATCTAAATGAATGGGGAGAGAGCTGTTCAGAGGTGTAAGGGACATTAAAATCACACGTTTGAAATCACAATGAAAATCAGCCTAAAATCGCTGAAAAGGTTTGGTGGTTTTTTTTATCAAATTAACGCTTAAAAAGCCTTTTTCTTACTGGTAATCTTGGACTGCGCATGCGTGACCGCCAAGGATCGGCAAAATGATTGGAGCAACGGCACTGGAAGAGGCGGGACATGTGCTAACTGGTGTAAACACCATGGAGGTATTATAAGAACTGGAGAAAGTGAACAAGTTCCGCCCCCATTCATTTCAATGGGAATGCTAGGCTAGTGAAAAGTGCCAAAATTGAACGATTTTTTCAGGCTTCAACATGGCGTTTCAAGGGACTTGTTTCCGGTGCCGTTTTACTTAGCCAATTAAGTGCCAGGTTACTGATTGACGTAAGGTACAGAAGGAGAGCTTGTGCATGAGCTGAGAGTGGAACAGCCACTAATCAGCATGAGGAGAATATGGGAGAAACGGCACCGGAAATGATGTATTTCTGGAAAATGGCGACAAAGAAGTGCCTTGCTAATTGGCGAAGCTAATCAGTCAAATCCTGACCCCCTGGGTTAAATAGCCTACCCTGAGCAGGGGCGGAGCTCGGGTCTTGCGTCGGGGGGCGGGACATGCCTTGGGGCAGGGCTTTTACAGGCGCATCGGGTAAAGAAAAATGATTCGGATTCAGGGCAGCACATTTTTCAGCCATTCTCTTGAAATCGGCAAATCGATGTTCAAACTGAGAGACAAAGACGTCAAGTATATAGTAAAACACATCGACTCTGAACCCGTCCCTGGCGTCTTCTAAAACGTCATCTGCGTGTTTGTCTGAATACAAACGCTTTTTCTTACAAATTCTTCCCCTGTCAAAATCAGTAGTTCCCTCACACAGTATAGCCATCTCTCTGACGGTGTTCTCTATAGCCCTATTCGCACGGGATTAGTATTACCTGTGGACCTCTGGTCATTTTCAAATTATCGCCCCACCTCTGTGTTACTTGCAGCGCATTCGCACGGGATAAGCAAAGTCTGTAAATTACTCTATTTTCACTGACATTACACCCGGATATGTCGTATGCTAACGTCCGAAAACAACGCAGAAAGTAGAAAAGATATGCAATTGCAGTAGCAAACACTGAGATGTAGATTCGCACGGGATTAGTATTATCACCGGACGTCTGTGTTTGGCGAAATACAGTAGGTAGTTTGCGGCAGAATTTTTACTTTACAAATTACAGACATGGCACATTCGCACGGGACTAAGATCTCAGGCATTCTCCGCAATTATCACAAATCACCAAAGGTCCACAGGTAATACTAATCCCGTGCGAATAGGGCTTATGGCAGCAAATGCCTCTTCGGAGCGCAACTCTCTGATCTGTTGCATACATGCGCCAATAAGATGGAACAGCTGTGTTAACGTCAACGGATTCCTTTTGCAGGTAATTCGAGAGTATGAAAGTTTTCCCAGAACGGCACTCCAAAACACCAATAACAGGCCCCGGCAGTGGCGCAACTGGCTGGGGCACCTGCACCGTACGCTGGCGACCCGGGTTCGATTCCCGCCCCGTGGTCCTTTCCAGATCCCACTCCGACTCTCTCTCCCACTCACTTCCTGTCATTCTCTCTACTGTCCTGTCCAAATAAAGGCATAAAAAGCCCAAAAAATAATCTTTAAAAAAAAACAAAAAAAAAACACCAATAACAATTTAAACTCGAAAGTCAACAGACCCTCTGCATCTGAGGCCGTTTTTGGACTGGTATTGGTGTGATCTATGATTCTTTGCAAGGCCTTGAGAATTGCAGGCAAGCTTTGGATACCTACATCTGTCACCTCCTTTCTAGAAGCCCATCGTGTGTCAGACAGCCTCTTTAATGCCAAAACTGCTCCGTCTAGGTTTTTTTGCTGTTCGTCCTGCAATATTTTATACCTGGGCAAACTAGAAGTCAAAAATACATACAATGTTTCAAAAAAGTTTTGCCTTAGATAATGAACAGACAGCATCCATAAGAATTAAATTCAAACTGTGTGCACAACAGTGGACATATATTGCTTTTTCAGAACAGTGCTCTTTAACCCTGGCCTGTAGTCCTGATAAGTGGCCTAACATAGTCCGTACACCATCATAAGCCTGTCCTCTCATTAATTTGACATCGATTCCCAGTTCATTGGTGAGTGTGTTTGTAAGGATGTTGTAGAAAGACTCTGCTGAACCGTTGCTTTCAAAATGGCCAGAACGTTCTGAAATCCGCCCTTTTCACGTGATGTCAGACGAAGCGTTGCTGGGTATCAATCAAACACCTTGATTATCAATGCAGACTGCATGGTGCTTAATTGTACACTCTCAGAAATAAAGGTACAGTGAGGGTACAATCAAGTACTTCAAGGTACAAATTTCAGAACTGTACCATCCAAGTTACTAACATGTCTCTTGCTGAGTACAAATAAGTACCTTTCCAAAGAAAAAGGCACACAATGAATTATGAATGCTGACAAGTACATATAGGTACCCTTTGAAAAGGTACATTATCATACATAAAGTAAGAGTGAAGGTACAATCTAGTTCTTTAAGGTACAACATTCAGAAATGTACCATTAAAGGTCCTATTGTGTTCCCAAGGGGTACTAAGAAGTACCTTTTGGGTACACATCCTGTAGGGTACAAAATAAGTACTTTATTCTGATGAAAGGGTAGGCCTACACTTCCTGTGCGGTACTGAGAAGTACCTTTCGTGACAGGGTACATAAGCTGGGGTGCTATTAAGTGCCTTTTTGCAAGGGTACACTATGCCAAATCGAGGGCTTCGAATGACCTCAGACACATCAACCAACCGTCACTTTTCTATCATGAATCTGACTGCAAGCTGTGCTGTAGGCCTACTCTGCCATCATCGTATTCAAGGTAAGAATTACAGTACTTTTGTATGCCAATTGAAAACGGGAATTTATTAGAAATGTACCGTTTTCACAATGAAGTATTAACCACAGCCGTTAGCCATCATATAAATCATAATTAGTTAGCAAATAATAGCTATCAAATAGTGCTAGCGAGCTAACTTTGCTAACGTTAGCGATGTTAGCTGTTAATGTTAACTTTTCCAGTTACTAATTTCACCTTTATGTAGAATTTTTGGAGTTAATACCATATCTAGCAATAATTCAGTCTGAGATGTCGTTTTGAATGTAGAGTGTGAGTTTTCACACATCAGGCGCAATAGCTTAGCCTACATTTAAAGTGGCTGTTACAATGCAGGCTAAAGTTAGCAGCTAGCAGACACAACGAAAGTTGTTGTTAACGTTAACAGACACAACGAAAGTAACCTTACCTTTCGACCTTCCATGGGGCATGGGTCGTTACTTAATCATAATACATGTATCGATAGTGTTGATGCATAATATGTAGTGTTGCTATAACTGAAAAAAGGACCAGTAAAACGAATGAAGTAGGTTAATATTAAGTTATTTCACCCCCTGATTTAGGAACAGTAGTGTTGTATGCTAATTGATAGATCTGTCTTATAGTGGATGTGAATGGGGGGGGGGGGCATTTGGGGAATTTCAATTAGCAGAAATATCATGCAAAGTAAAGGGATTTTTAGTTTGTTTATGGAAGTGTTAGGCTTCATGTTCTTCATTTTATAGCCTTTATTTGTGCCATGTTTGATGACTTACACCTAGGCATATGTTTATTTAAGATGCATGTGAGTGCAGTAGTGCATCAGTGATGGTCTTTTCATGTTCTGTGAGTTTTGCAATGTATTAATGTTCGCCTTCTTCCATTCCCTCTGTTTGCAGGTGGTGTGAGGACCTGCTGCCCTGCTGCCCTCCTGATAGTTATTTTTGTCCAACTAGCTTTGTTGCAGTCCCACACTTCATCCTAATAGGTGTGTGTGTGTGTGTGTGTGTGTGTGTGTTAAGTTTCAGAAGTGACCATGGAAGCGTCTGTACGTCAATTTACTATTCCACAGTTCATAGGACCAATGTAACCACTCACCTGCAGCAGGCCACTGAATGAAAGCACAAATGTGTTTCTCAAAGCTTCCTCCAGCCCTCCACCGATGGGGTGGGATGTGTTAATATCCAGTCAATCTTACTATTGATTAATCAGGTCTGCTGCAGCCTGCACTGGTCACTTAATTCAATAGTATAGGACAGGAATTTATGCTTTCATTCCGTGACTTGCTGCACGTGAGTGGTCATATTGCATTTATAAACTGAATCAGTTGATTGATGTATGGACGCTACCATTGTCACTACTGATACCTAACACGAAGCATGAAACTAGCTTTATTCATCCAAAGAGTGGTTTTGTTGAAGACTAATGGTATGTTATTATTACACTTTGATAAGCGTGTGCGTGGAAAAATCTGTAGACAATTCAGTGCATTCTGAGATGATAATCAGATTTTGATTGTGTGTGTGTGTGTGTGTGTGTGTGTGTGTGTGTGTGTGTTTGTGTAAGCTACTGGATGCCTAACATGAATAAAGTATCTCTCTCTTCTCTTCTAGGAATGGACTTCAGAGCGGCACTCATCCTCCTGCCAATCATTTTTAAAGAGAGTGTGAATCATCACATCATAATGGGAGAGGTATGCATCTCTAGCTTCTGCCTAGCTCTCTGGCTAGCTCTCTGGCTGCTGACTGGTGCTACTGGTCGCAGTCTACCCTAGTTAGTAGTTAATTTATTTAGTTATTTATTGATTGATTGATTGATTGATTTATCTTTTTTTTTTTTAATGTCATGAGTCACCGAGTGGTAATGTAGGTAGGCCATAGGTATGATTATTTGTTTGTTTGTTTGGGGGCGGGGGTCCATCAACTATCTCTCTCTTTCTTGACCAATCAAAACGTGCATCCCTGTCTGTTTTGTTGTATTCTTCAGGATGAACCCAACACACCGTATCCAGTTGTCCAGGGGCCTGTACTACGAAGGGAGCTCAACCTACCCATATGTAACCCAGGGTTACTTTGCTAAACCGGGGTTGACAAAACCTGGTTATCTTCATTGGTGTTAATCGGTACTACGACGCTGAGTAAGAAGTTGATTTGTTGAACTGGGGTTAACCTCATCGGAGTTGGTGCGCGTTCACATAAAATGGGCGGGTTGCAGCGCAAATCATCACTTTTAATGATGACGCGATCACGTTATTTTACGGATAAGCAATGCGCAATGATTATAAAAAGTGCGAGGAATTAAAACCCACTTTACTATACATCAAATAGCCTACGTCGGCAGCAAACAAAGCAAGACAAGGCTGTTGGCAACGTAGGCTAGGCTATTGCAGATCGGATATATGAAAGTAAAGTTTTATTTCATGTTCCTTAAATAGCCTATGTGTTACGCAGGATTAATAGCTTGCGGAATGTCTGAAATGTGTTGAAATAAATACATTTTGAGTTCATAAGAGTCCTACAGATGCAACACAATTCATGCCATGTATATGAATAAATATTAATAAAGGATAATTGAATGTTTAGCCCCATTGACTGATTTAGTGTATGCCTATCCTGTGAACATTTTAGATGCAACGGCAGTGCCGCTGGCAGCAGGTGAAAATGAAACTCAAAAACATTCAGAAGGTTTATAGGCCTAGTTATAGCTTGCATTAATATGTCTTAATTATGAAAATGTTATATTGCCAATGCTTATAGCCTCCACTTTGCCTCGATCAGCTGACAAATGCAACGAATTCCCTCGGCTGAGAATGTATAGGCTATCTTTCATAGAGAATATTATATGGAGAAAGATTCTGGCGGTCTTTAAAAACCCTCGCCTTGCGAAGAGAGGCGCTTACAATTTGCGCTCCAATAATGTATCTTCCAAGTAGCCTACGTCGACATTGTGGGGTGTGGTTAACCGCAAACCTCGGGTTAACCAAGATCATAACCTGCTCGGAGCAGGTTTGAGATGCAGCGTAAATTGCCATGGCAGCATACCTAGGTTAAAACCTATCCACCTTTCGTAGTACGGGTTAACCGGGAAGTTACGCCACACGTGATCAACTTACTCTCGAAGTTACCCAGCTAAGCCAGTAACCCCGCTTCGTAGTACAGGCCCCAGGTGACCCAAGAAGACTGGAAGTCTGCGTTTGAGGGACAAAGCCTCTGCTCACTTATGGTAGACCGGGTCAGGGTGTGTGAGGCCATGAAGGTAGAGGAAGCGATAATGTCATCATTCTATTCTTATTTTGTTTTCAATCTCGAGTATCAGCCGAAAAACAAGAACACTTTGACCTTCCTACACTTTTTTGCTTATTCAGTCAAATTTGAATAGGAATGGACTGTGATACAGCCTGGGACAGAACTAGATTTTAATGCTCTTAATGTATATGCAGTTGATGGTGATGTCTTTGTGGCAATGAAATACTGTGTATAAGAATAGTTTAAAAATGTTTTTGTCCTTTTTATATCTTTATGGCAATGATATACTGTGTGTAAGAAGTTAAAAATTATACCTTCAAATTGTACAAAAGCACTTCTGTGTATTGACTAATATTTTAATGTTGCCTCTTTCTACTTTATAAACAGATCATAAGAGTTTAAGCATTATACATTATTTTTCCTCCTCCCAGGGATCATAGGGATTTAAAAGTGAAAAACTGCATTCAATAAAGTTGATTGAAAATGAAGATTGTGGTCTTTCTTTTCCTCATTCCTCTCTATTTAACTAGGACATTTTTGCCACTTTATAGGTACAATGGCATCGTCGCTGTGGTTGTACCCCTAACGAGAACAAGTTGGTACCATCTAATGGGGTACCCCTTTGTACCAGTGGATTAAGGTACAAATATATTGCAAAGGTACAAAATTGTCTCTCAAAAGGTACAGTGTACAAGGGTACAACTCTGTACCTATGGTAAGGGTACAATTGCTGTACCCTGGGGGTACCACCCCAGCGACGAGCCATTTGTACCCTTGAAGGGACCTATATGTACCAAAAAGGCACAGACTGTAGGGGTACTTCTTTGTACCCATTAATATGGTACAAGGTTGTTCCCCTTGGGGGTACTGCCCCAGCGACGAGCATTTGTACCTTTTTTTTAACTTTCCTGTACCTTTATTTCTGAGAGTGTATACACCTGTGGAAAGGGACCTGATGAAACCCATGAATACTTCTTCTTCTTCTTCTGTAGTATTTGGCGGCTGGACATGCCGGAGGATACCCAGCAACGCTTCGTCTGACATCACCGTGAAAAGGGCTAATTTGGAAGGGAGTGCAGCCCTGCTGCAGCCAATCAACCATGGTGGTCAATCTGGTTGACTAGTAGTACAGGTAGGCTAATCAGGGCAACAGGTGTTGGAGCGTTTCATTCCTAATTTGTAAAGACCCGGTGATATAGTGTTGGACGAGAAGTGCAGGACAACGTCAGCATTCCAATAGTATTTTGGACCAACATGCCATGGCATGTTTCAACCTGTAGAAGGCGTGGAGAGCAATATCTCCAATACAAAATCATGCGAAATGTTACTTTTGTCGAGAAACACGATTTTTGTCAATATTAACCCTGGTAATAGTATAGTCCACCACTTATGAGTATTTTCAATCAATCAACAGCTCAAAAAACATATTTTAGGGTGCAGTTACCCTTTAATGAACCACTCAATAGGTTCACCAGCTTTAGTGACATAGACAGCTGGTCAATCTTGGTAATGTCAATAGTAGAATCAACAATTACAGAAAACTGTTTAGCAGTTTTAACATCATTGATAATCATGGACATCATTTCGCTTGCTATTGCGGTTATAATTTAATTTTGTGTCTGGTGGTTGAAATAGGATACGTAGCCTGCAGAGTTGTTCAAGTGTTGCTCAATAATGGCATCGTAGAGCGCTAGGAATTTCAACAGTTCCAAGAAATTTCCCTCATTAATATCAGGGGCGCCAAGACCTGCGAACTCTCTATGTCCACGGAATGGGAGTCCTTGGCTGTGCCTGAAACATCCGTATGCACGCTGGGCAGTGTTCATTTTCCGGAAGTTACGTCAGAATAGACTGTCCGAAAGTCAAGCGCTCTCACTAGTTGGGTACTTCGTTTGGTGTGATTTCCAAGCGTGCATCGATGCATCTTTTTTGCCCTCAGGTACCCCATAATCCATTGTGTAGCGCAGGTAAAGCTCCACAGGTCATGCAAATCGTCAACACACCCCCCTCCCCTAGTTATAGTGTGTTCATGCACATCGGACCTTCGGAAATTTCTGACCTCCAATAGCGGAAAAATGACATGAACGCTAGGTCGGGTTGGATTTTTTGCTCGGAGACTCGTGCGGAAGTTTTGTGCACCGAGGTGTCCGACTTGACGTCACTATCATATTCTCCAACCACGACGGCCTCCCTTGCAACAACACAAGAGGTGAATTTCACTGTCCTTACGAATAGGCAAGGTAATTTGTCACTAAATTAACAACACAGATAGAAACACTCGCCCAAGACATTTTCCTTCTTGCTCAACCATACTAAGCAGTTGTAATAACGTGTTTATGTTTCCTGTATTTATTTTCCGAACTGATCTCATGAACATACTTTTTTCGGAGGTCGGGACTTTTTAAAGGCGGGTCCTCCGAGGTTCCGAGATGCATGAACGCACTATTAGTGCTGTCCAAATGTAGGTAGGGACGAATACTGAGGAGCAAGCTAACTAAGACGCTATACTGGAAAGAAGGTACTACCCAGCGTGCACGCTTGACTTCTGGACACAGCCCTTGTCTCCCGAGAAAGAGAGTCGCGTCTATGAGTCTCAGCACAATTTGACGGTTCCTCTCCACCAGTCGTCTCTCAGCTTTTAACAAAAAGTAATTGTTCGTCGACGTTCAAAAACGGTCTGTGAATTCAGTCAATATAAAGGTACAACATTTCGCTCGTGCCGAGATGTGAACCCGGGTCTCCTGCGTATTAGACGAGGGAGTTAACATTGCGCCACTTAATGTTTTGCACTCTATACAACTGGAAATAGGTGTTTGACGCGACGTAACTCAGTCAGTCCAGCAAATATGTAAGAAAATGCTTATACATTAGTCTGAGCTTTAAAAGCCTACAAATAGAAGATAAGATATACAACTATGAATGTACGTAGGCATACGCGCCCTACGTACATAAATAGGCTACGCCGAATTTCAGCTGAAAATATTTTTTAACACTAGAAGCGCCAAGCACCGGTCATTTGACCGCTGGCGCGTATTACTAGAAGCGCCGTGTAGGTTTGACCTAGATATACCTAGAACTTCCGGATTACAAAAAAATATATATTTTCACTCAATTAAATTCCAGGACCCTATGTTCACGACTTTTCGTAAATACGCGTGTTTTATCACCCAGAATTTTTACATGATCAAAATCACACCGCACAAGCTAGTTTAGAGCTATTTTGCGCTCACTTATGCGACAACACTATGTTCTCTCACTTTCGGCCATGTTTGTCCAGGCTGCTATTCTCTTTTCTCACAGCAGATGTTGCAAGGGTTTCCTGTCAGTCGGGCATGAGAATAATATTTTACCATAAAACATATAGTTTATAAGTGTGCAATATGCATTATATATATGTAATTTATTTTAATAACTATTTTGCATTTACATGACAGCCTATGGAGGCGATTTACAGTGGTAAAATGCAAGTTTTGAAAACGTTGCTACGTTGTTCTATTAGGCAGGCGTATGTGTGTACGTGTTTGTCGTAGCTTATTTATGTATGTAGGGCGCGTATGCCTACGTACATTCATAGTTGTATATCTTATCTTCTATTTGTAGGCTATCTTTTAAAGCTCAGACTAATGTATGAGCATTTTTTTACATATTTGCTGGACTAACTGAGTTGCGTTGCTTCAAATACCTATTTCCAATTGCTGAAAGTACAAAACGTTAACTCGCCCGATTAAGACGCAGGAGACCCAGGTTCACAACTTTGCAAGAGCGAAATAATGTAGCTTATATTGACTGAATTCACTGACCGTTTTTCAACGTCGACAAATAATTATTTTTTGTTAATGGTTTTTAATAACAAACTATCTGAAATAAACGGATGAATCACAATACCGTTTACCATTAACGAAAAATTATTTCGCCAGCCAATACTTTTCTGAGCAAAATTGAGCCGCCATCTGACAAGCCAGTTAGACTTTTTGCATCTAAAAATAATTATGTCATAGGCCCAATCCCAATGTCCGGACTCACGGACTTTGGTGCGCGTTCTTGTGAAATTCGTAAGGGCTTAGGGATGTCCCAATGTCGAATTACAACGGGCGTGAGGGTTTGAGTACACACTAACAGAGTCCTTTCCGTGAGTCTGCATCGGTGCAGACTTAACCGAAGGGAATTACCCACAGTTCAAAGTGTTGTGACGTTTACCGCGGAGATCATAGAAAAATCCGGATATGAAGGTAAACAACAGCAGGCACGACACACACGTTCATGGTGCAAATGTTAGCAACGTCTTTGTTAGTAAACATCGCCAAGGTACATGTGATCTCGTTAGGTGCTGTCCCAATCCCAAAATACTTATCTGAGCACCTGAAATTAATTAAGTCTGTGAGTCCTTAGTCCTAGTCTTTAGGGCTGACATTGGGATTGGGCCACAGAGACACACGCGATAGCCTGGGGGAAAGAAGCAAACAAGGTAGCCTAATTTGATCTCGCTTTACATACTTTCCTTATTCCTACGTAGGGCTACTCAGACTTTTGTTAAATATTCAGGGCCCGGTTGCACAAACATCAAAACCAAAGATTGATGATATTGATATGAACCAAATCTGGAACAGACAGATTTACAGCATTGAACGCGACAGGCTACTGCGACTTCCACCGTTTCCTTTCCAGAGATTGCTGCGCTGTTCACAACGCATGCAGTCTACATTGAAGTGAAACGTGCAGAACGTTGTCCAAAACAATACAATAACATTGTGTGTTGAGATCTAGTAGACTACAATATAGACATCTGTTGACATGAAGTGGCAACTAAAGCCATTATCGGTCATGAAAACTTTTAGGTTTTTGCTGAGCCAGGTAGTCAGCCAACAACTTCATCAGCCAGCCGTTATTCTCAAAGCAAATGGCTTCGGGGTCTATACATAACACACTATCCATTGTAAACATAGCCTATTTCAAACCGATACACTCGTCTAGGCTACTTAGGCTACAGACATCACCGCAGCATTGAGGACAATTAACTGCCTCCCCACCCCCTCTCTCTGTCCCCTGCATAGGCTGGCTCGTGGAAGAATGCGCAATCATGTTTCATCGCATATGCGCGTTTCAGAATGTTCGAATTCGCCAGCGTGCGTATAGTTGTGTGAATAGAAAAGAATAGAATAGAATATAGCCTACTTTATTGATGCCTTACTCAAAATAACTTCAGCCATAAACAGGTCGGGGAACGAACCAGCAACAATTGGGTTTCAAGGCTGAAACTTTAACCAGTGGGCTACAGCTCTGCAATAGTGATATGTGAAAATGTGTGTCTCAATGCGGAGTCGCGAATTCACATAGAAGTTAGCTTAAATTGTAGAAACAATAGGCCATAGCTTTTTTCAGCAGACATCGCAAACATAGCCTACACATTCGCAAAACGGAGAATATCTTTCACTCATCATTTTTTAATTGGCTACTTCTGCTCAGCATAGGTCTATCTATCTCCCTCCCTCCGAGGTAGCTAGACCTAGATGCTTCTCCCTAAATGAATGGAAATTGGTGTTGGGCCGACATTTTTCATCCTTCCCCTCCCGTCGGGTCAGGCTCCTATCACAGAACGCATGCCGCCGTTTTAAAATTTCTAAGTAGCACAAAATGTAAAAAATATAAAAAAGTAAATACTATGAAGAAGTTGAAAGTCAAGTTTGCTTAAAGGGATAATCCGGAGTGAAATGCACTTTAGATCAATTTTTCGAACTATTGGGAGTACATACGTTGAGTTGACACCAAAATCATGTCATTCGGATGTATTTTAAGAAAGTTCGAGCTCACCGTTTTTAGCCACAACTCGTTAGCCTGGAAGTGATGCAGGCATGTCTTTCGCCGCTACAAAACGCTATTTTTATACCTCTTCTACTGTTCCAAACAACACTACAATTACGTGGTAGTGAGTAGAGGGTCCCTAAAGCCAAACCGAAGTATCCCCACGTCTTTATGTGGTCGGATAGAGAGTCCAGAATAAATTTAATCGAGTCAGTACCTTTCCGGAAATGTCGCAGCTGCAGCTGGCAACGCTTTAACAACACTTTATTAACATTTCCGGAAAGGTACAGACTCAATTAAATTCATTCTGGACTCTCTAAAACATGTCCCTTCGGTCTCCCGAGTAGCCTACTAGCAGTAGCAACAACCCCACTCAGTGGCCAGTGTCATCCCCGGACATACTCGTATCTCATTGAGTCTCCAGTTAAATAACTAAATTGTTTTCCTGTATTTTTGGCCTCTTATTTTAATTTTAATGTAGTGTAGTTGACTCACAGGCTCGGATGTAAAGTATGTTCGTTAGATAATTCCAAGATATGATAATTTCTGTCATAGCCGACAGCCAAGTGTTAGCCTAGATTTCCGTTTTCGTTGGTCTGATTAATTTTTGGTGTAGCCTAATGTTAGGGATTCTTAGCTTTGTGGTTGGTACACCCAACCACACAGCAACTTCTCGGCATGTCTGTCTACCGCGAACACTGATCTATAAATAATAAGTTATTCGTTATAGATCAGTGACCGTGAACATCACCGGTTCACTTTGACTTGTTTCAGGCTTGTTTTCCCCTCAAAAGCGGCGTGGCGCAAACAACCTGCTCTGTGTGACGCGGGTCCTGTCTAACGTATCTAACAGAAATAATCACACTTTACCTCGTTGTTAGTCTATATCAAAAGCGGTTGGTCACTTTGTGTACAAGACGCTATTTTTCGCGTCTTTTTTATTCCAACCGTGAGTTATTTGGGGGAGAAACGAGAATGTGCACACATACCGAATAACTTACACCTGGCTTGACCTAGCCGCCTCAACTCATCTGCGCTCAGCATTAGTGAAACGTATTTAGCATGTTTACTTTGACCAGGCTTGGTCAACCGCTTGTGTCGTCACTTATCTTGGATCTACTTAGTCTGGTTTCGTGAAATACGCCCCTGGTTTCTGTAATCACTAGCACACAGCAGTTTCGCATAAAGTTGTTTTCCGCCAGCAGCACTTCCATCTTGTCCATTTTGTTGACGAAGGGACCTGACGTTGGACAGAAATATGCTTAGTAGCGGTGGCTTGTGCGGTTGTTTTCGTAGCCTGGCAAGTAATCCGGCTCTTGCTTCTTCTCCCTCCGCCGCCTCCGCTGTTTGACAGCCGACAACAATCCAGGGAGAGCCTGGTGGTCTGGCTATTGCCGTGGGGATGTTGTTAGTTCGATGGAAGTCCTGAGTAATTATTCCATTTAGCTGTAATCCGCAGTTAATGAGTTCTTGACGACTTTAGACATAATTCCATTCATAGTTTGTTTGGCAATGCCCCAATAAAACACTCACACATACGAAAAACAGCCATACTGAGCACCAAACTAGAGAGCCGTAAGCCGCTGCACTCGTGCGCGCTGCCATCTTGCCCAGAGAAACCATCTCCTTGCCCAAAGGGGACATGCTTGATCAAAAAGATTAAGCTGAGACACCCAGCGGTGTTCCATTGCCCCCAGTTTTGCTGTTTTGCTGCAAATAACGGAGAGGGTTGTCCGTGTAGACTGTAAATTTAGTGCCCAGGAGGTATTCTCGGAACTTCTCAGTGATGGCCCATTTCAAGGCGAGAAGCTCAAGCTTCATGGCACTATAGTTGGACATGTTCCTCTCACTGGCTCTTAAACCCCTGCTGGCAAACGCTATTGGTCTCCGTACCCCATTCTCCTCCTGTGACAACACCGCTCCCAGCCCTGCATGGCTTGCCGCGGTTTCTAGGATGAAGGGGCGACTGAAGTCAGCATATCCAAGGACTGGCGCTTGAATGGGCCTTTGTTTCAGGGCATGGAATGAATGTTCACAGGAGTCATCCCACTTCTGTTCTAGGAACTTTGGACCCAAAGGCGCAGGCCGTTTTCGAGTCCCCTGTAATGCACCAACTAATTTGTGCAATGAAGCCGCAAGACTAGCAAAGCCATCCACAAATCGTCGGTAATATGATGCAAACCCATGGAATGATCGGAGTTCCTTGACAGTGGTAGGTTTTCTCCATTCTTTCACCACGCGAATCTTCTGCGGATCGGTGGACACACCGGCTGGGGAGATCATGTGGCCCAAGTAGCCCACTTCTTCCTGGAAGAATTTACACTTTTTCAGTTTTAGTTTGAGGTTTTGGTCTTGTAGGCGGCCCAGGACCATTTCCAGCCTTTACAGATGTTGTTCGAATGTGCTTGAGAAGATGACCACATCGTCCAGGTATAACAGAAGTGTGTGTAGGCTCTGGTCACCAAAGATCCTTTCCATGAGGCCCTGAAAAGTACTAGAGGCCAAATGGCATTCTATTGAATTCAAAAAGCCCAAATGGTGTACAAAATGCTGTGTTTTCCCGATCTTGGGGGGCCATCGCGACCTGGTTGTAGCCACAAGCTAGATCTAAAGTGCTAAACAGCTTAGCTCCACTAAGGGCATCTAGAGTCTCTTCTATTCTTGGCAAGGGAAAATAATCTTTTCTGGTTTATTTAGCTGCCGATAATCCACACACAATCGGATCGACCCATCCTTTTTTTTCACCACCACAATCGGGGAGGCAATCGGACTACAACTGGGGCTTGCAATACCCTGTGCCACCAAATCTTGAATGTGAGCTTTGACCTGGTCATATTGGGTTGGGAGGAGTCGCCGATACCGTTGGCTCACGGGACAACTCCAAAACCACCATAAACATGGCAGACGAAATGCTGTAGATGATGCTTTCTCTATATTAATTACTGTTATCTTCATGTACAACTCACTCTGCTGTAGCCTATGCATGGGTGTTGCTACAACGGAGGAGGAGAGTGCTGTATCTCATGTGTTAGATCAGGGGTTCTCAAACTTTTTTGGTCCGAGGACCCCTATTGGAGCAGAATTTTTTCCGAGGATCCCCCCCCCCCCCCCATCGCACCACAAATTACAGTTACCACAATTGTTTAAATAGGCATTTTAACCCTTTGTGGACGGCCCATTGAAATATGGTTCGATTTCGAACCATGACGTGTTCGCCGTGTTTGAATCACGCATTTAACCTCACCGATGAAAAAAACTATGTAGATACGTTGTCAACAGCTAGCCAATCACTGTCAAGTAGTTTAGTTCGTTTTGATAGCCTATTGGCTTAGTTTTATGTCATTTTACATCTTGTGATTGCCCCGCCTCCGATACTTCCGCGTTCGGCTCATTCGCGGCTGTTCAATGAATAAACATGTCGGACAATACATATCGACAAGTCCGTTTTTCAGCTGCTGAGGTGGCAGAAATGTGTTGTCAACACATAAATGATGACAATAGCAGTGAAGACAGTGAAATAGGTGGCTTATCTAGTGAAAAAGAGTACAAGTTGGACCGTGAACTGGATGAAGACTTTCGTGACTCTGAATCCGACGACGACTAGCTGCTACGGCGACGACAACAACGTGAGTAAACAATAAAGTTATTGAAACTCAATATTGTATTTTACTACTACTTACACTACTTACAGCTTCATAAAACATTATATTTTCGTGTGATAACACTCTGAGTAGACTGTGCCTTTTGTATGGTGTGTTTTTTGTCTGTCACAACTGAAAGAAATCGCGCCTCGTGTTGGTTTATTTTTGATCGCGCTTTATCTACTCGCGGGTAAATTATTCGCTCTTTGCCAACATTGTAGTGTTGCTAGCATATTCTATGGGCATGTCTGGATGAAGAGCTGAATATAGGATGGAAGGAATAAATAAATATCAGTGTTACTCGTTCTGTTTAGTTCCAGAAATGTCTATTTGTGCTCCCTATAAGAAAGTAATGGCATATAAGAAAGGCATGCCTAGTAGGCCTAAGTAGCAACCTTCTCTGACTGAAAGTAGCCTTGACCTAGGTGTTGAACATTGAACTTGTTTTTTTTTTCTCAACTTCTAGACAGAAAGCCTAATGACATTTAGTAAGTAAGCAACCTTTCTGCTACAACCTTTTCTGACTGAATCTAGCTTTGACCTAGGTTGTAAACAACTTACTTTTTTTTTTCCATCTCAACTTCTAGAAAGAAAATAATGACATGTAGTCAGTAGCAACTTTTCTGCTACAACCTTTTCTGACTGAAATTAGCCTTGACCTAGGTTGTGAACAACTTGTCTTGTTTTTTTTTATCTCAACTTTTAGAGCTCAACATTCTCCTGGTTCTGCCACCGACTCAGAGGAGGATGACCCTGACCCTTGAACCTGAAAGGACCAGAAGGAATGCCAGAGTGACCGTGCCCAGGGAGAGCTGCACATCCAGTGAATCAACCTGTTGTCCAGACATATAGCTATGATGATCCAGACATGCTCAACCAGTTGCCATCTGTCCGTCCTGTACGCCAGCCTGGCGTTCACCTAGATGTACAAGTAACACGAGGTACCATGACCAAAGCCATAGATTTTTAAAAACTTTTTTCTACAGATGCCCTCCCGCTACAAATGCACCTACACAAATGCTCATGCCTGGGAGGAAATCCTCAGAAAGCCCTATTATGGTGGCACAGATGGTACAAGGAAAGAAACCAGTCCAGATGAATTGGCACGACTGATGGCCCTTGTAATGTTTTGTGGCCTTGTCCCAGTCAGTTCTTTTTACAGATACTGGAGCCCCAAAACCATGTACCATGGCCTGTGGGCACGCAGCATAATGTCAAGAGACCGGTTCAAAGCATTGATGCCAATGCTCCATGTTGTAGATACTGGTGCTGAAGATGAGCGTGATAAACTGTGCAAAATCACTGGCCTGTTAGAGACTTTCAAGGTGACGTGTAGTAAAGCACTTTACCAACCATTCCAGCATGTTGCTGTGGAATGGTGAAATCAAAACATAGTTTATGCTTCTATACAAAACTCTGGGGAATTTGTCACTGATCATATTCCTTGGGTACTGTTTATAGTGATTGACAAGAGATTATTGTTTATTGCACATGAAAGCAGGAGGCACTTTCCATTACCACTGATCTGACATTGAGTGTTCATTCACTATTGATTGTTTATTGGAAATGCACTTACCAATGAATTTACATTTATTGTTGACCATAAATAAGACATTTTTTTTAGATTTTATTGATTGACTGTTCATAACATGCTTTTACATCCTAAATAAGAAGCACTTTTTTAGTTGATGGTTGACTTTTTGTCCATTGCTGCTTATGTTTATTGATTGTTATTTTTCGTGATTTGATAAGTGCACTCCACATCTAAAAAAAAATGACTGAAGCAATATGATTTGTAATAATTTATGTTTGCAAATAAATCAACTAAATACAATCAAAATAGATGTTGGGTGTTGTGGTGGTTTCCAAAAAAAAGGTAAAATGTACATATTTGGGTTATTTAGGTGCAACTTTTCGTGGGTCACTAAAAGGTTATTGTATTACCTATTGTAAAGGATTTGTATTACCTGTCCTAAAGTATAGTGAAACATACCATATATAGCTCTGTCTCATGGATATATGGCCAAAATAACTTATTTTGACCATTCTGTCTGGATTTTGAGGTCAAATGTCAAATCGGGCAGTGAAGACATTCTACTCTGTAAAGATTCTAAAATGTTCTGCAAACGTACAGGACATAATGAATTGACCATAACTTTTGAGCAGAAAGTGATAAATTGATTCTGTTTTTTTCCTTGAGTAGGGGACAACATTGCTAGTCTGTCATATACTCTAAGTTTTTCTCTATCTACAACAGAAATTAGAGAAAAATAAGATTTATGTTGAAAAACTGTAATTTTCTCTTTTTTTTCGGATTAATTTTGAGCATATTTATACAAATAATTATGCTACCCTCACACATAATTACTTATGTTTTATACCATTTTAAAGTGCTCTTTCTTCTGATTACAATGGTGTGTATATTTTATCTCTGCCATGTAGTATGGCCACACTGTAAGCTTTTTTGTGCCCCGAGGTCATCATTCTACTATTTTCTGCAAACGTACAGGACATAATGAATTGACCATAACTTTTGAGCAGAAAGTGATAAATTGATTCTGTTTTTTTCCTTGAGTAGGGGACAGCATTGCTAGTCTGTCATATACTCTAAGTTTTTCTCTATCTACAACAGAAATTAGAGAAAAATAAGATTTATGTTGAAAAACTGTATTTTTTTTTATTTTTTCGGATTAATTATGAGCATATTTTTAGACATAATTATGTTACCCTCACACATAGTTATTTATGTTTCATACCATTTTGAAGTGCTCTTTGTTCTGATTACAATGGTGTGTATATTTTATCTCTGCCATGTAGTATGGCCACACAGCAAGCTTTTTTGTGCCACAAGGTCATCAAGTGTGGAAAAAATGGAATGTTCGGGCAGTCAACAAAGGGTTAATGCAAATCATTTAAAATAGGCATTTTGATGCAAAAGTAGGGCCTAGGAACAGTGTTTTGTCAACAGTGTTTAGTCAAATACTGTGTAACTGTATTTCACTCACATTAATGAATGTGGTGGGATTCTATTTAGAATTCATTGAAATAATAAAAAAAACAGACTGACAAACTGCAGTGCAATGACAGCATGAAGTATGCATTCAGAGGTAACTGTCATGGAGTAAATTAAATACATTTACTAATCAACGATTAGTAAGATTAGTAAAATCAAAGATTAGTAAAGTGAAAATCAATGATGCAGTAACAGGCACCAAACTGGTGTCAGGGTAAGACAATCAAACTGCTAGAAATACATGCATTACTATTAAAAATGACTTGCATGGTTGTGTAGGCCTGACTGCCCTGAACATGGCAATATAAGAACCATGGTGGAGGTATACGTTGGGGCTGAGCAATTTACTGAAATATGTGGTGTGTGCCTTCCAGAAATAGATGGCAATTTTTATTCAGTGCTGAGAAATGACTTTTGACACTTTTTGCACTCCATATATTTGTGACACTAGCTGATCTGACCTGACTTGTTTGCGTGGTAGCACACATGACGTACACAGATGATGATTCTCTATAATATTTTTTACTGCATTGCAATGAACAAAGTAAAGGCAAAAAAGTGTTTATTTGTCAAACAAATTTGGATGCAGTATGAGTCTTGAATTCGATACCATACAGGAGTTTGCTAGGATCTCAAAACCGTATTATGAACGTGACTTGCCATAGAGAAACACATGATAACGTTGGATTACAGTATGAACATAGGCTATTATGCCACAAAAAACATGGGGTAAGTGGAGCTAAATGAAGTTATTATTTTGCTGTCACTTCGTCTGTTTTATGGCCTAGAATGTTGTATTTGGTATCTGTGGATAGCTCTAGCTCTCCTCTTTCATCTGACATGCGTGCCGTATCTTTCTGATGGCGGTTTCACGTAAAGTAAATCAAACGAGAGTAGGCCAATGGTAGCCGAAGCTATATGACATTATTATTTGTTTGTCACTTCGTCTGATTTTATAAAACAAAATGATCGATGTATTTGGTATCAATGGAAAGCTTTGCTTCTCCTCTTCCATTTGATATGCGTGTCATGTCTGTGCGATGCGGGATCCACGAGTAATTCAAGCGAGAGTTCTGGATGCGCGGATGAACGCAGAGCAAGACTGTAAATATGATATACTTTGATTTAACTTCATGATTTTATTTTATTTTCATACTTGATCGTACAGACATGTGTTTAGTCTCGTTGGAAAGCCCTGGTTCTGCTCTTTCGTGCAACATAAGTCTCATCTCGCTATGACTAATAATCGCGGAGCAATGTAACAAAGAAGAATGTGTGCGTTTTTTGACGCACTTTGCGTCCGTCGGGCTCATAGGGTAAAATTGTAACTTTTTCACGGACCCCCTGGCAACACGTCACGGACCCCCAGGGGTCCGCGGACCCCACTTTGAGAACCACTGTGTTAGATAGATAGATAGATAGAATAGATAGATACTTTATTGATCCCCAAGGGGAAATTCAAGAATTCAAGAATTGTTTGAATGTTTGAATGATGGCCAAAAGTTGCAGTGGCGTTTCAGACCCTGTGTAGCCTACACCGACGTTTCTGGACTCGGTGTTACCGTTACGGATCTCGATGGGATCCTGTTAACTGGGGATAAACAATAAGTGCGAGCAGGCAGTTTTACCTAATGTAGGCTACTGCAGATATGACGCCGATTCTAGAAATGGTAACGTTAACCACACTAACTTTGCATTGAGCCCATTGGACCTAGGCTAGCCTACTTCTGTGCAATGAAGACGTGGGTTTCCACGAAGAGGTCCCCTTAATTTGTGTCCATGACAAATAAAGCGATATATAGCCTATGCCTGACTAAACCTTCTTTTTACCGTCCATAAACAAAAGGCAACATGAGCCTTTGGCAAAAACACCCACTGAATATTCGAACCTGCTCCTCCTCGATATAAAGCCAGGCTGATGCGCTACCATACAACCTAGCAAATGCAACCTTCACATGATTACTTAAACAATTTAGTCATAGGCAACGTTGCCATGTTAATTTTGGGATCGAAAGCTTTCACAGAGATATGCAACAAATGCAACAATTGCAACATTGCACTGCATTATCTTGATGTAGCCTAGGCTAAAGAGTCTAACTCTTCCAAAGACGAAATCAAGTGCCGAAAAAAATGCCTCGCTGTTGGCTACCCTATTGGTGTAAAATCGCCAAAGTTAGGCTACTGCATTGCCCACATTTTAACGATATATCAAATATGGAGTTGGTTTTAAAATGCTTGTGTTGGCGCTCCCGTAGCCTAATCTGTCTGCCTGGCATGCATCCTACGTGGCGTTGGTTCAAGCCCAGATGTTGACATTGGTGTTTTTCCCAGTAGGCCTACACCTGTTTATTGTAAAACCTTCCTCAATAACACACTTTAGCGCAACCATTCAAAATTATAAGTAGCAGGCCTATACCGAAGCGAGCGAGCTCTACCCAAATCAATGAGCTGCAGGCTGCACTCTGCCAAATTTACACAAACTATGGCTGTGGGGCAATAACTGGTCTTCAATTGATCGCAGAAATAAGGCTAGTTTTTGTATTATGGACACCTCAATAGCCTATGTTCGCGCAGAGTTCTGTATCGCGCAGATAGTCTTGTTTTATGATTGACTATTTGTTGAGTCACATCTGCAGTAAATTAGGTAAAACTGCCTGCTCGTGCTTATTATCCCCAGTTAACTTGATCCCATCGAGATCCGTAACACAACTGGTGGCACAACTTTATAGGCTAGGCCTACGTGAGGTAGGCTACTCCCCGAGGAGTGGAGAGAAAACTTTCGGATGACCAACTAGGCCAAAGTGATCTCCTACACGCCCGCACATTAAAAGTCAGACAACTCGGTTGAGAGAACTGGTGGATGTGGTGAAAAAGGTTGCCTGTACATTATACTATCTCAGCGATGAACATCCATTTGCAGCTTACAGCTGTGCCGCGCCAGTGTTACTTTTTGACAACTTGTTGCGCGTCTGTCAAACACTCTTCTGCTGCACCGGCGGGAGAGTGACGTAACAATCAAAACAATAATGCAGAACTGGAATTTCTAATGCCAGAAAATTCTGAAAATTATATGAAAACGATAGTGTGGACGGAGGGAGTTTTAACTACGGATTCACGTATTTATGTGTACCCGGCTTAATGTGTACAGGGCCTTAGTTTACAGTTATTATATAGTGTGTGTGTGTGTCTAATATTTTTATGCTGGGGTGTTTGATGCTTTCTATTGTGGGGGAGGGGGTTGATATGAAACTTGACTTAATGTTGTTGATTTAGAGAATTTTTGGTGCAATTGCAATTATGTACATGGTCACATGTGTAGGTATATCTGACATTGTCAAAGTGGTTTATATTTAGTTATTTATTTAGTTAAAGGAGTCCTAGAACGCATTTTTTGACCATTGCAAATTGATCTTTGTGCCTAAATAATGTCATATGTAAATTTGTGGGGCTGAAAACGCCCCAGGAGCACTGCTAGATCGCCTAATACAAGGTCATAAATAAGCCTTGCAATGAAACAGTTCGTTTTTCCCGCCCACTCAGCAAGTTCATGAATATTCAAATGAGGTGCGCGCTGATTGGCCGATTTACCCAAAGGCTGATTGGCTGATATGTCCTGAAAGTTGATTGGCTCAATGGCTCTGGCTCAATCCACCGGTCTGAAGTGAAACTAAGTTTACCGCTGGAGTAAATAGAACACCGTGGGTTTATTCTAAAGCCATCAACAATGGATTTATCTGAAATACAGCCGTACATGTTTGAACCGGAGTCAGAAGAAGGTTCCGACGAAGAGGAAGTGCAGCCGATTCCACAACGGTTGGAAATGAACGTGTTAGATTGGTAAGTTTTATCAGTACATTTCTATAGTAACTCTCCAAAGTTAGCTGTAATAACGCTAGCATTACAACGTCTCTGCACATATCTAGATACTAGCATCGTAAGAGCAGTTTAACAAGAATTTTTACGCAAAGGTATGCCCATTTTAGAATACGATTTTTCCGTTAAATATATATTTCATCATTCAAATTACCCTACCATCATACGTTTTTGTTGTTGCCGTGTTTATGCTGAACTTGACACCTCTTCAGTTCGTTTCATTTAGTACATTAGCAGCTGTGGTTTTGGGACACGCAATCCAGACTATGGCAGGCTGTGCTCCACAAGTAAGAATTACTTTGAGCAATGAGTGACCTTACACCTACCTCCCTTGACCAGGTGCATTTGCGCAATGTGCGAACGCATGCCTCAGGAAAGGGAAAACACATGTTGTGGAGAGACACCGCAGGTAAAGTCAAAGTAACAATCTGTAACTATCTGCATCTATTGGAGTGTTTTGTGCTTGCAGAATGAAGTGTTACAATCACTGCCTGCAGGTACTAAGAAGAATTAACCAGATCCCTGAGGAGATCAGATGCATGACTGACCATCCAGGCTTTGAGCCAGTGTGCCTAAACATCTATTCGTTGCAAAATGCTATGAACATCTATAGAGCTGACTATGGCCCCCTAAGAATTGCAGGAATGGAAAGGTATGCAAATGGTTGTGTACAGTTAGTCTTATTAATTGATGTCAGAAATTGTACACTGAATATCACTCAGAAATCACAAAATACTTTATTTACATTCAGGCATAAACTAGTTTACTAAAACAATTGTACAAAAATATATAAATGTTATGTGCTTCCTCCCCCTCCCATGTTGTTAGGCAATACAGACACTTGGCCTATAGATGCTTCGTGAGCTGGTGTTGGGGCTATCTTGGCAGAAGTGTCAGAGTGGTGATACCCTCCTGTGTGGTGCTACGCATCAGGAGGGAGTTTCCTGAAGCATCTGGGCTGTACACTGGCTTCAGACCGCCCCTCGACTGAAGCGCGACACATGCGACACAACAGCATCCTCTTTGTTAGGCCGGTCATATGCAGCGGACAAGGGTGGAGGAACATTGACCTGCTTCATGGCATCCATGAACGGTTGGGGGTTGTGGATGACTTCATCGAAGACCAGCCGAATTAAGTTGTGGGCGTAGCCTGTTGTGTGCAATAACAGTCCTGTTATACTTTTGCACTTTACTTTGCACATTTGCTAATTTTGTTGTTCGTTGTACATCAAGGATTTTTATGTCACATGCATATGGTTACTGGTGTTAAGTATGCAGTGAAATTATAATATATATATAATATAAATACGTAAACTTACACATAGTTGGCTCTGTCTTTACTCTTTTCACCGTGTGCCCTCCCTTCTTGGCCTTTGGGAACACTATGCCATACACAGGTTTCCCCTTGGAGGTTCTCTTTTGTGGCCGATCGTTGTTCTCGTTGTAATGCATTGCAGAAAGGTACAACCTGAGAAAATGAAGGGGTGGGGTGGTAATAAGTTACTTCAACACAAGGAAAACATGTCTTGAGTGCTACAGGGTACAAGTAATTTTTGCTATTGCTCTTTAGTGTAGGGATTCCATATTTTTGTTAGAAGTAAAACTGATCTGAGACACTCAAGGTTGTTGCATATGTATTACACTACATAAACATGCCTATGTTTTGTCCAAATTGGGCTTATATCAGGTGTCATGTGACTACTTGATTGACTTGCTTTTGTAAGACTGGCAAACAAGCATCCATTTTTGAAGTTTGATGAAGGCCAAGTTGGCAAACAGGCATGTTTTGTAGCCTAATAATTCATGAATTCTAGTTCAAGTGGTAACTGACCATAAACTACACTTGCAAGATTTGTGAAAGCCATCTTATAGGTGTTAAAATGTACAAAACAGAAACAAACCATGTTAGGCATTAGTACATACCTGCATAGCATTCCAATAAAGGGGAACACAACATTTTTAGGAGCAAACCGCAAAATCACGCTGTGGAAGGACTCAAGGGCAGACGTCTGGTAATGCGGGCTTAGCTTCGCCACATCTGTAAGGACCCTCTTGCTTGTCAAGAGCCGTTCCAACCGGTTCATGGAAGGAGTGCCTGAGAAATAAATAGTACATTGTAAGTAAATTTAGATAAGATACATCGTACATATATTCAGTCATGTTCAATCAATACATACAATATTTATGATACTGACCTGGTTTAAGCCACTTCCCAGACTTCGACACCTTTGGCTGATACAAGCACTTGGGGAAAGCTGGATCCGAATGAACATGGATGTCTTGGACGTGGTTTAAAACCGATTTCCATCTTGCTACCTTCTCGTTCCCAGACCCACAACCAACAGCACACCAGTATAAGTGGTTAACGATGCTCCTATGCCACTTCTTCACCTTCTCACAGTCTTTGTCTGCCCAGTTGATCCAGCTTTTTAGACAAACCTAGTGAATTGACAAACATTACAAAACTAAAAGAGTGTTCGCCATGCACAAACCTCCAACACAATAGATGGTGTGACTGATCACCACCAAAATGTAATCTGTTCTTTGTCCCAATACCAACGTTGTCTAAATTACATTCCAATCAGTGCAGTACTTGTGAGTTTTCTTGCTAACAGACAGAGACACTTGACCGAAAACATAACCTCCTTAGTGGAGGGAACAATGTTATTATTTGACAAACATTGTTGACCACAATGTGCCATGCAACATACCTTTTGCCATGTGCCACACATCGTAGTAGTGTGTGATCTTGCGCTCCCTCAGGAACTTCTGCACCTGAGGATGACGGTCAGTTATTATGCAGTCCAACTTCACACCACTTCTCTCCAGGAGATCCAAACTTCTTGTCAGTCCCTCCTTCTCCATATGATAACTGCCTCCGACCTCATTGCTCTAAACAGAAACACACACTTCAGATTAGTGCAGTTCTGCATCACAATATATGCTATACAGTTTTATGACTTCTGCAAAGGTGTAAATTGATAGAAGATTCAATGTGCTGGGATGGTGACTACACTACAGCCATTTGTACACACACACACACTTGACATCTAATGAGTTAAAGGCAACACTGCATTACCTGTACCAGTTGTATGTCTACAATTTCATTGTTCTGCGCGTCCATCACAGTGTAGCTCCCATATTTTGCACAATGCCCTGCAATAAAAGAGTTTTAGTATTGTTCACAACACCGGGTCTCAAAACGGAAGAATCACAAAACAATATCCTAAGCTGCAAAATCTTGTGTTGTGAAGGTGAAACACATGTGCAAGAGATGTGCATCAATGGAGTACACACCTATTATACAAAAATAGTAGCTAGCTTCAATAATAGAATAGAATAGGGCTGATGGCCTAGTGAAAGTAACTTCTAGTAGTGGATCAATCATCTTTGCTGGTCAGATGTAGGTGGTTATTGTAGGAATTACCCATCACATCTGAAAGACATGCTCACCTGGGGAGTCTGCACGCATATCCCCTCCAAGGATGACCTTGTCTGCCTCGGCCAGCGATTGAAGGGCTGTTACTTGCCAATCCTTCCAACTGTGTATTATGGCTGGCTCAAGGTATGACCTGGCATGTCTTCGGAACGCATCATAGGTGTGCGTTCGTAAACGCATTGCCTCAAACACCTGAAATATCACAACAAAATTGGCCAACGACACAATATCTGAGACGAGTAAATTTAGCTGGGAACGATGTTCACAATACCTTTTTCATCTTTGGAAACGAAGCACCGCAGAAGTAAACTGCTCACAAAAAGTAAGGAAACTTGACTTTGGCCCATTATATCTCCCTTTTAGTAATACCAACCAGTAAAGTATTTCATATCATTTTTATCGTTGATTTGTCACCTTTACAATGAGGTATAACTTGTAAGCATAGGGCAATCATGGAATGAGCAACACAAGCAAACGTGTAAGTAGTGCCAACGAAAAATGTGCCAAAATGGCCTGTTATGCTGTTGAAATTCACCTTTGTTACTTCAAGCATTGACGATTGCACTCTCCCACAGAAATGAGGAAAACAAAACATGTTAGGCATACATTTGTTCATTTTATACTCAGTGTCAGGGTCCTCAGTAGCGTGTAGAGGATCCATATGCAGCCACAACAGCTTGGCACCTTCTTCTCATGCTGGTCACCAACCTGGCTACATTCTGCTGTGGGATGGCATTCCATTCCTCGATAAGGATCTGTTGTAAGTCAGCCAACCTGGTTTTGTTGGTGACTCTGGCACGTACAGCATGCCCAAGCTGATCCCACAAGTGTTCACGGCAGGCCATTAGATCCTCTCCACTCCCAAATTCTGGAGGTACTCTCTGATGATCCCAGCTCTATGGGGGCGAGCGTTGTCATCCTGGAGGATGGCAATTGGTCCCATATTCTGGAGATATGGAATTGCCACTGGCTCCAGAATCTCATCCCGGTATCTAACTGCATGATGATTGCCTTCAATGATAACAAGGTCTGTCTTTCGAGTTAGGGAGATGTCACAGCAGAATGTAGCCAGGTTGGTGACCTGCATGAGAAGAAGGTGCCAAGCTGTTGTGGCTGCATATGGATCCTCTACACGCTACTGAGGACCCTGACACTGAGTATAAAATGAACAAATGTATGCCTAACATGTTTTGTTTTCCTCATTTCTGTGGGAGAGTGCAATCATCAATGCTTGAAGTAACAAAGGTGAATTCCAATAGCATAACAGGCCATTTTGGCACATTTTTCGTTGGCACTACTTACACGTTTGCTTGTGTTGCTCATTCCATGATTGCCCTATGCTTACAAGCTATACCTCATTGTAAAGGTGACAAATCAACGATAAAAATGATATGAAACACTTTACTGGTTGGTATTACTAAAGGGGGGATATAATGGGCCAAAGTCAAGTTTCCTTACTTTTTGTGAGCGGTTTATATTGCAGCAGAAAGCTGAAGGTTTCCCACCGGTGTGCTCCCAACGACTGGTTGGCTCCTCCACTGTCGAAAAAACTCACAGTGCGGCAGGCATGCAAACTGGTCAGGGGTGAAAAAGGTGAGACTCTTCTCCGACCCCCCCCCCCCACACACGAAAAAAAAAAAAAAAAAAACATGGAAAGAAATTTTCCAGTGTGAGGGACCCGCTTTCTTTCTTTCTTTCTTACTATCTCTCTCTTTTTCTGTGCTTATGTACTTATTATGTACTTATTACAAATTTCTGATGATTTCATAGGCCTAATGGACACTTAAACTATCAGGATAAGGAAAAGTCTGAATATTTGTTGGACCAAACCAGGTCATCAATAATCTTGCTTGAGACACACACTATTTCAAACTAATATTATTATATAAAATAGGGTAGATAGGCTTTAATTGTTCAAATAGTTTTAAAACGTTTTAATATGCAGCCTAGGCTACTACAGATTGTGTTTTTTAGGCTATATTGTGGTAGTGTGTTTAACCAACCAATAAAGTTATGTGAACTGTCTTCATATTACATGTTAAACTGTAGGCTACCTGTAGGCACAGACTAGGCTACTGATCAGGGTCCTCCTGTAACTCGACAATCAAATGTAAATTTAATTTACGCTTGGCTTACGAACTCGTAATGATCCGGCCCGGGTGTAACTGAAACTTGTTGCAAGTCACACGGTTACGTGCGTTACGTGTGGTCTGAAGCAGTCGCAACTTATTTTGGCTACGTTACTATAGCGAATCATTTGAGTTGCATATATTTTGCGTAGGCTTTGCGTAAGGTCTATGCGCAGTGTGCTTCGAGTAACAGGGCCCACTTTTCTTAAAGACAGCATTATCATGTCAATCAACTACGTCTCTGGACAAAACGAACCAGCCCAGTTTATGAGCATTTAATTCAACTGTCACATTAGCCTTTGATATAGGCTACTGATAAAGTCTGCCTATTTGCTTCACCTTTTGCCGATCTAGGTGGTTCAAACTGCACGCATTCTTCATCAAAAGAACTCGTCATGTCTATACATGTTTGTCTAATTTCGCTAACTTTCATTATTAGAAGAAAACAACCTAGCTACGTTGCTACACTAATCTCAGCGTCTTTTTCTAATAGAAGTTGAAAGTTTTAACTAGCCCACCTGTGAAATCCCTCGGCATCTCTTCTCGCCAGAATCACTATTCACCTGACATCTCAGACGCATCTATCTGCGCTCACAACAGAGGCTTGGTGTGCGCGTTCTGTTCGCGTTGCGTCTTTGCTTCCACTAATGTTTATTAAACGCATAGGGGCTACATTCACGCATCCCTTGCTGATCAGACACGTTTTAAATGCGGCTCTAGAAACACCTCAAGATGCGTTAGCATCTGCGCATGATTTCTAAACTTAGTTGTAAATTAAATTCACCTTGACCCCCCCCCCCCCCCCCTAAATATTTTCTCATCGGATCTGCACGAACCATGTAAGTCACCTATATTTGATTCAAAACGGCGAATTTCGCCGAAAGGTGAGGAGTTTGCATGCCTGGTGCGGGCAGAGCTGGTCAATGGCCAAGAACGTACCTCTTCTGCGTGGTCGGACACTGCAGATTCTTGAGCACACTGGACATGTCTCAAATAGACTAAGAAGGCAACTTTCAAAAACAATGAATTTTCCTTCCTCGTATGATGACGGAGCAGGACTACAAGAGGAAAAATAGAAAATTGGACCACATCTATGTTAGCCATGTATTGATTGAAAAAGAAACACTTCTGCATTCTAAAACTGAAAGTTAACTCCCAAAAGCTGAGAGGATTCAATTTCTGCAGTAACAGATTCCCCAGCATGGTATGAGGAGCCAGGGTCAGTGGTTACAGCAGAGAGGTCCTCTATTCGCTCCTCTTCAAACTCCAGTCGAGGTCTTTTTGCTGCCCTTGAAGTCTTGACTGGAGTTGAAGAAAACGTCTGAGGAGCTGATGGGGCAGTTGTTCCAACAGCCACACTCTGGCATGCAACAGTTGCCTGTACCCCTAAAAAAAAATTAGTAAGTTCTGTGATCATCATGTGTTCAATAAACCATGTCAAATGACCCAACTTTAGAAGATACAAGCAATCAAGCATCTTTCCAGACACTCGTCACTTCTGGCAGTGGCACACTTTAGGCATAAGGCGCATTCTCAGACAAGGCACATTGCACAATGACACCTATTGACAAATGACCTGTCTACAGGGCCATTCAATGTAATCAGATCTCTAAACATCGGCAGAAGTGTGAAGTGATGGTGGCTAGATTGTTTCAAAGTAGTTGCAACCATGTTTACAGGGATACGAGGTAGAGGACCAGTTTTACCTTTGCTTCGAAGGTGAGGTCCTAGTCTTTTTGCTGAAAGCTGTGTCCCTTGAGAGACGAAACTAGGAGCCTCAGTTTGGCAGGACACATCCACCGAACCTGGGCGTTGTTGTGATGCACTCTAAAATTAAAATGAATTTATCAAGTAAACATAATGAACGGATACAGCTCGACGATATGTCCGCTAAACATGATAGAAAGAAAGCAGTCGAATTCGTTGGCGTTAGCAACACTAATTACCCTGTGTTTTTCGAGCCGGGCAAAACTATTTCAATCGATACAATGACAACCGGTGATTAATTGCATTGACCTTAATAATATATCCTTAATAGCCAGTGTCATACAAATTATAGTTACAGAAAACGTAATAGCAGATACGTCAAATACCGACAGCTGTAGGCCTACAGATAGCTAGCCAAATCGTAATAGAGATAGCAGCTACTATGGCTAACTGATGTTAACGACACACAACCACGCGGAATCCTAGCGTTATAAGTGTCTCTGGTTATACTTACTGATGTCGGTTGCGGTGAGAGAATCGTTGGTACAGCTCCTGGGTTTAGTTTGAGTCGCTGTGCATATCCGGCTTGATGCTGTCCGAGGTTGGAGAAACAATCCTGGGTGAAGTGGCTCGAACAAACTACCAACCTCGGATTGAATTGATGTGGAACACTTTTATATATGAACATCAACCATTCTCTCTGACAATTTGCTTCTTGGGGAAGTCTGTGTAACGTCTTGGCTTGCCCAACACATCCTGGGACATTACACACTGAGTCTGACATACTTTGCTCTCGTTAGGAACTGCTGTTAGCGGTCGCTGAAGCTAGCTAACGTTTCTTGCGTAGGCTTATATACTGCCCACATTACAGGGGGTTGGAACATGCAAATGAGAGGGGGTGTATCTAAAGGGGGATGGGCGCCTATTACGTGTTATCTGAGCTCTGTTCAGATTGGAGCATTTCAACACGGCTGTTTCTATTTTCCAATTTGCATACGAATGCAGGCGTGAGACGCGGTAAAGTCTCTGGGGTTGTCCTTTGGACACTACTCGCAGCCCAAATTCAACCGGAACAAGGTAAATGTGGTTTTGAATTCTAGGACTCCTTTAATGCAAAGTTCAGGCCTTGATGGGGTGGAGTGCTGTGTTAGGTATTTAATTGTGAGATTTCTGTTTTATAATTTTAGTGTTAGATAGGCTATAATATACAGGGGGTTTTACATGTAGCAATTATAGTAAAACATTATTTATTCTTTATTGTGTTGAAATATGAAGCTTAAATTGCAACAATTTTATATCGTTTGAATGGTCATAGGTAGGCTAATGGGTATTTTGCCGACAATGTATGACACTTGAC
The DNA here is from genome assembly GCF_963854185.1 of Sardina pilchardus. NCBI lineage: Eukaryota > Metazoa > Chordata > Actinopteri > Clupeiformes > Clupeidae > Sardina > Sardina pilchardus. The sequence continues at coordinate 32,544,686 of NC_085004.1, read as the reverse complement.
AAATATCAATCAGAACTTGTGAAGAAGGAGAGAGTGTTATTTAACAAAGTCTTTCGTGAAAAGCAATCACAGAAGGTTACAATGTCTTTCACGCCATCAAAGATTGTATAATTGGATGTGGAGAGTGAGTGTTTTCTTAGGGAGAGGTTTCAGATCTTGACGGTAAGAAACAAGTCTGTATGTGCATACATAGGCCTAATTGTAATTGTCAGCTATGTTAGCGTACAGCTTAGCTGAAACAGGACAAGCAGACGCAGCCTAGGCTATAAATCGACCGTAAACATAGGGTAGGTTAAGCTTACAGTCATAGGCTATTGGAAAACAACCAAACAGTTTTTTTGTTAAATGTAGGTTTTATCGAGATAAGCCTTTTTAGTTAGAATTGTTGGTAGTTCGACGAGCAAATATAATCTTTTTTTTTCTTGGCACTATGCCAATAGATTAAACATTTCAGCCTATAATTACGACGCCTACGCTTACTAATGATCTTTGTGTATGGTTTTGCATCATTTACAGTACGAATGTTGTGACGAAAACGTCAAAAGGAGCTGTCTTGGCCAAAAGGTGGTGAAGATAGCCAATGACTCCATTAGTTACATAAACAAAATGGAAAGGCAGAGGAAGGCTGAACTACAGAAGATTACATTCATGGAGAAAAGTGTCCAGACGTTAACTCAGGAGTTAAAGGAGAAGACCGAACGACTGGCCGAATACGAGAATGATTGGGTTGAAGAAGGTTTATTTATAGTCTAAATCAGTTGTTTTAAGGACTAAAGAAAGAATGTTTCGTGTAGAAGTTGGCTACAATTCCTTCATTTGATATTCAATCGGTAATCCAAAATCAAAACATTAAAAATTGACATGTTTTTTCATTCTGTGACGTGGAAGTCTATTTGATGTCAATTGTTGGTCTTTCTGTGTTCAGAGTTGTTCATTTAGTGTTTTAGGGTAGGCTATGTGTTGTTGTTTTAGTGACGTTCCAATTTTAGTGACAGAAAATATAGTGGCAAACGAGAAACTTGGCGAGTTGTGCAACGATGGAAAACTGTGTTTATTCGTCTGAAATTCCTCTACCCTACGTTGTTATGCTTGTTTTTTTAACATACCGTTTGCCCAAATATTTGGGCATATCATGATTATATGAAGTATATTGACTAGGCTAATCTAGTCAATTGCACGGAAGTAGCCTGCAATGGGTGGGTCCCATTTGGAAGTGGCAACTTTATTCGGGCGTATTGTGTTTCACGCAGCTGTGGGAATGTAGCCTATTACAATTTATCGTCACGAGGTGGCAGTTTAGGTCGCAGTAGCAGCCGGAGATCTTCTTCTTTTTCCAGAGATCTTCTGCTTTTTCCAACTTAGCCTACTGGTTTATTTGCGCATGCTCGCATTTCTCACTACAACTGCAGGAGTGTCAAACATTCACAAACAAATATATGTGACCCTGTAAAGCGGAACCAGTCGTTTGGATAAAATTTATTAAATTACGTTATTGTGCTCACGTGAACGGCCATAAACTAAGCTTTCCAACGATATGTATATCGAGGGTATTACACAAACTATCGCTAAGATAACAGCATCCAAAGTTGACATGGTTCTCCTGTCACGATATGCCAGAAGAGGAGAAATCACCTTTTTAAGCAGCGCGTGCACAACAGGAATGACAGCAAATGTGTTGAATATTCGCCGGGTTTAACAGTCAAAACGTATGTTTTTCCGTGAAATGCATTCACGATATGAAACTGTAGACTGTATACAGTCGAATTATGCGAAAACGTGAAATTCAACATTTTAACCCGGAAGTTTGTTATTGTTATTCCCCCCCAGTTTGCGCTCTGCACTTAATTTTCGGAGCGCTGTGCCCATGTGCTTGTGGGCATGGTTGATGCATTCCAATTTTGTCACCTCATGCCCAGGATATGGGTTGAGGGACAACACCTCCCTGAAAGCAGCACTGTCCCCATCAGAGAGCATCTGTGTGTAGCGAAGCTGGTGGCGACTCACAGACCTGGCCCACATCCTCTTCGCTGCCTCCTGCTCCATAGCCTTACTTGAGCCCTTAAAATTTTGTGCAGTCATGCTTTTCTCTCCAGCTCTCAATCTCCTCCTCTGTAATCTTTCCCTCATGCCTGGCAGCTTCCTTGAGGGTGCAGCCATGGCAATAGGTTGATAGGATTTCAAAGTCAATCACTAGCCCCGTAAACAAATCTATGCAGACACCGGTTCCATAGTGAGAGGTGAATCCTCTCTTCTGCCACGTGCCGTCAAAAGAGACACTTATATTAATGACAGCATTCGGATCCTCTCTCAATAACTCTGCCACATCTGCATCCATATCTGCGTATGCCTGTCTGACCTGGTCCCTGGTCCTGTGTAGTGATGCCAAACCTCTCTCTATTTCTGCCGCTAAAATGAAATGTATTTTGTGTCAGTAACCGTTCATTTGGTTTGGCTTTATTGCTACAGTACACATTTCTTTCAGTTGTGGCGAAAGAACCAATTTTCTTTTTTTTTTTTAACAGGACCAGGGATTAGGTCATGCAGAATCACTGGGGCAGCTAGTTAGATATGCTGAAAGTAATAATTACTAATTCCTAATACTATGACAAATTGTTTGGGTGCTCAACATAAATGGTTTGGGTGCTCAACATAAAGCTTACTTTCATCTGACCAGATAGATAGATAGATAGATAGATACTTTATTGATCCCTAAGGGGAAATTCAAAAACAGAGCGGGCAGACCTCTAACTTTAGTGTATGTGTGTGTGTGTGTGCACGTGTGCATGCGTGCGTGGGTGAGGGAGAGCACACTCTTAGAAAAAAAAGGCATGCATCATATATGGCACCCCTAAATGCCCCCACCCACCCCCATCCCCTCTCTCTCTTCCCTCTGGCCTTCCCTGCCAGTGTGTACTTTGCACGCGCGCAATATAGGCCTAGGTCTGCCCATTGTCCGCATTTTGTCGTAACGTAATCATAAGATGTAAAGTAATTCACTTCAATGTCCTGCCATTATATTAATTTGATTAGAAGATTTATTTTCTTTGCCACTCAATCGAAATCTGCACTGTACAAGCAAAGCTGACCAACACAACAATGCATAAATGAGATGGCATTTTATTGTATTAAAAATAGCCTACATCCTTATTCCATCCATACACAACAAATGATGTTACAGTAATGTCATAGGCCTAATATTACAAGGTGGGGACAACCACGTTCATTAGCCTATTTCTAAACTTTTCAACTTTTCTGACATAAAGGTTTCCGGTATCCGCCGTTCATTCCGACATACCAGCACTCCGACATTGACGTCCAATTGTCGTAGTGGAGGCATGTCTCTTTATGGGAAAAAGTCCCACCACTCCGAAAAATTTTTTTTTCATGGTCGCAGTGGCGGTATTTAACTTTTTTTTCAAACAACGTGCCATTCCGACATGAGGTCATTAATAGGCTATTAATGTCATAACTATATCCAATTGTGTAAAATATAGATTCACATTTAAAATGTCATTGTGAAGACTTCTTGATATATGTGACCCTGTAAAGCGGAACCAGTCGTTTCTGTAAAATTTAGTAAATTAAGTTATTGTGCTCACGTGAACGGCCATAAACTAAGCTTTCCAACGATATGTATATTACACAAACTATCGCTAAGATAACCGCATCCAAAGTTGACATGGTTCTCCTGTCACGATATGCCAGAAGAGGAGAAATCACCTGTTTAAGCGGCGCGTGCACAACGGGAATGACAGCAAATGTGTTGAATCTTCGCCGGGTTTAACAGTCAAAACGTAGGTTTTTCAGTGAAATGCGTTCACGATATGAAACTGTAGACTGTATACAGCCGAATTATGCGAAAACGTGAAATTCAACATTTTAACCCGGAAGTTTGTTATTGTTGATTTTCTCAAAATAACGATGTGCGCAAAACGACTGATTTCGCTGTGAATGGTCACATATTATGTGTCTGTTGCGTGCGCGACTCGGGGAAGTGAGAGCAGTTCTGTACATGGCAAGTTGTCATTATTCGCGGACTAAGTGGAGGTGGAGCTGAATTAAGTTATTATTTTGCTGTCACTTTGTCTGTTTTATGGCCTAGAAGGTTGTATTTGGTATCTGTGGATAGCTCTAGCTCTCTTCTTTTATCTGACATGCAAGCCATATCTTTTTGACCACGGTTTCACGAGTCAAACGAAAGTAGCGGTAGCCGAAACTATATGACATTCTTATTTGTTTGTCACTTCGTCTGTTTGTATAACACAAAAGGATCGATGTGTTTGGTATCGATGGAAAGCTCTGTTTCTCCTCTTTCATTTGATATGCATGTCATGTCTGTACGATGCCTGGTCCCGGAGTAATTTAAGCGAGAGCAGTGGCTGCGTGGGTGAACGCAGAGCAATATAGACTGTAAATATGATATACTTTGATTTAAATTCAAATTATTATATTTTATTTTTATACTTGATCGTACAGACACGTGTCTAGTCTCGTTGGAAAGCCCCGGTTCTGCCCTTTCATGCAATATAGGTCTCATCTCGATGTGACTAATAATCGCGGAGCAATGTAACAGAGAAGAATTGGTGTGTTTTTTGGTGCACTTTGCGCCCGTCGGGCTCATAAATTGACTTGGAAAAAAATAGGATTTGTAAACTGTCGGAATGGGGGTACTAAAATGTGTCGGATTGGCAGCATGTCGAAATAGCAGCATGTCGAAATAGAGGCATGTCTAAATGGAAGCATGTCGTAGTGGTGACATGTCTGAGTGGCAGCATGTAACCAAGGTTTCCATACCTGTCACTCTTTTGTCGTGCCTCTGATATGTTTTAAGGTGAAGGACAGGGATGCCCAACACCTTACTGATTTTCCTGAGCGCAGCATACCCCAATCCTAGCTCATGTGCCAAGAGGACCATCCTCACATTCACGTCAAACGCGACGTCACTCCGGGACTCATCCTGAAGCCGCGTAGAGGTGTACACGCTCCTACTGTACTTATCTGTTTGGCATTGACGGCACTCCAGCAACAGACTGCTGCAAAACCCATGGTTTTGTGGATATGATAGTGTCAGCCAAATGGGACTGTATAAAGAATAGCATATTATTTGGATTGCTGTGATTCACTGTGTGTGTGATTTGCTTTATATTGCTGTGTACTTTTTGCTATTTTCTTACTTGAATCACCGATTGCAGTGCCTATACCTAGAGTGACGTGATTATAGTACTATTCCTAACACGGACTTCCATTGGTGTGCACAAATGACTTGTTTACCACTTTGCTATGAACAATCAAACAATTATTGCCTAGCCTATCAGTGAACGAACGGAGGTGTATAAAGGGGAAGGGATACAGACTTACAAGAGATTCGGGCGGAGACAACAGGACGGATGCAGGCCTGGCAGCTGGGACGAGACTGGAGTTGACCAGGCCACGAACGCCGACCACGAACGCAAGCCACGAACGCAAGCCACGGACGCCGACCACGAACGCAAGCCACGAACGTCATTAGCTGTGAAGATCCGACGGTGCCCTAAATCCACGCTCTCTATCTCCAACAAAAAGGAAAGTCCGATTTCCATCCTGGTTTATATAGTCCATGACTGCCGTGGCTTATTAAAGTTGCTTTGCGCTGATTACTTTTGTTTGCTGCCCGAGGTGCCTTGGTGTTGCCGGTTCCGGTTTGAATCGCCACACGTCAGTGGGGATTCCCTTTCGTCACGAGGGGGCGTGGCCTACGGGATTCCCATTGCAAACGGCTCTCTTCTGGTGGATCTTCTGCTGCTCCATACAACAGCCATTGTGGACTGTGACTGGGACTTGCAAACGAAACATTCATTTTAGAATATTGTTTTAATACTTAGCTTAATTTATTGACTTAAATAAACAATTGTATTTTTATACTTATTCTACTTGTATTGCTTCTGTGTTCTGGGCATCTGGACTTTGGGGAGTAAGGAGTGAGTACGGGGTACATTGGTGGCCAAGTTACCCAGCTGTGTGGCTGACAATAGCTTCAGCGAAAGTTCTACTAGGGAGACTCGTAGTGTATTTTCTTACTCCACCCATTCATTCACGTAACGAATCATAGCCATGTTTACATTTTCGGGAAACACCCCCAATCTACGATTCATTCAATCAGTGCTAGCCTATAGGACTTCAGCGGGTGTTTTAAAACTGTTCTTTCTAACACTTCTCTCTGCTACTCAGTACGCCGTCTTCGTCGTTCAAATCTCAGTCGTCAAACGTTTGATAACTTTCTTCTTACGTAATTTTAAGACAATCGTCATACCATGTCTGCTGGTTCGTCTCCCCTGCTAACCATCCGGTCGTCCTAGCACGTCACTCCAGCGCCTCGTAGCCTACGGGGTAGTCAACTACTCCGACCTTCCCGGCCTCTCCCGCATCGCCTCAACCCATTCTGGACTCAGCCCATTTTGCCACGATTTTTGAGTCGTGCGACTATTTTGGGGACTATTTGGGGACTGAATTTTGGCTCAGTCGTGCATCTCGCATCGTGTAGTATACGTGGGGTAACGAGAAGCGATTACCACCTCACGACCACCTCCCGACCACCTCCCGATCGATCGGGAGAATATCAAACTTGTTTGAAATCCTGGTCGCCCCTCGTGAGTCTATCGCACTGCTGAAGCACTGTTTGAGCCGATTTACCTCAACCTGTCACACTACACATGCGCGAACACATGGAGGTCACCATTATTGGTGCGGAGGTGGGTGAGACAGGGGCCAAAGTCGTCTTCAAAACGGGGATGGAGGTCCACGTCCCCCTAGCTGCTTGGAGGGGGACGGAGGATGAATTCCTGATGAGGCTCCCCTCACGGTCACCATGACCATTGTGGGGGATGTAATTACATCCCCCAACAAGCTTTTTGAGGTAAGTGTAGCCCACACTCATGTGGTAAGAAACATTAAATGCAAGCAGACAGAGGCCGGCTTTAAGACTGAAAATATGATAAGTAAGACATGTATTTAAGATAACAGTTTCAAATCTACAAGCTTGGAGACCCACCATAGCTCACCACTTAGGGCAGTGGCCAACTGAGCCTCCTGTGCTGTGTTCTCTCTTCATTTAAGACCCTATGTAACTTTTTCATAGTTATAAAATCGCTCAGAAATCGTTGTTTTGCTTGACTGACCAGTTTCATCGAAAACAGTAATATTTCCTCCCGCCCCCAGTGTCCCTATCCGCTACTGCAACCTTGCAGTTTCTGAAGGAGAGGATCGTTCCTAGTTTACATCTGGAAGTCTGAGACGCGTCAGGAACAAGAAGAACCACGCTTGCAATTTATATATTTATATATAGCCTGTATAAATATACACGCTAAAGCTGTCGGGGAAGCTCTGCAGAGAAATATGCAAGCATAAAACGAGCGAAAACGAAAAGCGAAAAACGAAACCGAAACTAGAGATGAAATCGCCAATCCTGCATAATTCCTCTTTAAGGTGTCGCCTCCTCTTGATTGTGTCAAGAGGAAAGGCCTCATCATCAAATGATCAGGTCAGAATAGGCCAGTCAATCTAGCGTTTAACATAAAACAAATTGCAATAGTAATCATTCCAAGTTTGTTTGTGATCTCTAGATATATCTAATTAACATATTAAAAATCTACCAATATATATTTAGTGGGACATAATTTTTTCAAGGTCAAAGGTAGCAATTTCCAATCCATTTTGCCATTGGGATTTACTACAAGTGAAATAGGTAACATTTTAAACTATAGATATCAAATTGAAACATTCACAGTTGTTTACTCACATTAAAGGGATAATCCAGAGTGAAATGCACTTTAGATCAATTTTTCGGACTATTGGGAGTACATACGTTGAGTGGACATGACGCGGGTATGTCCTTTCGCCGCTACAAAACGTTGTTGCTGCAGCTGGCAACGCTTCAACAACACTTTATTAACATTTCCGGAAAGGTACGGACTCGATTAAATTCATTCTGTACTCTCTATCCGACCACATAAAGACGTGGGGATACTTCGGTTTGGCTTTAGGGACCCTCTACTCACTACCACGTAAGTGTAGTGTTGTTTGGAACAGTAGAAGAGGTATAAAAATAGCGTTTTGTAGCGGCGAAAGGACATGCCCGCGTCACTTCCAGGCTAACGAGTTTTGGCTAAAAACGTTGAACTCGAACTTTGTCAAAATACATCCGAATGACATGATTTTGGTGTCAACTCAACGTATGTACTCCCAATAGTCCGAAAAATTTATCTAAAGTGCATTTCACTCCGGATTAATCCCTTTAAGGCAAAGATTGTTTGTATTGCAAGTTTTCTGAAATCTGATGTTTAAATATGCAAATTAGACCAGTTTTTCTTAAATATGAGGTAATTTGCATATATTTATAGAAAACAAAATCTGAACAATAGGTACAGTCAGCTTCCAAATAATTGCTGCATTTTGCTTATATACTGGATACCAAAAGCCTATACAAAGGGAATATTATTATGAAGTAATTATTTTCACTTCATATCACCTCAAAAATATTTAACTAAGGATTGTCAATGATATGGTATGATAGAAGTGTGTCAATAAGTCACATAAAGAAGATAATGACGCACTATCTCCAACAGGCATTGAGGAGCAGTTCATTCCTCATCAGAATGAACATGCCTTACATGATCTTTGTTTTGTTTGGGTTCTGTGATCTTCTGTGCTTTGACTGGGTCCACTATGATCTTCTGTGCTTTGACTGTGACTTGGCATGCATATGGGGAGTTTCCAAAGGGCATTTTAAAAACGCATGAGCATAAAAAAATGAACTTGTTCCGTTAATTTGCTATGCAACTATTCAGTAATGACATGGAGGGGGGTCTTAAACACGAGCATGCGTCTCTTCCCGCCCATATACTAAGTCTTACTATAGATAGGCCTTCCACATTAACCACATTTACTATACTAACAATATAGTGAAATGAAAACTGGGCTGGTTGATGGGTGGTTGTCTTTGAACATATTACTTTTCTTTGTTCTTTCATATATTATATTGAATTAAGACCAAATATGGTACGTTGATCAATGATCATTGCACAAATATAGATACTTCTGCATTTTTGTTTAAATTCTTTATTTTGTCTATTTTCAGGAGGAGTTGGAACAGGGGGAGGCTGAACTTGAAGAGGACGCAGAGCAAGTGGGAGCAGAGGAAGGGATGGAGGAAATATGGTACGTTGATCAATGATCATTGCACAAATATAGATACTTCTGCATTTTTATTTAAATTCTTTATTTTGTCTATTTTCAGGAGGAGTTGGAACAGGGGGAGGCTGAACTTGAAGAGGGCGCAGAGCAAGTGGGAGCAGAGGAAGGGATGGAGGAAATATGGTACGTTGATCAATGATCATTGCACAAATATAGATACTTCTGCATTTTTATTTAAATTCTTTATTTTGTCTATTTTCAGGAGGAGTTGGAACAGGGGGAGGCTGAACTTGAAGAGGGCGCAGAGCAAGTGGGAGCAGAGGAAGGGATGGAGGAAATATGGTACGTTGATCAATGATCATTGCACAAATATAGATACTTCTGCATTTTTATTTAAATTCTTTATTTTGTCTATTTTCAGGAGGAGTTGGAACAGGGGGAGGCTGAACTTGAAGAGGGCGCAGAGCAAGTGGGAGCAGAGGAAGGGATGGAGGAAATATGGTACGTTGATCAATGATCATTGCACAAATATAGATACTTCTGCATTTTTATTTAAATTCTTTATTTTGTCTATTTTCAGGAGGAGTTGGAACAGGGGGAGGCTGAACTTGAAGAGGGCGCAGAGCAAGTGGGAGCAGAGGAAGGGATGGAGGAAATATGGTACGTTGATCAATGATCATTGCACAAATATAGATACTTCTGCATTTTTATTTAAATTCTTTATTTTGTCTATTTTCAGGAGGAGTTGGAACAGGGGGAGGCTGAACTTGAAGAGGGCGCAGAGCAAGTGGGAGCAGAGGAAGGGATGGAGGAGCTGGAGGACTTAGAGGCTGAACTGGGGAAGGAGACGAAGAGCTGGAAGGGCTGGAGGAGCTGGAGGGGGATACATTCTAGTTGTTATGTTTTGCTTGTTAGTATTTATTAATTATAGATAGATATAGATATACATTATAGTTCTGCCTATCCATAATACGCTCTGTTGACTTTTAAATCTTGTGCCTCTGCACAACTGTCCCAACACTTTTGTTACTGAAACTGGCTTTAACTGTGCAGTAGCAGGCAAGTCATTTTGCAGAGAAAGGCTTCAGAGTTATGACATTGATTTAGTGGCAAAATCTGATACTTCAGCAGAGGGCTGGAACAATATTGTAATAAACCTAGAATACAGAACTAGAGGATTGTAGGCTACCCAGTTACCCCCACACACAGGCTTCACAACAGAATTATAAAAATACACTTTTATTAAATATAAATTCATGCAGCTGCCAAACTTGGCCAGAATGGGTAAAATCCAGAGCACTATTCAACTTTGCAAATTACTTAGCGAATTAACTACGATGAAATAAAGACAAGGGCATCACACTTCTATAAATAGATCACACTACAAATCACAGGACGCCATAACACACACCCCCTTAGGGCACTGCACACATAGGCTATGCACTGCAACTATTCAAAGACACTCCCGAAGCGCGTACAGGCGACATATGAGAAGCACAGGCCCTTTACATCCTCCCACCCAAAACCTTGTTGGCTACACAGCTTAAAACACACTCACGCTCACACACACAAACACACACACACACGCACACAATGTAAAGATTAAAACTTAGCTTTCCCCACGGCTTGAGACCCTCTCCCAGGGTCTGAGGCTTGGCGCTGGCCGGCAAGGAAAAGTAGCAGAGGAAGTAGGCTAAACGCCGATCCAGCGCGTGTGGAGGCCTCCACAACAGCTGACGTGGAAAGCCTCCCTAACTGGGAAGCGACAAGTCCGCACTCCTACCCCCGGCCTTAGCTATCCCGTCGCCCTACCTAGCGCTGGAACCTTTCCCTAGTCCCGCTAGCTAGCTTCACCGCCGGCAGATCTAAATAGCATGCGAACGGCACCCACCCCCCAAAATTGAGTGCTAGCTCGGACAGTTACAGGCTCCAAACAACACCGCTCCCCAGAACTCTCACCATGCCTCGTTCACTCCCCTTTACCAACTTCCTTCTCCCCAATCACGGCGAGCACACAGGTGTTATCAATTTCAGGTATCATTCCAAATCACTGATTTTCCCCTCAGAACTCCCGCCCCCGCACAAGAGTCTCTTCGTTACACTATAGGCCTATTCGGACTGGATTAGTTTTATGGGGTGACATCAGGTAAAGTAATAATTACCAGGTAATGTAGTCCCGTCCGGACGCGCCATGTCAGTAAACATAACGGAGTATGTCGGTGACATTTACAGACACTTTTACCTTCCGTAAAACGGTCCGGAGAAATTACCTTAGGTAAAATTAATCCCGTGCGAACGCAACCCTCTGTAAAGATGTCTGTAATATTTCGTCACATCCTGATTTGAAAACAATTCCACCATAGTCTGAATGAAAACATAACATGCTGTGCAGCTCCTAATAGGACGTTAGCTAGTTTGCCTATTAGCTTGATATTGTTAGCCATTTCAAACTACTTATGGCATAACATAAAGCTAACGTTTGCTAGTTTAACCAATTTGTGTAGTCTTTCAAATCTGAAAATGGCGCACGTACCTGACGCAAAGTATCACGTGCACGGCGACGAAGATGTGACGGCAGAACGTAAACGTAGTTACTCCTCCCATGTCAGGTAAAATAACAGAGATGTTTAGTCCCGTCCGAATTGGACATTTATATTACAGAGGTCATATGATAAACCTGCATTACTCTACGTCCCCCCATAAAACTAATCCCGTCCGAATAGGCCTTAGGATGAATAATTTCTACTTGTTTTACCTGGCAATCTTCAAAAAGGTCCTCCTCTTTCTCGTCAAGATACAAAATGAGGCCACGGATGACTGCTTCACGTCTCTCCTCAATACTTTGATTCTGTGGACAGATCAACAAGAGCAAAAATACAAACCCACATGAGCATAATGTATTGAAGCCATCAAGTGCATATAGCAGGTGAGGTTTTTCTTGTGGGCTGTGCTCCAAGTCTCTGTTTATGATTTATATTTGTCTTTATTATTATAATTTGGGCAGTAACTTTAATTTGCTGAAGATGATGTATTAATAAAGTAAATGGTTAATAATGTTATTGTGAGTGTGGTACAATTTTCATCACAGAGAATTAAGGAAGATTTACGTAATAATGTGCTTAATATTTAATTACATTGCATGTTAAGGCTGGCTTACATTGCACGATTTTGGTCTGTTTTAACAGTCGGCGACTACTTTTCCAAAATCGGGCGGAAATCTTGCCAGTTGTACTAGAATCTCGGCGCGCTCCCGTCATCTAAATCGTTCAGTGTAAGGTGCCAATCTTAGCGGTTTTAAGTCCGTCGGAGTCAGTCTTTTTCTAGTTTTGCCGTTACGACAATATCAAACATGTTTGATATTATCGTAAGTCTTTTCAGTCGTGGCTCATGCAAATAGTGACGTGAACATTAAAAACCAATAGTGACCTCGGTCGACGAACACGAAAACGGAAGGGGCAAAATAGGCGACAGCTGTAGCCTGTATGATTACTTGTTATTTCATTTCTTATAATTTATTAGTCGGCTATTCTACGTGACAGAACAACTCTATATCTGTTAGTGATGTCACACTATCAAACAATGCTGCAGAAACGCGAAAAAAATACTTTGATATGAGTAGCCTATCATGTGAGTTCCTGTTGATGATGACGTATAGCCTAGTGCACGATGGAAATAATTTGAAGGAATCTAGCAGCAGTCTTGTAAATAGTGACCACAGTCTTTGCAAAATCCTAATCTGAGACTGGCCTGTGACTAGTCTGTGACTAAAAACTCAATGAATTGTCTTTAGATGTGAGAGGGTCTGAGACTGTAGTCTTTCAAAAATCTTTTCCAAATCTTTGCAAAGTCTGGCAATGTAAGGTAGGCTTTAAATGCAATGTACTGTTATCACTGTTCTTCTTATCGGGATAATTATTCTGCTTCCGACCAAAATCAACGATCAAAGGCTCTAAAACCACTGAACCGTTTGACGTCATTCAAACACTCATACACAGGTCTTGTAACGGAGATTTGTTCTATGTATTTTTCACATTTGTGAACTTTAAACTTTTTGAGATATTTACGATAAAAAAGTTTAAAATTCCCATAGAGTTTACATTGAGACCCTTTGGCGGCAAAGACTAATTGTTACGTCAGTGCTCAGCTGTCAGTAATCAAGGATCTCTGAGTCTGATCCAAAGCCATGGCATCACCACTGCGCTAAACCAGGCTAAACGTGAATGTTACGTTACGTCTACAGCTGTGAAAACATTCTACCTTGCCACTGTAATCTAGGACGTTGTCGTCTTGTCTCCTGTTAGGCTACTCCTTACTTGATTTGTTTATATCGTTACAGTAGCCTAACCGGTTTGCTCTCGGTAACGTTATCAACAGCTAAAGACAATCTAACCTAAAGACAATCTAACCTAACGTCAATGTAAACACTGTATTTACTTAGCTAACGACAACCAAACTTGCTCCAGGCTAACGTTTAACGTCGGGGTAGGCTGCAAGGCGAACAGGGTTTAGCAAGCTAGTCGTTAGACTTGCCAGCCAGGCAATCATTTAAAGCTTTCGGTATCATTCACAAATTAAAAACCTAAGCTTATTGTACATTCCTATTAGGACAATCACGCACCTGAACACACTTCGAAGAACATACTAGCTCATCCTGTAAAATGTGTAGCCTACATAAAATATCCTAGGCCTACTGTAAGCTAACGTTACATTTGCTAGATATCCTACCTGTTGCTGCATCATCGTTGATTGGCGTTGTTTGAGAATGAGATTGTATTCCGTATTCCATGCCTACTTTTAACCTGCTTGAAGGCTATAAGCTATCCTACCAGTCGTTTCACCACTAAAGTGTCAGCTCTTGCAACTCGTTTGAAGTTGGCAACTTCATTTCAGTCTTTTCAAATTCTAATAAATGAAGAGTTATTTTCCAAAATAGCCTAATAGGCCTATCCACAATTTTGATGCATTTTCATAAATCACTTTTTAAATGTGACTTTCCAAGTAGCCTAATTTCAGTGGAATTGTAATTGGGTTATTGTTATTTATCTATTCGTCTGTGTAGCCTAGTTGTCTTTTTAACTATAGGCCTAATACAATTATGTCAGTAACCTTTTTGCATTTACATGCAATGGTAATTCCTTCCATGGAATTACATTTTCTAGTTAGTATTAGTATTCCAATATGAAAATGAATATATCATTAACATTTACTCAATATTTCTGACTGCTCATATCACATATGTTAAGGTCAATTTTACTTGATTTTCCTAAGTAACTTGCACTCAACATTACAGCATTAAAATGTACTCAAAAAAACTGAGTGCAAATTGTTACTAAGATTTTTTTAAAGTAAATTCTATGAATTCATTCTTTCAGTGTACCGATGCTAGTGATTGTGTGGATTGCGCTACAAAACCATCAACCTCTGTAGCACTAGTGGTATTACCAAATTACCAAGTCTTATCACATTCGTGTCCTAACAGCATGCGATACGAACAAACGTTAGTGATGAAATCTCCGTTTCTGACGCTCAAGATTAGTTTTGGGGAAACCTTTTTTATTATTATTACGGTTTATTTTCCACATAGTTCAATTCCCATTGAAATGGATGGGCAACGTGGTGGACACAATGATGAAAAGAGACATTAGAAGATGGATCTTTTTCTATACACACACTAATCAGGTAGCCTATCGCCAGTTCTAAGCTAGCTGTAGTAGCAAATGCGATGTGAATGGAGTACTTCAGTTATGTGCCCCATGTAGCCTCCCTCCTAGAAAACAAAACTAAATGAATACTACATCATAAGTTGCAAGGTCTTAGCCGTCTGTACACAATATCTGATAGCCAGGGAATGTTAGGCAATGAGGGCAAGTTCCTTTACACGAAAAAAATTTGGAAAGCAAGTGAGTGGAGAACATTTCTTCTTATCTCACCATGCATTTTAACAGAATTAATTCCGACCACTTACTTCAATCATTGGTTGCTACTGGTCTATGTTGTGTAGCCTACCTCTTGACAAGTTCATCTATCCCACGCCTGAATACAGAAAAGGCCCATATGGCTCTGTGTGAGTTTATTCTGAATATGGAGTCACTGTATGGAAAACCAGAGGTTTCATTCAATGTCCATCTCCTCACCCACCTAGCTGAAAGTGTAAGGAGACATGGTCCTTTGTCCCTGACTTCAACGACAAATTGTTGAAACTTTTCAATGGGACACAACATAAAAGTAACACAGAATTTATCCAGGTTGAAAGAACCTTTGAAAGGGCTATCAAAAATACTTATTTTCACATGAACTATCTCTCACATGTTGATTCATCCACCCTTTCTTTCTGACACTTGCTGCGTTTACATGAGAGCTTTAATTCCGAATAAAACCAAGTTAATTCGGAATTAAACTTAATTCCGAATTAAGTGGGTGGTTTATTCTGATGTTAAAGCGGAATTAACTCACTCCTTGATCATGTAAACCTTTGATCCGATTCAAAGTTTATTCTGTTTGTTTGGCACATGCTCTTACGAGGAGGAAGAAGAAGTGCATGCTCATTTCATTGCTAATTCGGCTCTTCTTCTTCCCCCCTTCTCCGACACTCTTCTCCTCCTCAGCTAGCAAACGTGAAGCTTGATAATATTCTTGAGCTGCTGGTTAAATCGAATGCCTATTATCAGAATGACAGCGAAAACCATTTTCATTATGTTATTGTCCATGCTGTAACGTTAACCTGAGATGACAAAAAAGCCGCTAGCCAGCTAAAGGTTGTTTTCTTCTGGTAAACCATAATTAGGCTACGTTCATGCACCGCCTGTCCAATCGGAACCCTTCCCGACCCCCAGACGTTCAGCGGAATACAATAAATGTAATTTAAGCGGAATTAACGTATGTTCCATGTAAACGCCAATTTGGAATTATTATTTCCATGTAAACTCAAAGGAAAATATTTTAATTCCGAACTATTCAATTCTGAATAAACTAATTCGGAATTAAAAAACATCATGTAAACGTGGCCAATGTGGTCTGAGACGTTCACACCAGCTGCCTGCTGGAGGACATTCTGTAGGGCTCTTATTATTCCTCCTTGCACAAAGGAGCAGATACTGGTCCTGCTACTGGTTAAAGGGACACTTCACCGATTGGCATTAAGCTTTGTATCTTTAGAAAACCAGTCATGTTTTTGATTGGTCATGCATCATTCCCTCAGTTTGCCTTGAGATGGGAGAAATACGGATTTCAATGAAACCCATGAATAGGACTTCCTGCTTTCAATGATGCAACCTCTGTAGGCTTCAGATACTGGCTTATGCTACCAGTAGTAACACGGACCCTATCCAAATGCAAAACTAGTGAAAAATCATGGATGAAGATGTCACACGACCAAGTATGGTGAGACAAAATAAAACATGGTGCATTTGTAAGCCGGTAAGAGGGATAACTATATTGTGTGGCGCAGTAATTTCCTCATTCTTGCACTTTCAGTTTCACTTTGGAGTGAGGATATTACTGCTCAGAGTGTAAGTGCTCCCAATGTTATTCCGTCACACAATATAGTTATCCTTTTTGCCTGCTTAGAAATGCACCACGTTTTACTTTGTACCATACTTAGTCGTGTGACTACTCGTGTAACTGTATTTTAATAGGGGAAACATGGAGGTGTTTGGTCGCTTCTAGGCTAGCTAAATGCTATCAAAGTTGCGCCGCACGCCAGAGCCAGTGAGTGCACGCATTGAAACATGAGAGGTATGTATCAACTTGGGAATAACATAGTTTAATATGAAAAAACGGTGAAGTGTTCCTTTAATCATTAAAATGAAGGTGATGATTGGCGAAATTAATCAAACAACGTTTCAATAAACCATTGTTGAAATGAAAGAAAATGGTTTTAGAAAATCGCCTATAGGCCTATCAGAAGTAAATAGCCTTCAATTCAACCTGAAAGACTCCGGCTGTTTTAAAACGGAGGCATGCGTTCATTTTAACCGGGGACGGGTAGGCCAACATTGTTATCACAGATTTTGCCCCCACCACTTTTGACAACTGAAAATAAATGTATTTAACAGAAATCTCTTTAATTCATGCCTACGCTTTACTTATAACCGTACATGCACGGAGAATATTGTGCATTTTGTAACATTGTGGTGAATTAATGACTAACGTCAGTTTAACATGTCAGAACTTTTGATCAGTGTTTCAAGTGCATGCCGTGAATATCAAATAAACTCGACTAACTGAATCCCTTATATTTGTTGGCAACTATAAAAATATTCAAAGCCATGCACTGGTAGGCATGATACGACCGGATAAACAACCAATATTTAGTTTCACTGTCCTCCGCTGCTCACAGCGCAATTTCAAATAGCCAAGCCTACGGAACTACGATTAAAAGATTAAGCTTTATAGACTACTGTATTTCGTAGAGGGCCATGGTATTAACTTCTCTGCCCCCCGCGAAAGTAGGCATATAACCATGAGGATTACTCTGCAAACCAAAGCATACTAACCAAGCATAGGCGCTATTAAATTAAAAGAACCCAGCTGTGGCGCAACTGGTTGGGGCACTTCCACCGCACGTAGGCGACCCGGGTTCAAATCCTACTCCGTGATCCTCTCCGAATCCCATCAAGGCATAAATCGCTCTAAAACAATATATGTTCAAAAAATTAAAGATGATTTTTTTTCATGTTTGCGATGTCTGCTAAAAAGAGGTATATTTTTGTCTAAATTTTAAGTTAACTTCTATGTGAATTCGTGGTTCAGCATTCACACACACATTTTCACATTTACATAGCCTATTAGTGTCACGGTACGTGTCCACTATTGCGGAGCGTAGACGCTTGCAGACGTCTAGACCCTCTCTTTGTCGCCGCTTGTGGTCGTGTAGTAGGCTAAAGCAGTTTATTACATCGAAATACACAATACCACCACACGTAGGCAACTAAAGTGAAGATAGCTACTTAATACGTAACACTATTAGTTGTAATTGCAAGTAATTTTAACATATTTTATTGAAATACTCACAAATATCATTACCCTGTTCCTCCAAAGCACCTTTCTGTCTTGGTTCCAGTCGCCAACAAGGTCATTTTGATAGGGTGCAGTGGCAAACTTGTTCTAAACTTAATGGCTTAGCCCCTAGGGGTGGCACGGTTCACAAAATCTACGGTTCGGTTCGTATCACGGTTTAGGGTCACGGTTTTCGGTTCGGTACGGTTGTTGTTGTTATTTTTTCTTTTACTTTTTAACACTCCAGAAACATATTTCAGCATATAGCTTAATCATCCACAATTAGGCTAGAGTATTTAGAGAATAGTTATCATGTAATAATGCACAAACTGAACTTGACTTCACATAAAGCACATTATTGTCTGAGGAAACTTTAAGCTTCAGTTGAGATTTTGATAAAGCAAGACGGAAGACATTGATGATTTCAACAATCTTTTCATTTATTTGGCAGGGATGGTGCACCATGTAGGCTACAGTAGGTCGTCCACCCATATTTTTCATTGCATCGCCTTTTTATCACTCTCCTTTCATAGTGTGAATGATTTTTTAACAAGATGTAAAGCTTGTCTTTATTTGAAACACACACACATTATGTAATTATTTATACATTCTATATACTGACATGTCTGATATTCATAACAGCAAACTTTATGCAGATTATAGCCTACTATTCATTATAACTCCACCTCTTAAATTCAGCTGTCTGGCTGAAGCCTCAAAATATTGTAAACAAAGTAGCAGGCTAAGCTCATAGCCTACTCTACTGGTTGGACTGTTCAGTTTCCCCACATGTGTTTTAGTTTCAAGGTAAACTAATACTTTTTCTCCTTGGGACAGGCTCTTTTAAGCCTTGGAGTTGAAAACATTGGTATTGAGATGGTCAGTCAACTTGAATGCAAGAGTTTTTATGAAATGTCTGCAGCATAGCCTTCTAATGATGCTAACCGTTTTTAACAGTAATTTAGCTAATCGTCTTCTGTGCGTCATTGCGTTCACGATTGTGAATGTTCTATTTGGATTAATGTGCATGTCGAGGGCGGGTGTCCATTGAGCGCGCACGAGAGCGGGCCAAGGAGAATGAGTTTACTTCTACTGTTTAGTAAAGACAAGTTGCACGCATAGTCTACAGTTGCGGAAGAACATGATTCCACCCGAGCAGGGTCAGGTGCATTAGTTTGACCACGCTAGGGATGATCTCTCGCACTTGCCATTTGTAAAACCTTGCGCGCAGCACTCAAAACTCCACACTCCTACTCTCGCACGTAAGGGGAAACACGTCGTCACATATGGGAATCAATTGCGCATGCCATAATTAGCCTGAACCGTAGGACCGTACGACGAACACACACTCCGAACCGTGACATGCGAACCGCACGGTTCGGAGCATTTTTCAAAAACCGTGCCACCCCTATTTAGCCCCTATAACTTATATGTCTTCATTAAACCGAGACGATTAGCAGGCGGAACAAATATTTCTAGCAGGCTATGGTTCCGGACCGGAGGACTAGAGCAAAGGAAAACACTTGTTTACCGAAGACATACTTTCATTGGCTAGTTGTATCGCGTTTACCGCTTTCATTTGCATAACTGTGCGTTCACACCGCCGGCGACTTGAGTTTCCAAAGATTCCGGAAGTCATTCATTTTCAATGGAAGCCGGCTTCTCTCAGCTGCCAGCAGCGACCAATCCGTTGGCGTTGCGTTTTGGGCGACTAGAGAAAGTTGAAAGTGGTTTAACTTTATGGTAATTACCTATGACGCGGTTCAGCGACCAAACGACCAGCAACGAACATAGAATGCTACTACGTCAGAGCGGCCAAAGCATCCAAGCTTCCCACGGCGTCCAGAGTGACTTTGGAAGCTCAAGTCGCTCTTGGTCTGAACGCACAGTAAAGTTAAGCAGAGCCCAACTTCTTGACGCACTGCTTCTATTCAAATGACCGTGCCGTTTTCCCAAGGTGCACTGCAGAAGCGTTAAAGACGCCTTGCCGATCTCCATAGAAAAATATAGCCGCAAGCGGCGATGGCGGGCCCGGTCTGCGGTGCGGACCCGTGACATTTCGGAATCTAACAAAGCAACACGTACCTGTTGATGGGCATGTACATGAGCAACACACATGCCCACCAAAAGTCAAATAAATCAGATGTAAAACTGTATAGCTTACTTGGGTGGCAGGACAGGACGAGAAAGCGTAGACCCCCAAACCAGACTGGGGCCACTTGTGAATGACCTCTAACACAGATAGATAAATATGCATATACTTTTATCATCAGAAAGAAATGGCCAAATATTTATCACAACCAATAATGCACCCCATTAAAATTGCATTTTATTGGGATCCACAGAATATGGTGCTGATCATTTTAGCTCCTCTTCCCATATCTAAACAATCACAACAAAGTGTCTGAGACAAGGAGAAGCAAAGCAAGGACATACATGAAGTCAACTACTGCCTCTTCTATTTTGCCTCTTCTCAGTCAAATCTTACTCCAAGGAACGTTCAATATCATTAAATGAACTCGTAGATGGCAGTATTGCTACATGAAAACAAATACTGTAGCTTCGTGCCCTTCGTGCATTTATATTTCTTAAAAGTTAGAGAGTAATCTCTACTATTCAATCTAAAAAGTCACCAGGAAACACGTCTGGAAACCGGACTTTTTAGATTGAATAGTAGGCCTGTTTGCTGGTTTCTAACGTGTACAAAATATAAGCACGAGTCCCAAAGCTTTTTTGTTGCTGCCAGCAGAGAATGTCGAGGTACGACGAATGTGTTTGAGCATGCGGCAGCTGGTTAGCTTGCGAACGTCGTTCATAATTTAAAACCATTAGCTGCTAGCAGCTAACGTTATCCCGGACTGGTGAACAATGTGAAATCAGCCTCCCTTCCAGAAAGAAATGAGGTTTATAAACACATCCGAAATGGCCTACGTTTTAGTGTTAATTTCGTCAGACGAGACGAGACTAATTATGTTCGTCAACGACCTTTTTTTTCGAGACTAAGACGAGACGATGACGAGACTGAACCAATGTCCTGAAACGCTGACTAAAGGGCCGTTCACACCAAGAACGATAACGATAACTATAAATAAATATCGCTCTCGTTAATATGAATGACAACGTAAACACCTAAACTATAACGATAACGACATGAAGAACGATATCGTTGTTGATCACTTTCAGAGCGATTTTGAGAACGATAAAAAGCTAACAGCCAATCAGAACCCAAAGTATTCTAGCCATCACATTCATTAACACAAGGAGAGACTTTTCTTATCGTTGGCCAGTGTGGACGCTTTTATCGTTATGGTTATAGTTATCGTTATCGTTCTTGGTGTGGACGGGCCTTAAAACTATAATAAAATGCATTACTGTTGACGAAAAAAGACGAGACTAACATGTTTTGCATGATTGAAAAACTAAGATAAAATCTCTCTTCGTTTTCCTCTACAAAATGAGAAGACATAATATCTCTGCTACCTGTTAAGCATTCAGAATAGTCCAAATTAATTCATGGGCAGCAGCTTTCCTGTAAGCAAGCTATGCGCTGTTTCTGTAACCCTGTGGCTGCAACGACTCATACTACAAGTCAACCCCGAGGAGGAAGAGATCCCAAGCCTGGCTCCATTTCACTAAACGTGATGAAAATTCTGCCATCTGCAACCAGTGTAGTAGCCTATATATTGATATCGTGTAAGGGTAGTAATACCAGCAATATGTTAAAGGAGTCATAGAACGCATTTTTTGACCATTACAAATTGATCTTTGAGCCTAAATAATGTCATATGTAAATTTGTGGGGCTGAAAACGCCCCAGGAGCACTGCTAGATCGCCTAATACAAGGTCATAAATAAGCCTTGCAATGAAACAGTTTGTTTTTCCCGCCCACTCAGCAAGTTCATGAATATTCAAATGAGATGCGCGCTGATTGGTCTATTGGCCGATATGTCCTGAAAGTTGATTGGCTCAATCCACCGGTCTGAAGCTAGAGCAAAGTGAAACTACGTTTACTGCTGGTAAATAAAGCCAAAGTCTTTGATAAAGCTATCAACAATGGATTTAAATAAGGAATACAGCCGTACATGTATAAACCGAGTCAGAAGAAGGTTCTGACGAAGATGAAGTGCAGCAGATTCCCCAACAGAATGAATGTGTTAGATTGGTAAGTTTTATCAGTACATTTCTTAGTATTAACTCTCCAAAGTTAGCTGTAATAACGCTAGCATTACAACGTCTCTGCCATAGACCACATATCTAGATACTAGCATCGTAAGAGCAGTTTAACAAGAACTATTAATCGAAGGTATGCAAATGAGAGGGGGTGTATCTAAAGGGGGATGGGCGCCTATTACGTGTTATCTGAGCTCTGTTCAGATTGGAGCATTTCAACACGGCTGTTTCTATTTCCCAATTTGCATACGAAAGCAGGCGGGGGACGCGGTAAAGTCTTTGGTGTTGTCCTTTGGACACTGCTCGCAACCTAAATTCAACAGGAACAAGGTGAATGTGGTTTTGAATTCTAGGACTCCTTTAAAACATTTGTCCGTGAAGCATGGGAGTCCAAGAGTGTCATGTGTTCGACAGCCTACGGAGGGGTACTAACGTTGCCCGGTCTAGGGCTCCAGAGTGCATATGCGCCCAAAATGTGAGTGAGTGTGCCTGAAAATAATTCTAGGTCGCACTGGTGCACCTGACGCTGCTCGGGTGAAAGCATACGTTTCCTTTACAAGTTTTAATTGTAGACTATGCGTGCAACTTTGCCAAACTGTATAGAAGTCCCAGCAAACAATTAACGTAATGCTAACTTTCACTAACGTTAGCTTTTGGTTCCCCTATGGTTCGTTTTTCAGCAACCTACTAATAACGTTTAGAGAACGTTATCTCCAGGTTGTCAAAACAAATAACGTTCCCCTAACGTTTTTACAACTAAAGAAAAAAACGTTATATTCTGGTTGAATCCCAGCAAGCAAATAACGTTAGCCGCTGGTTCTTCTGTGGTTAGTTTATCAGTAACCTTCTAATACCCTGGAGAGAACGTTAGCTCCAGGTTATCAAAGTTTCCCGAACGTTATTACAACTAAAGAAAAAAACGTTATATTCTAGTTGCATTTCTCTTTTCACACAACGTTGCTACTTAGTTGTTTTTAGGTATCTTATTTGTATAACCATATCGGTATTCTCTGGTTATGTGCGTGGGGTTGATTGATGAAAATCGCCCCAGAGTTTCTATGAGTTTCCAATTGAACACGGCCAGCAGCCACACTGCAAAGTCGGAATAATTTGTTGCAAAATCGACATATAGCCCTATTCTATTCTTCCCCCCTCTGTTGGATTGATATTCGGCCGACCAAAGCCAGCCCGTCAGCTAAAGGGGCCAGCGCGAGAAGGTTGAGAAACTTCCATCTCGGGTCCGTGAGTTCTGGGGTGTTGGTGTTTTAGCAGACTCAACCTCGCTAACTTTAAGACATTTGGATAACACAGAGATAAAGTTACTCACGTAGGCTGGCTGTATGGTATCGATATCATTCTTCACATCGTTCTCCATGCACTTGTTCCATTAAGTCCAACAGGCTTTTTAAAAACACTGTACAGGGTAAACCGGGTGGAAGAGCTAACTAGCCATAGTCCCAGGCAGGCACACAACGATTTCATGCTAACTAATCTGACGAATAGTTTTGGATTAATCCATAATCGATTAGAGTGGCACCTGAAATGCATTCATGTTTTTAAAGCTTTATTTGTTATGAAAATATGATGATGAGGACTCCAATGAATTCTTTCTCAAACGTTGAGACTGCATCTTAAACAGCACAATGTTCCCGGGGGGAGAATTGTTTTATATTAACACGTAGTCCAAGTTATAGCCTTACTGTGCTGTTCACTCAGCCTATCCCACAATTCCCAGTCCCAATTTAAAACAAAACTAGATGTACCGCAAAGCGATACACAATATGACCGCCGCTCAGTCCTGCACATTCTCTCCGCAAATATCAATCACGCTTGTGTTTCCATCGCCTACTCCATCCCTACTGCAACTTTTATGTATGTAAATGAGTGTGTGCATGTGTGCGCTTGCTTTTGTGTATGAGTGCTTCTCTGTCTAGTGTGAGTGTGTGTCTGCTTGTGTGTGTGTTTAATGTGTCTCTGAGTATATGTTCACTGTGTTCTCTGCCGTCACTGTCACTCCAATATCAGATAACACACACACACACACACACTCACATGCGCGCGTGCACACACACACACGCACACACACACAAACACACATACACAGGCACACACTCACACACATACACAGGCACACACTCACACACACACACTCGCACACACACACACACACACACACACACAAACACACACACACAGGCACACCCAGAGAGAGAGAGAGAGAGAGAGAGAGAAAGAGAGAACACACACAGAATACACACAGATAACACAGACACAGAGAGAGAGAGAGAGAGAGAGAGAGAGAAAGAGAACACACACAGAACATGCACATACACACATATACACACATGCAAACACACAGATGGGCACACAGAAACGCACCCACACACACAGGCTATAGTACATCACACACACACTCACTTCTCGGCTCCGGTGGTCTCACAAAATGTACTCAAAGATGTGTGTGTGCATGTGTGTGTGTGTGTGTGTGTGTGTGTGTGTGTGTGTGTGTGTAGGTGTGTGTGTGTGTGTGTAAGGGTGTATGTGTGCATGTGTGTGGGCGTGTTTGTGCATGTGTTTGTATAATGTTTTATGTACATGTGTGTATGTAGTGGTGCGTGTGTGTGTAGGTATGCGTGTGTGTGTGTGTATTTATGTGTGTGTGTGTGCGTGTGTGTGTGTGTGTGTGTGTGTTCCTGCATGTTTGTTGCACCCAGAGCAACCATTCTCTTTTAAAACATATTTGGAAACTAGTTGATTAAAGGTTTCTAATGGTGTCACTTATATGTTTCTAGGACAAAAACTAGCAGAGATTGAGATGTTTGGAACAGTTTTTGAAATCCCCAGGGGGGGATTTAGACTCCAGATAATACCACCATCTACTGGCCGATGGGTATACAGTCCTGAATGTACACATAAATCCATTTATTTTATAGCCCCCCATGGATGAAATTCCACAAAACTTGGCATACTCCCAGAGGGTGTCAGGTTAATCATACACATGAAATTTGGTGCAGTTCATAACATCTCATCTGAAGATAGGGGCAATTAAAGCAATATTACATTGCATTTTCAATTTTTACGATGGGGGGGCAAATCACAAATGACTGGTTATAAGCTAAGTTGATGCAAGCTCTAGAGAACAACATACCATAAACATTTTGTCATCCTCGGTGCCACGGTTCAGGTAGTTATGTAGGAAAAACTGTCATTTTTGGGCTTCGGGCGGGGGCAGCGCGGGGGTGGAGTGACCCCCGGGGACGAAACGAAAATTTTCCATAGAACTCTACTGGGGCTACATGCCCACCAAGTTTCATGCGCTCCGGTGTTACAGTGTCCCGGGAATCGTTGACGAAAAATGACGGGAAAAAAGAATAAAAAAAAAAAAAAAAACTTTGACAACAACTATATGACCGCTTCGCTAGCTACGCTAGCGGCGGTCATAATAAACCAAAATCCATCATAATTCTGAACCGAGGACTTTTAATGGCATACGATGCAATAAAAACAGCCAGTTTTGAATGTTGAAACAGTGTGTTAGGCTAGCGCCTGCTCTGCTTATGTTTTGATCTGACTAATCGTTTATTATAGGAAAAGACACCGTAGACAAGAAAGTATTAGACCTAACCGCATTTAAATACTTAGCTGACACATAATTATATTAACGGGCCGTATTCGTCGCAGATCAGCACGCAGCTAATGGTAAGTGAAAATTCATATGCTATAGTCAATGCCTTAGTCATCAGAGACGTTCGCTCTCCCAGGTAACAGATAGGCTGTTGTCGCAGACGGCGAGTGTGCAGCGAGCCAAGCCTGGATGTCACGATAATTCTACATATTTTTTCCCCCTTTACACTTTGTTGCTGGGAGGTTAGGGGAACGTTAATGCAACCAAATATTGTAAAGTTCCCTAAAGGGTAGGAGAACGTTCTGCTAACCAAAATAAACAACCAGAAAAAAACGTAGTATTTTCGTCAAGAAAACTTTCCTGGGGAACCTTGTGGCAACTTTCGCAACTTTCAGGCAACGTTTTCCTAACCAGGAAAAAAACGTTCTAAAAACGTTCTCCTAACCAGAAATTGTTAGCTGGGGTAACCCCCTTGGCCCGCTCTCTCTCCATCTCCCTCTCCCTCTCTCGTGCGCGCTCAATGGACACCCGCCCCTCGACATGCACATTCACAATCGTGAAAGCAATGACGCATAGAAGACGACTAGGTATTATAATTAATTATGACCGCCGCTAGCGTAGCTAGCGAAGCGGTCATATAGTTGTTGTCAAAGTTTTTTTTTTTTTTTTTTTTTTTTTTTTTTAATTCTTTTTTCCCGTCATTTTTCGTCAACGATTCCCGGGACACCGTAACACCGGAGCGCATGAAACTTGGTGGGCATGTAGCCCCAGTAGAGTTCTATGGAAAATTTTCGTTTCGTCCCTGGGGGTCACTCCACCCCCGCGCTGCCCCCGCCCGAAGCCCAAAAATGACAGTTTTTCCTACATAACTACCTGAACCGTGGCACCGAGGATGACTAAATGTTTATGGTATGTTGTTCTCTAGAGCTTGCATCAACTTAGCTTATAACCAGTCATTTGTGATTTGCCCCCCCATCGTAAAAATTGAAAATGCAATGTAATATTGCTTTAATTGCCCCTATCTTCAGATGAGATGTTATGAATTGCACCAAATTTCATGTGTATGATTAACCTGACACCCTCTGGGAGTATGCCAAGTTTTGTGGAATTTCATCCATGGGGGGCTATAAAATAAATGGATTTATGTGTACATTCAGGACTGTATACCCATCGGCCAGTAGATGGTGGTATTATCTGGAGTCTAAATCCCCCCCTGGGGATTTCAAAAACTGTTCCAAACATCTCAATCTCTGCTAGTTTTTGTCCTAGAAATATATAAGTGACACCATTAGAAACCTTTAATCAACTAGTTTCCAAATATGTTTTAAAAGAGAATGGTTGCTCTGGGTGCAACAAACATGCAGGAACACACACACACACACACACACACACACACACACACACACACACACACACACACACACACACACACACACACACACACACACACACACACACACACATAAATACACACACACACACGCATACCTACACACACACACACCACTACATACACACATGTACATAAAACATTATACAAACACATGCACAAACACGCCCACACGCATGCACACATACACCCTTACACACACACACACACACACCTACACACACATGCACACACACATGCACACACACATCTTTGAGTACATTTTGTGAGACCACCGGAGCTGAGAAGTGAGTGTGTGTGTGATGTACTATAGTGTGTGGGTGCGTTTCTGTGTGCCCATCTGTGTGTTTGCATGTGTGTGTATGTGCATGTTCTGTGTGTGTTCTCTTTCTTTCTCTCTCTCTCTCTCTCTCTCTCTCTCTCTCTCTCTCTGTGTCTGTGTTATCCGTGTGTATTCTGTGTGTGTTCTCTCTTTCTCTCTCTCTCTCTCTGGGTGTGCCTGTGTGTGTGTGTGTGTGTGTGTGTGTGTGCGCGAGTGTGTGTGTGTGAGTGTGTGCCTGTGTATGTGTGTTTGTGTGTGTGTGTGTGTGTGTGTGTGTGTGTGTGCACACGCGCGCATGTGAGTGTGTGTGTGTGTGTGTGTGTGTGTGTGTTATCTGATATTGGAGTGACAGTGACGGCAGAGAACACAGTGAACATATACTCAGAGACACATTAAACACACACACAAGCAGACACACACTCACACTAGACAGAGAAGCACTCATACACAAAAGCAAGCGCACACATGCACACACTCATTTACATACATAAAAGTTGCAGTAGGGATGGAGTAGGCGATGGAAACACAAGCGTGATTGATATTTGCGGAGAGAATGTGCAGGACTGAGCGGCGGTCATATTGTGTATCGCTTTGCGGTACATCTAGTTTCGGTTAGCATCATAGCGTAGTAGGCTACTGCACAAATTTGATTCAAACTCTTGCATTCAAGTTGACTTTAGTAGGCTACTGCACAAATTTGATTCAAACTCTTGCATTCAAGTTGACTGATCATCTCAATGTTTTCCAACTAAGACTCAAAAGGGCTTGTCCCAAGGAGAAAAAGTATTAGCCTACCTTACAACTTAAACACACGTGGGGAAACTGAACAGTCCAACCAGTAGACTATAATAAGCTAGCCAACTATGCTACTTTGTTTACAATTTGAGGCTTCAAGCCGACAGCTGAATTAAAGAGGCAGAGTTGTAATATGAATAGTCATGAATGTCATGAATATCAGAAATGTCAGTAGTATAGATTAGAATATATAAAGAATTATATTATATTATATATATACTGTAGGCTATATATACATTGTTATCATTCTTTATAAAGAATATGTATATTCCTTATTGTGTTTTAAATAAAGACAAGCTTTTTCTACGCCTTATTGTTAAAAAATCATTCACATTATATGAAAGGAGAGCGTTAAAAGGTGACCTTTTGGCGTTAAAGGCGATGCAATGAAAAATGTGGGTGCACCTACATTTTTTGGGAATCGATAAGAGAATTGATAAGGAATTGACCCTTCCAGAGCCACGCCCTAAAACCGCCACAGGCCAATCGTGGCTTAGCAACCCGTAACTAGGCAAGCAAGGCCTGGCAAGCTTTCGAGTTTTTGCCATGTTAACCTATGGAGACTGCATAGCCTGTGGGCCATTAAGGGCATTTATTTGGATGTGTGGTGCCCCCAAACACGTGAAATCACGGTGAAATAACATGTTGAACTATAAAGACATGATATAGTTTGAAATACGTATTTTTCTAACTTTAAATTTTGCATATTGCGTGATATTTCCATAACCGCGAGATACGTTTCACGATGGCGGCAAAAAGTTCTTAACAGACATTCAACGAGACGTATGTATAGCCCGTCAGCAATTCTGTCTAAAATAATACCTAGTTGAAGTACCAATCATGTTATGTTGTCAAATATTGACGTTATGGAAGTATAGCTTAAAACGTTATGCTAGTTTTGTCCCCCGCCCGTTTCATTCGTACTAGCCTGGAGGAACCATCGAAAACAACGCGTACCTTCGACTTTTGCTTAAATAACTCATGAACGGTTTTGTTCAGAGCTGAAAATGCAACTGTAGTTGACAGAGGACAGATGTAGCTCGCTAGTGACCAAATATGAGCTTTCAGTGTGGTGAGATGTCTTTGTAAATTACATTAGTTTAAAAAATCCCGTGTCTCCTCCATTGTAATAGACGGGCAAGGTGCGAAAGTTTGACAGGCGTAGCAACAGTAACTATGGAGGGCGGGACTTCTGGAAGGGTCAATTGGATTGATAGGCAGAATCGATAATGCCATCGATATTGATAAAATCGTATCAATACCCATCCCTATATGGGACTGCGTTTAGGCGCATAGTGCCATCTAGTGTAGCGGAGTAAAACATTCGTAGGCCTACTTTGGGTCTGCTCTGGACATTATTGGGGGAAAATTGAGATGTGTGAAACACATAGCTGAAACACTATTTGACTGAAATAGTAGCCTATTCAAAAGTATCTTGTTATATAAAAAAGACTAGAATGTTTTGACTAAAACTTGACTAAGATACCTTGAGTTTTCTTTTGACTAAAACGAGACTAAAATGATGACACTTTTACTCGACTAAAACTAGACTGACAAAAATGATATTTGAATGACTAAATATGACTAAGACTAAAAAGAACATTTCGTCACAAGACTAAGACTATGACTAAATTAAAAATAGGTGACAAAATTAACACTACTACGTTTTCATAAAGACTCTCGAGTCCAACATCTAAGCTTTCATAACGTTCACAAAAAAACTAGATTTCCTGTAACTTTAACGCTATCGTTAGCTAACAAGCTAACGCTAGCTAACGCAAGCCAACTTTTGTTGTTCACAGGGACACACTTAAAGTTAGCGTTAAACCAAATTAAACTTTGCTCATTTTAAACTCAGTTCTGAGTTTAGCTTTAATTCAAAAGGTAACAAAGCCCAAGTTGGACAGGATATAGCCCTGTCTAAAGTGGGCTAAATTAGCTTGCGCAAGCTAGACGTAGCTGAGTGTAAATATGAGCTATATCTGCTGACCAGCAAATCTTCGGATAATATCAGCAAATAAAGCTAGATAAGTAGGTAACTTGTGTTATGGAAGTACTTTTTCAGTGGATAGACTAGGTAACTGCATAAATAAAGCATAGGAGCATACTTACAGTGAGCCTTCAGACGCCGCTGTTTCGTCTTCCACTTCATCAACGAGAAATTTGAAAACTGAAGAAGCCGTTAGTACTGGAAAGGGCGCGTTCGATGTGCTTATCCGCACGGAGTCCGCCGCAGACCCGCCGCACGAAGGCGTGCTGGCGGAGGCGGGTCGTGTTCCGTGCGCGTAGCCAAAACGGAGGTGACTGTCACGCGGATGTGGCGGCTTGAGGGCGGGTCCGTTTTGGAATCCTCTGCTGTGTGGGTAGATACCGCTAGGGCTGTCAAAATTGCTCAAAAATGACGTTCGAATATTCGCTCTAAAAAAACAGATTGATTCGATTATATTCGAATATCTGGTTGCGCATTTTGTCCATGACGCGCATTGTAAAAGGTAGTTCATTTAAGTATAAATATATTTGACAACGTAGGCTATTGCCTACTCAAAAACAAGTAAATCAAAGGTCAACACCGCAGACCTCACTCTCGCTTGCTCTCTCGCACTCACACACACACTTTCTCTCTCTCTCCCGCACCCTCGCGTTTGTTGCGCACCTAGCTCTCTGTGCACAACGGAAAATGAACAACAACAAACAAATGTTGAGTGCTGATAAAGATTTTTGTAGCCTACCATCAATTTAAGATCGTGTCTTGTCCCAAATAGGCTATAGCAGGCTTCGTTCAATGATTGAAACAAATATTATTAAATTAGGCTAATTGAAGTTTAACAGTGGGCTAACCCGCCTTTTGGTGAGACCAGGCTGCCCTTTCTCTTGCTGCAGACAGAGCTTGTGGCGGCGGGCGTGCAAAATAAGTGTCAATAGCCGGCTGTTTAGCTGTTCCACACATTATGCTATGCTCATTTGGGTGCACATTTTCGAAATGTGACCTCATTACTAGTGGTAGAATGGTATGCTAACTGTATCTTACATGCATACTACTTGATTTCGCGCCTCCAAAAATCCAAAGTAGGCTACTTACGATATACAAAAAAGTAGCCTACTGTACTTCCAGGCATGGCTTTTAAGATTTTAGGGGGTTAAAATCACGTTCTCTGCTGCGGTCGAGTTGGGCTCTGCACCTTCTGCTGTCTTCCAATGAAGTCAACTTTCAATAATGACTGTGCTCATGCGGCTCCTGTCACCTGTCCCTGATCCTTCACGCAGCGCATCCTATGAGCACATTCACTCACAAAACAGACAGCTGCGCCTCTCCTACTGCGGGTGTGTTTTTACACATTCAAATATTCATTTTCATAATCGAATGTCTGATTTTTAAATCTATTCGAATATAAATTCAAATTTAGAATATTCGTTGACAGCCCTAGATACTGCATGTCAGTTTTTATTCTTACCAGTAGGCCTAGTCTACTACTGAATAGATTGAACTGCGTGCGTAGTGCGACGAGAAATGTTCGTATTGCTGAAATAACTTTTAATGACCAGCCGGGTCCATTACACACTGCAAATATTTATAGGCTATTGTTTTATTTTAGTGTTTTTTGTCCACTACCCATGGCAAACATAGTTTAAACGTTCACCATTACCAAACTAACTTTCCATTACTGAGCTACCAACGGCTACACTCAATGCTTGAGGGAAAGACTCATATTGACGCTTGCCTGTGACGATATTACAAGGGCCTAAAATGCTTCGTCCAAGCTACACAAACAAACTTTATTGTAAATTTTTTTTTTTTTGAAATTCTCCCATTAATATAAACCACAATTTTGATTATTTGCTGTTTTACATTGACTTATCGAAAAATAAATAGATTTTTTTTTTGTAAGTGAAAAAATTAGGGTGGGCCTGGGAAAAAGTGGGCGGGCCTAGGACCGTCAGGCCCACCCATAACGCCGTGCCTGGTTTAGCCTTGCAAACATCGTCACATGAACATGAAAAGCCTAAAGCAACATGAATAGCCTAAATAGTTCGATGGCTTTGGTCATTTGATGAATAGGCTAGTATGCTATCGGTGGTCTCTAAAATTGGCTTTCGCACCTACTACGTGAATAGCTTGAAGTGTTGTTGATTAGCTTGCAACTAGCTGTTTATTACTGTAGCCCAAAGCCATCGATATCTCAAAGTTGCGACACTACCGTTGACTCCCGTGAACAAATAATGGCGGCACTTCCGGGAACTATTCCATTGAGAATGAATGAATATAATACGACTTTTCTACATGACTTATAGTCGTGTGCAGGAAGAATATATACTTTTTTGATCCCGTGAGGGAAATTCAGTTCTCTGCATTTAACCCAATTTAACCGAATTAGTGAACACACAGCACACAGTGAACACACAGTGAGGTGAATCACACAACCCAGAGCAGTGAGCTGCCTGCCCAACCAGCGGCGCTCGGGGAGCAGTGAGGGGTTAGGTGCCTTGCTCAAGGGCACTTCAGCCATGGTGGACTGGTCGGGGATCGAACCGGCAACCCTCTGGTTACAAGCCCGGTGCGCTAACCAGTACACCACGGCTGCCCCAACTGAAAATGCATAATAATGCATTTTCATTGAGTAATGTATATGTATGTGGAAATGCAGTTTATAGTCATTTTCATCGAGTATTCACCGTAAATATTAAAGGGATATTCCGCCATTTGTGGAAATACGCTCATTTTCCACCTTCCCTCGAGCAAAACAATCGATATTTACCTTGTTCCCGTTCATCCAGCCATTCTGTGAGTCTGGCGATACAACTTTTAGCTTCAGCCTAGCATAGATCATTGAATCGGATTAGACCATTAGCTTCTCGCCTGCTAGCTTCATGTTTAAAAGGGACTAATATTTCTGGTAATTTTCCCATTTAAAACGTGTGTCCTCTCAAGTTAGAAAGTGCAATAAGACCAACTGAAAATTAACCCTGCCGTTTTTCTAGGCTGATTTGACATGGAACTACATTCTCATCTGGCGTAATAATCAAGGCAACTTGCAGCTACTGGCACTACTACTGCTTGATGTCTATGGGGACTATTTTCAGATGCTGCGTACGATATCACTGCGCCTATGGTACGTTTGCAAGTTGCCTTGATTATTACGCCAGATGAGAGTGTAGTTCCATGTCAAATCAGCCTAGAAAAACGCCAGGTTTCATTTTCAGTTGGTCTTATTGCACTTTCTAACTTGAGAGGAGACACGTTTTAAATGGGAAAATTATCAGAAATCTTAGTCACTTTTAAACATGAAGCTAGCAGGTGAGAAGCTAATGGTCTAATCCGATTCAGTGATCTATGCTAGGCTGAAGCTAAAAGTTGTATCGCCAGACTCACAGAATGGCTGGATGAACGGGAACAAGGTAAATATCGATTGGTTTGCTCGAGGGGAGGTGGAAAATGAGCGTATTTCCAAAAATGGCGGAATATCCCTTTAATGCGATCGCTGCTGTCAATCCCGTAGTAAACCAGGGACCGAGGGAACTACTGAGTCTACCCACTAACCACGTGACCGCTCTAATCTGGCTTTAACATGGAAGTCAACGGCTGTCGCAACTTTGAGATATCGATGGCTTTGCTGTAGCCTATAGACCAGCGGTGGCCAACCCGCGGCTCGCGAGCCAAATGCGGCTCTTTGCCTCCTCTCGTGCGGCTCACGGCTGCTCAACTGATGTTCTCACTTCTCCTCGGACCTAAACGTTTTCCTTTTGAAATAGCCTTTATTTCCGGTAAATAAAAAATAATTTCAGAATTTGATAGTAGCCTATTGCCAAAAGTAATTATTAATAGTTAACAATAATTGTACCGTCATGATATGGATAGGAATTGGCCAAAACGAAGCAGACGTGTTTATTCTTCAGCCAGGTTTAATGCTACTGTTGCAATCAGGAATACTATGAAGCTAATCGTAAGTAGAAGGAACACGTGCCATTGAAAAGGACCATTTATCGTTTTGTAACATAATAACCCCTCTGGTTAATATGTCAAAGTAATCAAAACAAAAGCACTCTGAGATCGCAAAACTCCGCCTCGCGCATCCTTAACATCTCGCGCCTCC
The DNA here is from genome assembly GCF_963854185.1 of Sardina pilchardus. Taxonomy (NCBI): domain Eukaryota; kingdom Metazoa; phylum Chordata; class Actinopteri; order Clupeiformes; family Clupeidae; genus Sardina; species Sardina pilchardus. The sequence goes on along the minus strand of NC_085004.1, from coordinate 32,510,130 downwards.
GCTTAACATCTTGCTTAACAAACAGACAAACCCCGATGAAAACATAACCTCATTTGCGGAGGTGATATGTTTCTAGCCTACACATTAGGTTGGTACTTGGTATGCCACGGATTCATAAAGCTTCAAACCTGAACATTTCCAACATACTTTTGCAAGTAGGCTGGTAATGGCTATAGACGTCAGTCACTCGTTTTCTTTTTGTTTATTTTCTTTTTAAAAGTTAACTGAACACTTGACATTGCATTATCAGGTGTTGGAGCATTGCTCATGCCTATAAGTCATTCAGTGAGGGGGGATTTGATGTGTGTCTGATCTTTTTTCATTTTCCAATGATCATTTATCAATGATCATTGAGCATCTGCCAAGTGTCTTACTTTAAATGAAAAACAAAGGAGCTATAACTGTAGGCCTAATGTTGTGCTGTTGTAGTATGGACGCCTTTTTTGTTGTGCGGCTCTTTTGACTTTTGTGGATTTTTTTTGGGCTCTTCATGCTAGACTGGTTGGCCACCCCTGCAGTATACACTCAGTGTACGGGATTGGGAGGATTATTTGAAAAAACTTTGAAAAAACTTCAAGGTGGGACCATTCTGACAGATCCCTATTCTAAATGAATGGAAAGAAGACGTACCAGGATTACCCTCTGTTGAATGGCCAGATAATTACGTTATTGAAAAACCGAGCATATACAGTAAGGAGAAGTTGCGGGTGTATAGATCATTATAACTATGTCCCAAATGGTCATGTCTAAGATTTACAATACAATGACTTATCGGATGAGTTTTGTGTTGTAGCTGATGGCAGATGGTTGTTTTGCCGCCAGTGAATGTAGTGACGTAGGCTCAGCAGGGGTCTATAGCCTATTGTAGTTATTACATTGGTTAACGATTAGTTGTTAAATAGCATTGCTATTGCTTTTTGTAGGAGTTGGGAAGGAGCCTCAGACCCAGCTGTGTGCTATATTTACCAGGTCATTATTTTCTAGTAATTTGTCGTGTTGGATGTTAACTGTGTGGTCCTGGCGTTAGCTATTTTTTCCTCTATGCTAGCTCCCGCTAACTAGCGACCTAACTACTTGTTTTGTTGTTTCATCGATGTTTCGGATCTGATGTAAAGTTCGCATCATCAAATCAACTGGACTGACAGCAACACAGCACAACAACGCATTTATTTAGCGTCATCTCCCACCCCTGCAAGTGATGACATTGCCCCACCCCTCGCGGCACCTACTCGGGTCTAGTGTGAACACAATTACCCGTATCTCACTCGGACATAAGGCTAATGTGGGAACCGTCCGTGTCGTGCCTCTACCCGGGTAAGTATGTCCGGGTGACTTCTAGAATACCCCTTTTCCACCGCCACGAACCAGGTGCTGGTTCCGTGCTGGTGCTATTGCCAGTTCGGTGCTGGTGCTACCTGCCGATTATCCAAGAACCGGCTCGCTTTTCCACAGACTGAGTGCCAGAGTAGTGCTGCGTCGCTACGTCACTCAATACGTGCGCTTTTGTATCTCAAAACAACCAGCAGAAATGGAGACGTGGTGGAGAAACTTATTACGATTAACTAACGACAAAAAGCTCAAATGTTGAAAGTTCAACTGTATCATTGTATACATTTGTGGAATAAAACCGGACGTGCCCTAAATGTTGCATGTGTATTTACTGCTGTCGCTATAAAAGCATATTAGCCAACATTAGCTCTCTTGATTGGCACCTGTTGTTATAGCTATGGCCACGTTGATGTTTTGCTGCTAGCTAACGTTAGTTAGCCTGACCAGAAACACCACAGTAGTTCATATCAGCATGGTAGGTATCTATTTGCTATTTGTTTTGGTTCTAATAGGTCAACAAGTTAACAAGCTAACTCTACCGTTCGGGAGATTACAGCAATCTACAGTGATCTGTGTGTCCGGAACACATTTGTGTCGCATATAAACAATAAATCGTATCAAAATTAGCCTTTGAATGTGGTCAAGAAACCTTTATTCACATTGAATATTTCCAGTTACGTCTCCCGGAGCCTCCGCCATTGTTTTCTGATTTTTTTGTTACTCCCGCCTCTGTGGACAACGCAAGCTTCTGATTTGCTGAAATCCCACTCCCAACACCTGACGTAACTGATTCTTATTTCTGGACCAGCTCAAAGTTGGTGCTGAGTTGGAACCAGTTTTCCTGGCCCAGAGCCAGGGTATTTTGTGTGGAAAAGCAAAGAGCCGGTTCCAGACTTGGCACTGGCTCCGAACTAGCCAGAACGAACTGGAACATTTACATTTTAAAGGGGACATATCATACCTCTTTTTAAACGAGGTTAGAATTGGTCTCTCCCAAATTGAGCCGTTTCTGGGCTGGCCACGCCTCCGGCTGCATGTATTGATTACGCTGCTCGTTTCACAGGTGAAAATAACTAGAACAGAGCCGGCATCCACCCACATACGTTAGACCCTGGTGCTAGGGTTGGTCTATGCAAATTCCCTTAGCATGACAGAATAAGGGAGCCATCCAAATTGCTCACAGCAGCATGCTTTCTTGACACCAAAGTCTTTCTACTGATCTACAGAACACGGATGGATGGATAAGAACAGTAGAGGCCTAAATATGAACACAAAGGCCCGCAAAAAGTGAGTTTTGCATGATATGTCCCCTTTAAGCAGGCTCGACTGCAGGTGTGCGTACCAACAGGCTACTGACAAAAGAGAATTTCTCTTGTGTGTATTCACACCAAATTGGCCTACGTTAACTCCCCAACTCTGTATCCCATTAACTACATGTCAGTAGGCTATTTACATTTTTGTGTGAAGTTAGTGAACACGTTATCAATTTAATGCAGAACTATGCACGCGCGCACATTTTGTTTGAGCAGGAGAAACAATACCATGCACGCGCATGCACGCAATTACTTTTACTCGGCCATCTATTTGGTTATCATGTTAGGCTAATTCACTAACTCAAGACTCATCATGGATAAAACACATTTTTTTAAATAACAAAAACAAAGGATGGAAGCACCATGCTAGGAGTCATTTCAGTTGGAACAAGATAGACAACCTTAAGCTTACGTTTAACAAAACTAAAGGTAACGTTAACGTTAGCCTTTATAGGGCTGTATAAAGTCCTTGTCCTTGTCAGGCAGAAAGCTACTATGTGGGCTACTTTTGGCTGACCAATGCACGAACCTAAAACCGGAAAAAACAGACAAATCAAAGTCAAAGTCAAAGTCAAAGTCTATTTATTGTCACTTTCTGTGATACAGAGAATGAAATTTCATGCTCCTTGTTCTCCCTTCAACATAAAGCACAATTTATGGTAAAAAAATATATATAAAAAACTATGACAGACTAGACACAATATACATACATATGCATATATATACACATACATATATGTACATACATACACAATCCCACACTCACACACACACAAACACATAGAAACATCCAAAGACACTAAACATGGAATATTGTGCAAATGGGCAGGTTTCAATTAAAGTGCAGTTATTAATAAATAAATAAAAACTTGTGTGGAATTCTTTGGGTGAAATATTGTCAACGCAGAACGTTTCCTTGCGGGTGGATAGTGTGCGTGCGTGTGGGTGCAAGCTCAGTCAGTAGCCTATGTAACCAAGTTAGAAACGTTATGGTTGCAATGCAATGTCCCATTGCCAACCAACTAAGTTGCTAACAGTTAGCATTAGCAACTAAGGGTTTTGGAAAAGGATTCAGACACTTTGAAGAATGACCAGACAGACGACATCTCTGCTTCCCCACCAAAGGCATTGACTTGAATTTTTGACTTTTTACTGCCTCCAGCACTTGCTTCAGTGACGTGTAAATTTATGTGCTCGTGCAAAAACAAACACCCGGCCCCACCCCCCACTCGCATCTAAGCCTACGCACATGTCAAATACACAGGAATAATTATCGGCCTGTTCACATCGGCCCTATTCTGACATCGGACCGATAACGATGTGTTAAAAAATGACCATATCGGCCGATAATATCGTGCATCACTATCATCACCTGTTGAGAGAAGGCACTTGTGACAAATGATCTAGGGTCATGAATCATACCGGTCACAAGCAATTAGGCAAGTGGTGAGTTATAAAGGTAAGTATGACATTTTACATTTTACTGTGTAATTTCTGCTAACTTAAAATCACAACACTGTAAACTAAAAGCTGGTATAACAGTGCTGCAATTAGAATTACTCAAAATCATCACAGGTAAGTATGACATTTCTCACAAATGTAGAATCTTGCTTCTAAAGGAGACTTAAGGCCACCACACTTGGCTTCCACTGCAGTTGCTTAATTATTTCCATTGGTTTCCCAAAATTCCCTGATTGTATCGAGACAGAAGTGTTCCTGGATTCTGTAGAACGTGCCCTCATTCACCATGTGAATGTTCATGAATTTGAACAGCAAGGCCACCTTTGCATAGTTGTTTCCGGAAAGAACTATGTTAGAGCTCAAGAAAGTCTCCAGCATGCATCCCTTGGCTGTGAAGACCACTTCCAAACAATGTGACCTCTTTAACACATCTGCGTATTTATAGGGACAACACAGGTTGTGTTAATAAATGTGTTAAACCATTTTACACAGTGAGTTTTAAAATGTTTAACACATTAGTGTGTTAAAGACAACACAGTTTGTGTTGGTAAGGTTTCATTTATTTATTATTTATTTTTTAATAATTTTATTCTAAACTGGTGAGTGAATACAAAAAAATCATAGTATGATATAATTTTTTTATTAATGATATTAAAAATATTTAATTACATTTAATATGTACAACAAATCTTACTGAATCTTATCATGGATTTATGTTATCATTAAAGGGATATTCCTATAATTTTTGTATTAATGATATTAAAAATATTTAATTACATTTAATATGTACAACAAATCTTACAGAATCTTCCCAGCTGGCATCCTGACGTCAATTTGACATCAACAAGTAGTCAAGATTTTGACCAACATGTGTGACGTGCATGAATATGCATAATTTCATTATATTTTGTAATTATTTCCTTGTGGTTGTAAAGAGGCCCAACAAAGGTATCAATCTAACATGTTTTTTCTGGTCCCTACATCTCAGGTCTATATTATTGACATTAAATCAACGTTGATTTGATGTCAGGAAATAAGACGTCAAATTGATGTGAAATTTATGTCAAAACAACGTCTGTTAAAATGTCTGAAAAAGTATATTATTAGCCTACTCATTGTAAATCGACGCGAGTTTTTCAACATCCTGAATGATCTGAATGTTGTACAACATTCAGATCATTCAGGATATTGGAAAAACTATAGGCCTATGCTTTTTTCATGTGTGTTTTTATTCATTCAAATCAAGCATGTTTACATTGAGTTCACGTTTAAAATAACAGCAGGCACTAATATATATGCATATACTATAAAGGTAAATTTAGTCTGAAATTGAATCTGATTTTTTAAATAATCACGGACTACAAATTGACTACAAAAAGACGACACATCCTGCCCATATCGCGCCGAAATGTAGCAGATCTGCATAACTGCCCTCACACACTACTTTCTGCATGACTGGCGAGAGATATTTTATCAACTATTCAACAATCCTTCACTTAACCTGGTAAGTACCCAGTTAGCATGCTATTGTTGTTATGATGTTGATACACCATCGTATACATAGGCTACTTAACTCTAGGGGTGTAATTTTGCGAATTACGTCGAAAAATGTCACAGCCATGCGTTTAACGTTACCTGAGCTAGCTAGCTAGTTAACTTAACCTGAGGTTAGCTTAACTAACTTATAACGTTTACGATGGCAGAAGTGTCTGTGTATTGTCTGCCAAAACTAAACTGTTTAGCGTGGTTATGCAGCTACTTCAAATAATCTTAAAGTGTGTAATTTATCTACATATAACACTACTGTAAAGCGTAGGTGGGGGTGGGGGGTTGCATGGAAGGAGAGACGCATGCAAGAGTTGGACACCCATTTTTAGCAAAGTTAACTTGGACTAGCAGCTAAATGTATCAGTTTGTCGTTGTTCCTCTGAATTCACCATCAAAAACTGGACACTAAAGTCATATTTTTGTTCAGTCTCTCCCACATTTTAAATGTTTTATGTAAACCATATCATGTTTGCACAAAATGTAAAAACTGGTGTAGTTACATACCGTTAATTTACTGGTGTAAATTGGTGTGACTGGTGTCTATTTAACGTTACGGTAACCCACTTCATTACAGAAATAGTTTTGTACCGGCACTATTTCAAGAGGGATGACGGAGAAAGTGATGTTTCTTTTGAGATTACACCTTTTCCGAAATAGTCATTTCGCCATGCCTACATTTCTTACGTTAATGCGCCGAGAGTAGACCTATCATGCTTATCCAGTGTAACTCTCCGAAGACGTACGTCTTTAACTTGTGGATGTTGGAATTGTTCTAGTTCATTCAAGTTCATTCAAATTCTCAGGCCGATCCTATGGCGTGTGCGTTCCATCACTGCTGTGGCGCGGTTGCATGTAGAACTATCTCGTTGCCAGCACGGTATATACTCAGAGTCGTCCATCTATGTGTTCAAGTGAGGACATGAGTTAGGATGTAAACAATTGTAAAAATGATTGCCATAATCTAATTACACGCAAAATACGTCTGGTTTTGGTAAATTAATGTTTAACTTTGCTATTTGTTATGCAATGTTAATGCCATTTAGCAGTGGTGTAGTCTAGTTAGCTGTAGTGGATATACTGTGATGTAGTAGTTAGCTGTAGTGGGTATACTGTGATCAACCCCAAAATGTTAATACGTATCCTTGCCTATTTTAAGTGCCTATACTGAGATGGTGATGCTTTTTAAGTAGGTATACTAAGTAGTCCTGCATGTCACATAGACTGCACCCCTGGTATTCAAATTAAAACATGTTTTCAGTGTCTCTAGCTGAAAACTACTTCCAACACCATGCCTCTTCCATGAATAGGCACTCTAGCCCTCTAGGGGTTTTCAAACTTTTTGTGTGTGTGGACCACTATTTGTAATCAAGTATTTTCGTGGACCACCTCATGATACACAGTAAAATATGTCTGCACACAGTCCTACTTGAATTAATCCGCACCTCTTAATAGGCCTATTAGCACTAAAACTATAACTGGTCATCGCATCAGTACAACAGGCTTGTTAAAAGAAAGTTTACTGCACACAACGGCTGCCACATATTTTATTTATTTACTCAAGTGCCCAAGGGCATAATCAGGTTCATTTGAACAACGGCTTATTATGGCTCATTTCCATAGCAATGGAGTATTAAATATATATAGTAACAGGAACACTAAATTACATTTTATATTATTTAAATGACAATAATGACACAGTAATTTTGTTTTAATGTATTAATTTCTTAAGAAATACTACTCATTTGATGCTGTTAAATAGGCCTGTAGCGAGGAGTCAATGACGTCGACTAACCGACTTCAAAATATCGTCAACGTCATATTTAGGTGTAGACATATCACCAGAAGAAAAACAAAACCAGAGCCCGTCAGACATTCTCTGAAAAAAACCCACTTGAGTCACAAAAACAAAACAAACAGTTCGCACTTCCTCAAACCAAATAAAACCTGCACAAAGCCCTGAAAAACTGCTCGCCTGAGGTGATCGAATGGGAATACTTAAGTTACTTTAATTTCACGTTTGTGTAGTGTGTCGTGCCGCTTGAGCTGAGTGCACTTCGGTAGTGCTCGCTAACTATCCTAGCTCTCTGCAGTTTTTTCGTGCTTGTTTGGTAAGCAGTTTATGTTATGCTTGTCACTGGCAGCGAGTCAGCTGTGTATTGTATTTGTTAGCATTTATTGTTGGCTGGAATGGCTAGCTGACGGCTGCATAACACAGCTCCACTAACCCGGCCGGCACGAACAAACAGCATACGGAGTTAACTCGGGTTGTGGTAATTTACGAGTCAAGCGTAACAGGGGGACGCCCACCAGATGCGTACGCGACTTGAAGCGCAATGGAATGCCATTCTAATATTTCCATTAGAAAACGTAGCAAAATATGTTAACGTAGGTTCGCCAGTGTCAACTATGGAGCCAAACCATGTCCAGGCCAGGGCTGTGCGCAGTGGTCATGAATGAATCAACATGTTTTATGAGCATTGAGAACATCTAAATGAACATCACATCCAAGTGTTTTAGGGGCGGCTCGTATGAGTTGCACTAACGTTACCAAAGATTTTCAATGTTGTGTAGATATACAGTAGCCTACTCTACAAGCTTTTAGAACATGAAATGCATTGTTAGACTTGACATTAACGTTACTTTAAAAGTAACTAGGCCTACGTTAGCCCTCAAGAAAAGCTAATCATGCCATAGCACTACTAGGGTTGCCAACCGTTCCGTAGTTGGTGGTATGAGCGTTCATTGAATGCATGCGTGTGCACGTTTGAGTGACAGAAACTGAAACTACACAATAACGCTGTTGGCAAAGCTCCGCTTCAACCTGTTGGAAGGCTATATTAACTTGCATAGAAACAGAGCAGAGACTGTACAATAGTCTACATTGTTTAGCATTGAGTAATGTTTAGTCAAATCTGAATATAACATGGTAAAAATATTGTAGCTTTAGTCTTTCATTTAAAGATCTCCAGATTAGTGATTTCTGCCTGTATTAATGTTTCCTGGATCATTACATTCAGGCATTCAAAATAAATTGCATTATAAAGCATATCAATGTGTTCTCCATTTGCCTACCAGAGTAGGCTATGATGCTTGCATGAGGGAAACATCCCAAAACAATAGCACCCATATAATTGTTGTTTTCAGAAGTAGGCTATTTCTCATGCAACCATGCAAAAGCATCCCCATTTTATTTTCTCATAGTTGGTAACCCTACATAGCACTGCAATAAGTTTTGCAAAGAGTAGATTTAAAATGTCCCACTGTCATAACTGTTGTTCCAATACACATTGATATTGTGTGTTCAGGACAAAGCAAATATTTATATCCTGGTGATTTTTGTATATACTATATTATTAAGATTTTTATGGATACATTATGATTTTTATTAATCGAACAACAGAAAAATAATCGCCCATAGGAAGCAGGGATGGTAGATGTGGCAGATTACTCAACTGCCAAATAATCGTTAGTTTCAACCTTTTGGTAAACGTTGCCTACTATGTCGATGTGAGTAATCTCTTTGAAAAATGTATGTTCTTCTAGTGCTAATAAAATCTCCATATTATGACTAACACTTGAATTGTGCAATTTTGTAAGAAGTGTTTACTTTAATAAGGAGTTAACAAATTAACAATGATTGAATGTAAAATGATCTCCTAAGCATGTGAAATATTTTCAATTGTTTCAGAGCACCAACACCGGAAAAACCTTTTCAGATTTGAATTAGAGGTAAGTGGCAATCCATTTACTGTCCCATGACATTTTACATATTCCTTTCCTTGTTCTACAACAACAACCAAATAACATGATCATGCTGATAGCTGATAGATTTTGCTCTTCCTAAATACAAGTAGCCAGGTGAGATGTTTGCAACTACATGACTTTTTATCAATCCAGTTGCAGTAGGCCTAGTTCCAAACCACAATTGATGAACTGTGATGAACTGCCCTATTTGTGATTGTTTTTAGAGGTTTTATACTAGTGCTGTCACTAACAACTAATTTTCACCTTTCGATTAGTTCGACTTACCTAAACGACTAATTGTTAAAAAAAAAAAAAAAATCAAGTATTTGTTATTTCAATGTGTCCATTTTATTTTGAACTCAACTGAAGGGCTAAAACATAAAATGTCACCTGTGCTATAAACAATATAAATAACTTAAACGTTACCAAATAAAAAATGACAAATGTAAACAACATTAATAACTTAAATAGTTGCTATAGTCAATTACCCTGGAAATCCAGAGTTCTCGTGAGAGCACAATTTGAATTGTCTCTGCAAGACACTGGCATTGAGTAATGAAACAAGTTGCTCTTACCCCGAGCATCTCGTGCAGCCAATCACATCGGTGTATCTGATATAGGCAGGCCAGAGGCGAGCTAAACAGATGAGTCGTAGTGTTATCTAGGGATGGGCATAATTAATCGACGATCGAGGATTGATCATTAAGAATTTCGTTGATAAGATACATTTATAATCGATTAAACTATTGTACGTTGCGTTGCGTCATGAGAGTCTTGAAACAATGATATTAATTTCACTGTGTGGCAACAATTAAGCATTTTACCAGCCGGGGGAAATGTTTGACGCCATTCTCAGTTAACTGCGAGTTTCCGTTTTGATTTCAGTAGTAGCCAATCATGAAGGGGTCACGGTGAAGTGTGGCGTGGGACCATTTTAATTTGAAAAGTGACTTAGTTCGCTGCAAGCACTACAACAACGTATATTGTTATGCTATTTAGCAGACGCCTTTGTCCAAAGCAAAGTACAACACCGCCACACTCAAACTAGCCTACCACTTGAATAAATATAGCGGTGCATCCTGTAGGCTAATGTTATTTAGCCTACCAAACGGGTAGAATCTCACTACGAAGAGAAGAAGCAGGAGCTGTAGTGAGACACCAGTCTGGTGATAGTAGCCTAAGCTGTCGTGACGGAATGCGATCTGCTAGTTTCAATACATCTCCATGCTAAATTCGAGTTGATGCTAGGTTGAAACTGAGCGCAATCAAAACGGAAACTCGCATTAAACTGAGAATGGCGTCAAATATTGCCCCTGCCTGGTAAAATGTTTAATTGTTGCCACACAGTGACATTGATTTCATTGCTTCAAGACTCACACTACGCAACAAACACGTTGTGGTCTAGTGTCAATTCTCAGATTTGATTAAGAGGACTCTGGGTGTTTCTCAAAGTCAAGAGCTCGTCCTTGATAGAATGCTTTCTTTCAAGTCGAGTGTTAGAGAGACAAGGCTACACACCTTCCCAGTACCCTCTCCAGCCGTCAAGATCACATGCAATGGAACAGCCTAGCGAGTGTGGAAGTGCACGTCAATTGTGCACGATTCCGGCTGCGCGCTTAATTAGAACCGTGGAAATTGTGCTGCTTTTATAGGAGTTCCGACAACTGCGGCTGCACTTTCCTCTAAATAAACTTTTTGGAGTAGCCTACAGTATTTCCACATTCAACTTGGTCTTCACATATCACAATCCGTAGTTTATAATTATGTTAGTGTCAATGGAAAGTTATACCGGTAATTGGCAACAGCAACGGTAATGTTAAACTTCTACAAAGTTCGTATTGGGCGAAGTTCTGAGATAAATTAATAACAAGTCTATCACAACTTGTTCATGCACATTGACACATGCATTTATGATGAATATGCACAATAGCTTGATATAAATGCCTGAGCAAATATACGATGGCATTAACAAAACACTTGATAAATCATATTTAGCCTACATTAACACGCACTGCTTCTTTGCATCTACTTTCCATCTCCCTCTCTCTCTTTTTTTTTAAACCGCACCATCAGAAAATTTCTAATTGTTCATACGCAAAGGATTGTGGGTTATTTCTTCACTCAGAGGATCCATCGATGCATCCTCCAAAATTCTCAGAACGAAGGACTCAGTACTTGCTAGAATTTGAAAGCATCCTTGACTTTGGAACAGTGCTTGATGAGATTTGATGACGTAACGTCCTTGAAAAAGTGGCTTGGAAGGAGCAATCCTTGACTTTGAGAAGCACCCTCTGTCTCCGCCATTTTTCATATCAAAGCAGTGAAGGGGGAAGAAAGAGGATAGCAGATTAACCAGCAGGGTGTGCACAGCGCACAAACTGCCGTGGTGGTGAATTACAGTGAGCAGTGTTCTATAATTAAAATGTTTCTTGCAGCATCGCTGCAGTGTGATGGCATATCTAAGGAACTGGAGGAAGCGTAATGCTGAAGTCCTTGCACTGGGCGAAAATTCAAGTGAGGAGGATGGAATGCTGGAGAGTGTGGATGAGGAGGTATTGTCACCTTCATTGTCACCTTCATTGTCATCGTCACCTGATCACTCAGATATTGATGTGGTGGTATCGTCTGACTCAGAAAACCAAATTCTGTCTGATGAGTCCTCAGAAGAAACTGTTCCTGATCTGGGTGAGGAGCTTGCAGCCTGGGCCACCAGGAACAGCTGCAAGCGAACTGCTCTTAATGAGATGCTGGAGATCCTTAGGCGACAAGGACATCAGCTCCCAAAGGATTCCCGAACACTGTTGCAAACACCAAATAAAGTGGTAACGGTTGAAAAATGTGGTGGACACTATGCCTACTTTGGTGTTGCTTCTGGCATATTAAAAGTTTTGTCTCAGCGTCCAGGAATTGTTGAGCACCTACATTTGTGCTTTAACATTGATGGTGTGCCACTTTTTAAATCCTCCAACTTGCAAATGTGGCCCATACTCTGCAACTTTCATAACTTTACACCTTTCATTGTGGCCATCTACTGTGGAGTTGCTAAACCAAATTCAGTGGACGAGTACTTAAGTGACTTTCTCCAGGAGTTGCAGCAGTTGCGGCGAGACGGCATTGTTCATGGAGGCAAAGCACTTCAACTGTCTGTGAAAGCATTCATATGTGATGCTCCTGCCAGGGCATTTTTGAAGTGCATTAAGAACCACAACAGTTACCATTCTTGTGAGCGATGCACCATCAGAGGCACCTATGACGGAAGGGTTGTTCTTGGGGCCAAAGAACCAGGTGCTGTTCCAAGGACTGAAGACTGTTTCAATCAGTTGGTGTATGATAATCATCAAGTTCAGATATCCCCACTGACTGTTGTCGGAATCTCATGTATCCATGGGTTTGCCTTGGACTACATGCACTTGGTCTGTTTGGGTGTGGTTCGGAGAATGCTGCATTTCATGAAGCAAGGGCCTAATACATGCAAATTGTCATTTCAACAAAGGAGCAGGATTTCAGATCATCTGAAATCATTGAATGGAAAGTTGCCAAGGGAGTTTGCTCGCCAGCCAAGGGGTTTGCAGGAACTTGACAGGTGGAAGGCCACCGAATTCAGACAATTCCTCCTTTACTCAGGACCAGTTGTTTTGAGGGAAGTTCTTGCACCTACTGTCTACAAACATTTTCTTGCACTCACGGTCATCATGTCAATTCTGTTAAACTCTGATGATGTTCTGCGGAATGAGTATGTGGTGTATGCCAGAGAGTTGTGTCTGTACTTTGTTGAAAAGTCTAAAGAGATTTATGGGAAAACCTTTGCTGTGTACAATGTACACTCGCTAACCCACCTGCCAGACGACGTTGAGCATTTCCAGTGTTCCCTCAACAATGTTTCAAGCTTTCCATTTGAAAATTACCTCCGGACATTGAAGAAAATGGTCAGGCAAAGTCGAAATCCTATCGCCCAGGTTGCCAAACGCTTAACAGAGCTGGAGAAGTCAACAAAACACAGTCGTGTAGCCAAAGAGATGTTCACTCGTGTATCTACCACATTAAGGGATGGCTGTTTCCTTCTGGACAACGAGGATTTTGCCTTTGTGAAGGAAAAACGTTCAGACGGCTCTTTGGTTTGTGATGTGATACAGCATAATGATACAGAGAGTTTCTTTGATGACCCCTGTGATTCCAGACTACTCAACATCGTCCGTGTTAGAGACCTCAGCAGAGCAAAGCGCCAACTGATCTCGAGGCACAAGTTACACCGTAAAGTTGTCTGCCTGCCGCCCAGCCGTGAGACAACCAACTCAGGGTATATTCTATTTCCTATGCTACATGGAGTAGAACGAAGTTGAACTGTAAGTCTCCACCACCACTGGACTGCCACCTGCCTTAGCCTAAACCACTGAGCTGCCACCTACCACTCACTCAACCAACACCGAGCTACCACCTGCTACACCTTTAGCCCCCACCACCATCGGGCTGCCTTCAACCCTCAGATTCCCAGTTCCACATTAAAATGATTGACACTGTAGACCAGCTTCAACAGCTTAACACCACGTCATGGTTCCAGGTATAGCACCATAGAAACGCCATCGTTCCAGGGAAACACCACGCACAACACGCCATTGTTCCAGGTCCTGGTCCAGACCCATAGAAACACCACGCCATCGTTCCAGGTCCCGGAGCAGGGAAACGCCTCACACAACACGCCATTGTTCCAGGTCCTGGTCCAGACCCATAGAAACACCACGCCATCGTTCCAGGTCCCAGACCAGGGAAACACCACGCCATCGTTCCAGGTCCCAGACCAGGGAAACACCACGCCATCGTTCCAGGTCCCGGAGCAGGGAAACGCCTCACACAACACGCCATCGTTCCAGGTCCTGGTCCAGACCCATAGAAACACCACGCCATCGTTCCAGGTCCCAGACCAGGGAAACACCACGCCATCGTTCCAGGTCCAGAGCCACCACCACCAATGGACTGCCTCAGTCTTCACCACGACTGTGCTGCCACCTGCTACTCACTCAGCCTCCAATGCCAAGCTGCCTCAGCCTTCATGATTGTGCTGCCACTTGCCACTCACTTAGCCAACACCGAGCTGCCACCTGCTATACCTATAGGTCCCACCGCCATTGGGCTGCCTCCTGCCTGAGCCTTTACCACATTGCTGCCACCTGACACTCACTCTGCCTCCACTGCCGAGTTGCCACCTGCTACACCTTTAGCCCCCACCACCATCGGGCTGCCTTTAACCCTCAGATTCCCAGTTCCCATTGGGCCAGTTTCGACAGCTTAACAGACAGCTAACCTGTGAGGTAAAACTAAAACTGAATAGAAACAGAAAAGAAAAACAAACCTAATGATCACGAGGCAATGAGCTGGCCATTTCTAAGCCAAAGAGAATCGGGCAACAAGGGGGGGGGGGGGGGCGCAAGAGATAATAATAGACCAGACATGATAAAGATAGAATGGGCAACATCCAGTGTTATTCATAGATCAGGGTTAGGATTTACAACAGGTTGTCAACATTTTATATAGTTTGGTCTGTTTGTAGGTGACATATTTGCAATACCATGTATGCCACTTTTTCAGCCCCTCTGAGTTCGCAGATCTGTAATCACTCACTGCTACTCACTCAGCCAGTACCGCCATTGAGCTGCCACCTGTCATTCAGCATCCACCGCCAAGCTGCCTCCTGCCTCAGTCGGTAAAATTGACAAGTATAGATAAGCACAACAATATAGTAGTATGAGAGTTTTCATAATTGCACGGGCCTGGATCCAGACTAAAAATTTTACTTCTTTGTCAAGGTTTTGTCATGTGGGCTCGTGCTGTTTGGAGGGAGAGAAATAAAGAAGAGGAGGGAGTCATCCCAAAGTCCTGGGTGTTTGATAATATGGTGCATTGGCCACCTGGCATTGACGCCATGAAATCAATGAAAGAAATGCAACAGCCTGAAGAAAAGTGGAGGAAATTTCCTCTCATAAAGCTGAAATTAACATCACGTAAGTCAACATCAGTTGCTGTAATAAGGACTTGCTTTGTATTCACTTTTCATAATCATTATCATTGATGCATGCTTTTCATTCTAGTGGACAAGGAGGAGTGTGAGTTACACAACTTCTCGACAGCTGCTGAGGGTAGTGACGATGAGTTGGCTATCTCTAAGCCCAAGAGGATTGGGAAAAAAAAAACATATGATGACTTTGTTCAAGGTATGATAATGAAACAGTTGTGTAACAAGTCCAAAATAGTTTGTGTTTAGTTCTGAGTGCGATAAGGTGGCCGTTTCATGTTACACAGATGATGAAGATGAAGCAATAGCTGATACCCCACCGAATCACCAATTACCAAATACATCAGGACATGGTAAGTAGGCCATTTATATCTTAAACTAAAACATCAACATGAAAATGTACTGTGTTCCAGGTAAAGTCAGTTGCTTAATATTGTCTCACTGCTTGCAATCAAACAGGCCCCTCCCTGCCACCGCCGCCAAAGAAGTTCACACAGGAGAAACATCAAGAGCACACCAGGGTAACACTTCGCCATCGTTCCATGTCCCCGAACATGGAAACACCACACACACCACGCCATCGTTCCAGGTCCTGGTCAAGACCCGTAGAGACACCTCGTGATTGTTCCAGGTCCCAGGCCAGGGAAACACCACACACAACACGCCATCGTTCCAGGGAAACACCTCGCACAACACGCCATCGTTCCAGGTCCTGGTCCAGATCTGTAGAGACACCACGCCATCGTTCCAGGTCCTGGAGCAGGGAAACAGCACGCCATCGTTCCAGGTCCCGGACCAGGGAAACACCACGCCATCGTTCCAGGTCCCGGACCAGGGAAACACCACGCCATCGTTCCAGGTCCCGGAGCAGGGAAACACCACGCCATCGTTCCAGGTCCCGGAGCAGGGAAACACCACGCCATCGGTCCAGGTCCCAGACCAGGGAAACACCACGCCATCGAGAAGATGTGTTCCCAATGGAAGAGAAAAGTAAGTGTGTTCAAACAAAAATACCTGCTGCATTGGAAAAAAAATACTTGTACAAAATATGATGTGGTATCGCTCTCTGTGGTCTGACTTTCAGAGTTCCAAAAGCGAGTGCTATATCTACTGGCCGATATGAGAGCAAAGCTCTGTGAAGCTGGGCGCTTTTACGAGCCCCCGCATTCCCAGTTCCATTTAGAGATCATTGAGACTGTAGACCAGCTTCAACAGCTGAACAGACAGCTAGCCAGCCAAGAAAAACAAAATCTCATGGTAGGTTACTACGAAAAAGGAAAACAAACCTTTGCAATAGTGCTGCCACTAACGACTAATTTTCTAACGATTAATCTTTCGACTAATTTTTCGATTAGTCGACTAATCTAAACGACTATTTTTCTTTAAAAATAGTCCATTTTATTCCATTTTATTCCATTCCATTTTGTCCATTTTATTTTTAACTCAACTGAAGGGCCAAAACATGACATATAGCCATAGATATAGATATGCTCATATCAATATCAGCCTACTTTTGGAGAGTTAATAATAGAATTAATAACATTACAGCCGTTAGAGACGGGAGACCAAAAATAAATAAGGGGTCAAAAGCAAAACGATTAGTCGACTAAAAAAATTGGCGTCGACTAATTTTCATAATCGATTAGTTTGATTATGTCGATTAATCGCGGCAGCACTACTTTGCAAACATATGTAATTATTCCACATGCAATATTTTATTCACACATTCTTGTACCTCATATACATTTCTGCATATTTGCAAAATTCTTCCTGCAGACAGCTCAGATGTCAAAAATTGGTGGAGCAACCCTGAGGGAAAATGTTAACAATGTGATGAAAAGGTCAGTCTCTGAAGTTGTGCTGTTAATATCTTTAAATATATGGGCTTTTTTTTTTCTAAAATGAGCACTTTTGTGAAATTAGCTTATTCACAGTCTCCCTCAGAGTTAGAGCTAGATACGATGAGACAATTTTCTCGTGTCTGTGTGCAGTAATGGGCAGCCTACTAGCTAGGGGCCTACTGGTTAGGGCTTCGGGCTTGAAACCGAAGGGTTGCCGGTTCGATCCCCGACCAGTAGGAAAAATGTAAATTTACATTTACAACTCAGTCTGACGCACCCACTGTTAGCCGCATACAGGCCACACACACACTACGCTATGTAGCCGCACACACACTACGCTATGTACCTCTGGACATTATTTCACATTTCTTGTTGTACAGCATGTATAACTGTTTATTTCCATTTGTATTGACAGAGTGCTCACAAATGGTCTCATGTCTGTTATGAACATGGATGGGACTGGGGACAAGCTGTCATTTGGAAGAATGGAGCTGTACAAGGTCATGATGGGTAATTATATTTTCTATTTGTGCACCTACAGCTTTTGACCGACTTATGTCATTGAATATTTAATTTTTTAATATTTATTTTTGTAATGATAAAATGTGTTCTCTACATGATTTTTATTTTCATCAGTATTGGCAAGATATGGCAATTGCTGTATTTTTCAGGTGCCATCCAGAAGTCACATCCCGGCACCACAGAGGCTTCCATTCGTAGCCTGATGGGCAACTATTTGCGCGTTGCGCCGGACAGACGAGGGGGCACTGGGCGCCGGAAGGTAGGAGCTGCTGCGAACAACGACGTAAATTTAGGCCCAATCCAATTTCTCTGTCTTACCCTCTTCCCCTTCGTCTTACCCTACACCTTGTCCTTCGAAAGAGTGGCAAGATATAGGGGTCAAAATAATCCCCTTGGAAATGAGACACCACTAGCCTACATAGGGAAGAGCCCGGACGAATGTGATGTTTTGAAATCCTTGCTTTCTCGCTTTGAATGACTGGCATGTTCATATTCTACAATTCAGTGCAAAATGTGGACTGATTATAGCAGTGAAATGAGATCCTGACATATGTGACCCTGCAAGGCGAAATCAGTCGCTTTGCGCTTGGTGCTATTTTGAGAAAATCCACGATTAACAAACGTACGGGTTAAAATGTAGAATTTCACGTTTTCGCATAATCTGACAGTATACAGTCTACACTTTCACATTGTGAACAAATTTCACGGAAAAACATACGTTTTGACTGTTAAACCCTTACTTTATTTAAGTGAAGATTCAATACATTAGCGTGACAATTTACTTAAAAAGGTGATTTCTCCTCTTCTGCCGTATCATGAAGGAAAAACCATGCCTACTTTGGATGCAGTTATCTTAGCGATACTTTTTGCAATACCCTCGATATACATATAGTTGGAAAGCTTGGTTTATGGCCGTTAACATGAGCACAATAACTTAATTTTGTAAAGTTTACCAAAGCGACTGGTTTCGCCTTGCAGTCACATATGACACTAACACATTAACAAAAGGTTTGACTTGATCCATTATATATTAGTACACATCTGCACCTCTGACTACTGCATGTGATTAGACTATAATGTTGGTTTTCTTTAGTTGTCTGTATAGAGTAGCCTACTACTGATGGCTTACTAAGCGTTGTTTATGTTAATGGACAGGGCCAATTTTAATGTTTGCTTTCTTGTTCTCTTTTTCTCTTGTTCCCTTTCACAGACACTTGATATATATATATATATATCACCTAGTAGGCTGTGTTTAGGTTATATGATGTTTCTACGAAGAAACTATGTTTCTATGTGTATGCTGTGTTTAGGTTACCTATATGATGTTTCTTCGAAGAAACAATGTTTCCATATGTAGGCTGTGTTTAGGTGATATATATATATGTATACATATACATATATATCACCTAGTAGGCTGTGTTTAGGTTATATGATGTTTCTACGAAGAAACTATGTTTCTATGTGTAGGCTGTGTTTAAGTTACCTATACGATGTTTCTACGAAGAAACAATGTTTCTATGTGTATGCTGTGTTTAGGTTACCTATATGATGTTTCTACGAAGAAACAATGTTTCCATATGTAGGCTGTGTTTAGGTGATATATATATATATGTATATATACATATACATATATATCACCTAGTAGGCTGTGTTTAGGTTATATGATGTTTCTACGAAGAAACAATGTTTCTATGTGTAGGCTGTGTTTAAGTTACCTATACGATGTTTCTACGAAGAAACGATGTTTCTATGTGTAGGCTGTGTTTAGGTTACCTATATGATGTTTCTACGAAGAAACAATGTTTCCATATGTAGGCTGTGTTTAGGTGATATATATGTATATGTATATATACATATACATATACATATACATATATATCACCTAGTAGGCTGTGGTTTAGGTTTTATATATATATATATATACACACTTTGGAGAAGTTGCAACATTGGATGAATGGTTGCTGAGAATGGGCAATGTAGATATTGCCATTTCATTCTATAAGAGTCGAACCCTTTTTCAATTATGTAAGCACATAATGCAATTGGAAAATTGCTGCCTGATTTAAAAAAAAACAATGCAACTCATCTCAGCTGGTATTCTGTCTATAATGGAGTGGAATAGAAATTTCTAAGTGTCTCCAAACTTTTGACTGGTAGTATATGTATGTGTGTACCCAGATAGCAAAATTTGCTCGGCCCACCTCTGGCCCTATACCTTGCCTCAGGGTAGTGTGGGTGTTGGCCCACTTCTGGTTTGGTCCCCGGCCCAGACATGGCCCGATCATTGGTAACCGACACTTTGAATTTGCTCTGGCCCAGGTCTGGCCCACACACTGTGAAATGAGTCTTATTGTTTGTGTTGGCCCAGGTCTGGCCCACACACTGTAAAATGACTCTTATTGTTTCTGTTGGCCCAGGTCTGGCCCACACACTGTGAAATGACTGTCATGCATTGTGTTGGCCCAGGTCTGGCTCACACACTGTAAAACGGATTTCAGTGAGTGTTGGCTGAATGTCGGCTTGGTCCCCGGCCCGATTGTGGCCCGAGCACTGTAAAACGGATTTCAGTGAGTGTTGGCTGAATGTCGGCTTGGTCCCCGGCCCTATTGTGGCCCGAGCACTGTAAAACGGATTTCATGCATTGTGTTGGCCCAGGTCTGGCTCACACACTGTAAAACGGATTTCAGTGAGTGTTGGCTGAATGTCGGCTTGGTCCCCGGCCCGATTGTGGCCCGAGCACTGTAAAACGGATTTCAGTGAGTGTTGGCTGAATGTCGGCTTGGTCCCCGGCCCTATTGTGGCCCGAGCACTGTAAAACAGATTTCATGCATTGTGTTGGCCCAGGTCTGGCTCACACACTGTAAAACGGATTTCAGTGAGTGTTGGCTGAATGTCGGCTTGGTCCCCGGCCCTATTGTGGCCCGAGCACTGTAAAACGGATTTCACTGAGTGTTGGCTGAATGTCGGCTTGGTCCCCGGCCCTATTGTGGCCCGAGCACTGTAAAACGGATTTCACTGAGTGTTGGCTGAATGTCGGCTAGGTACCAAAAGCACTACCAGAATAATCACAAATGCAGAACTAGTGATTCAAGCACAAGTTACTTTTATTAATAATTCTAACAAATACAACCTTTGCAAGTAAAATCTAAATTAATTCAAACATTAGAACAAAAATCCAAGCTTAAAAAGTTACTTTATTACCAATTCTACACAATTTAACAGATTAAGTAAAACAAATGAACATTCTATAAATAATGTTTTTTTTTTAAATAATAAACATGGTCAAACGTTTACAGAAATATTCTGTCTCTATCTCTCTCTCTCTCTCTCTCTCTCTCTCTCTCTCTCTAAAAGAGTAATTTCAATGTCAGCGGGGTGGGCTGTGGGTTACCATGTACCATAACCTAGCCAGCTACCACACACACACACACACACACACACACACACACACACACACACACACACACACACACACACACACACACACACACACACACACACACACACAAAGTGCCTTATCTTTCTGTTGCTGCTTAGTTATTGCCTACACATGTTGCATCATCACTAGCAGCTGGGGAATATCTCCAAACTGCATTTAGTTATAAAAGAATACATATTGCAAGATCATTATGAGATCTACAGCATAGTTTGTAAGATGTCATCTGTCAGAGTAAGTCTGTCCCCACAAATAGACTTACTGATAGCCACTTCGCTCAGCTCTCTCAGTTGGGGGTTGGTCAAAGAGTTCTTCCCATTCAGCCAGCCGAAATGCATGAAATTTCAAAAGAAAACCAAATTAATTTATTGTCTGACACATCCTTATACAGTTATGATGATGACTGAACACATTATATAACACACAAGGTATGTCAACACATTTACACACCTGAAGCACACATGCTTGTGGACTTCCTTCCTTCACGCAATCTTCAGAACAACTTCCACGAGATGCAGTTGGCCATGTAGTCATTCCCCGATCCTGTTCTTTGCTGACGTAGTGGATGACGCAAACCCAAAGCATCTAGAAATGGAACATCAAAACAGTTCTCAATACAGATGAAAGTTGATTTCATCTTAAGTAGAACAGATTCTATTGTACAACTTCCCAACTTACATATCTCCTGTCTTCCAACGCCACCACTAAGCTTCATCCAAAGAAGCAGGTCTCTGGTCCGTGCTGCCTGGATTCAGAGGTGCACAAATAAGCCACAGTAATGAATGCATAATGTTAAAACAACAAAAAATAATTGCATCGATAACCACAGAAAAAAACAGCCCCAATTCAAAACAGACTAAGCTTAGAATTTGCATATTAAATTGATCAGATTTACACACAACCCACCCCTGGTACACTCTCTCTCTCTCTGACACACACACACACACACACACACACACACACACACACACACACACACACACACACACACACACACACACACACACACACACACACACACACACACACACACACACACACACACACACACACACACACACACACACACACACACACACACACACACACACACACACACACACACACACACACACACACACACACACACACACACACACACACACACACACACACACACGTCTTACCTACCTGAAACAAGCTGGATCTATAACTATGCAACGGATGCAACGAATGTACCTATCGCTAGCTGCTAGCTCAGTTTCTTAAGCATGCTTACGTAGGTATTTCTGAAATAAGTTACGATCACAATTTACTTTGAGAAACACACAATTTTGGAAGTATCCCTAATAGCTAACTTAAAGGTATCTATAACCACCAATATTGACGTTCACATTTATTAGCCCAACTACAACGTTAGGCTAATCAAAACTGACTAACATAACGTTAACTTACCGATAGCTTTCTTGGTCAATATCAAGCCGTTTAGTTTTAAACCTATTCTTGGTAGCTTATGGTTGGTTGACAGTTAAACTGTTAGGATTATGCCTGAGATAATTTACACTCTTAATAATTTACTTTGAATAGGAGGGAAAGGTAAAAGTAATGTCACTTACCACAGACAGTGTCCAAAACGAGAGTTTCGCGCCGTTCTGGTTTCAATCTTCAGTTAATATTTGTTCCACCGCTCTTCCACATGTAATGGGCCGACAGTCACTTTACAGAATCGGGCCATGTACGTTTAGTTTCCGTCTGCCGTTTACTATTTCAATTTTGCCGCCAACATCAATGCTACTGATCAGTGTCCGTTCTGTAAGTATCGGCCCACACGCTGTATGAGATCCGTCTGCCGAACTCCGGCAGTAGCCCATCAAACCATAATCGGGCCAAGTAAGATGCAAAGTATTCAGCCCAACTACTGCGTGTCAGTGTCGGCCCAGTCAACGGGGGTACAGTGCCTCAGCCGACTGAAACTCCACCGACAGTGGCAGCACTCAGCCAGGATCGGGCCGACAGTGTTTGTTGTTCTTCAGCCGAACTTGCTTCGAACATCGGCAGTAGCCCGTCAAACCACAATCGGGCCAAGTAAGAAACAAAGTAGCCAGCCCAACTACTGCATGTCAGTGTCGGCCCATTCAACGGGGGTACAGTGCCTCAGCCGATTGAAGCTCCGCCGACAGTGGCAGCACTCAGCCAGGATCGGGCCGACTGTGTTTGCTGTGCTTCAGCCGATCCGGGCCTCGGCCGACACTGCCGGCACTCAGCCAGAATCGGGCCGACTATGCTTGCTATCTGGGTATGTATGTACGATATTTCTACGTATAGGCTGTGTTTAGGTTTTATATATTCATACACACACACTCTACCAGTCAAAAGTTTGGAGAAACTTACAAATCTCCATTATAGACAGAATACCAGCTGAGATCAGTTGCATTGGTTTTTTTTTTGTAATCAGGGCAGCAGTATTCCGATTACAATATGTGCTTACATCATTGCAAAAGGGTTCTCCAATGTTTTCTCAGTTAGCCTTTTAAAATTATCAGATTAGTAAACAGAATGTGCCTTTGCAACATTGGATGAATGGTTGCTGATAGTGGGCAATGTAGATATTGCATTAAAGATCAGCCCCACATCATCACATACCCTTCACCATAGCTAGAGATTGGCATGGTGCTTTTTCCAGTTAGCCTATTAGCCTGTTTGATTTGCATTGAGCTCAATGAGCATCAAACAGGCTAATACTAGGCACCATGCCAATCTCTAGCTATGGTGAAGGGTACAGTATGTGATGATGTGGGGCTATTTTAATTTCAAAGGCCAAGGGAACTTTATCAGGATGCACAATATCCTGGAGAGAAGGAAGAACATTTATCTATTTACGATACATTCTTCAATCACAAAGAAAAAAATTAGTGTCCTTAGCGGTTTGATTTTTACTCATTTTTTTTTAATTAAGGCATTACAATCAATTTTCAAAAGATGATTTTATATTCCTCTTTCTAGTCAACTTTAGCATGGGTGTGAATACTTACTATACCCACTGTAATTACAAGGGATGCAAACAACATTCATATGTACATTAGCCATGCCCAATAGGAATTGGAATTTTGTGCGTTGATACATTTTGAAAACCACTGCACCACTTCAATACATGATGTATGTTCTAATTTCTGTACATTTTACATAAATTAAATAATTTGCACATATGTTTGTATGTTGTCAGTCATTGTACATTTAGGTTGAAATTGAGTGATTCTTGACATTGAAATTATATCAAAATTTGTCAATAAATGTTCATACTTTTGTCATTAATGTTTGATTTCGAATTTATGTTGAATTGACAGCGAAGCTTGATATTGAATGATAGCAAAATAGCATTAAAACAACATCAACATCTTGATATCAAATAAATGTTGAATTGACATCAAAAGCTTGACATGGAAATGACATCAACATCATGACATCTTGATGTCAAATAAATGTTGAATTGACATCAAAGTCTGATATTGAATGATGGCAAAATAGCATTAAAACAACATCAACATCATGACATCAAATACATGTTGAATTGACATCAAATCCCAACAAAACATGACATCAAAATAACATCAAAATGACATCAGCAGAGGTCAAAATCTTGACATCAAATTGACATCAGTACATTGACGTCAATATGACTTTCATTCTAGACCTATTTCATGACGTAATTTTGACATCAATGTTCGATGTCATATTGATATCAACTTGACATCAAATGCCCACTGGGTTATATCATGGATTTATGTTATCATTAAAGGGATATTCCGCCATTTTTGGAAATAAGTTCATTTTCCACCTCCCCTTGAGCAAAACAATCAATATTTACCTTTTTCCCGTTCATCTAGCCATTCTGTGAGTCTGGCGATACAACTTTTAGCTTCAGCCTAGCATAGATCATTGAATCGGATTAGACCGTTCAGCTTCTCGCCTGCTAGCATCATGCTTACAAGTGACTAAGATTTCTGGTAATTTCCCCATTTAAAACGTGTCTCTTCTCAAGTTAGAAAGTGCAATAAGACCAACTGAAAATGAAACCTGGAGTTTTTCTAGGCTGATTTGACAACTACTCTATGGCGTAATAACCAAGGCAACTTGCAAACTACTGGCACTACTACTGTTTGTTGTCTATGGAGACTATTTTCAGATGCTGCGCGATATCACTGTGCCCATACGTTTGCAAGTACAGATGGCCAGGGTACCAAACAGTACCTGCATTCAGGGGTACATTATTGTTCTTCGAAAGGGTACTACCCCAGCGACAAGCATTTGTACCGACTAAAGCCTACTTTACATTGACAGACTTTGCAAAGATTTGGAAAAGATTTTTGGAAAAACTACAGTCTCAGACCCTCTCACATCTAAAGACAATTCATCAAGTTTCTAGTCACAGGCCAGTCTCAGATTAGGATTTTGCAACTGTGGGTCACTATTTATAAGATTGCTAATAGATTCCTTAAAATTATTTCCATCGTGCAGTAGGCTACACGTCATCATCAACAGGAACTCATATATGATACCCTACTCATCAAAGTAATTTTTTCGCGTCTCTGCAGCATAGTTTCATGTGTGACATTACTAACAGATAAAGAGTTGTTCTGTCACGTAGAATAGCCGACTAATAAATTATAAGAAAAGAATGAACAAATAATCATAAAGGCAACAGCTGTCGCCTATTTTGCCCCTTCCTGTTTCGTGTTGAAGCGAAGTCACTATTGGTTTTAAATGTTCACGTAACTATTTGCATGAGCCACGACTGAAAAGACTTCCGATAATATCAAACATGTTTGATATTGTCGTAATGGCAAAACTAGAAAAAGCCTGACTCTGACGGACTTAAAACCGCAGTAGGGGGGATTATCAACAAAAAAGGGCCTAATCGTTAGGGTTACATGCTGCCACTCAGACATGCCACCACTACGACATGCTTCCATTTAGACATGCCTCTATTTCGACATGCTGCTATTTCCACATGCTGCCAATCCGATACATTTTAGTACCCCCATTCCGACAGTTAACAAATCCTATTTTTTTCCAAGTCAATTTAACGGACCCTATACCCGACGGACGCAAAGTGCATAAAAAAACACACCCATTCTTCTCCGCGATTATTAGCCACAGCGAGATGAGACCTATATTGCATGAAAGGGCAGAACCGGGGCTTGCCAACGAGACTAGACACGTGTCTGTACGATCAAGTATGAAAATAAAATATAATCATGAATTTAAATCAAAGTATATCATATAGTCTATATTGCTCTGCGTTCACCCACATAGTCACTGCTCTCGCTTGAATTACTCCGGGACCAGGCATCGTACAGACATGACACGAATATCAAATAAAAGAGGAGAAACAGAACTTTCCATCGATACCAAACACATCGATCCTTTTGTGTTATAAAAACAGACGAAGTGACAAACAAATTAAGAATGTCATATAGCTTCGACTACCGCTACTCGTTTGATTTACTCGTGAAACCGTGGTCAAAAAGATATGGCTTGCATGTCAGATAAAAGAGGAGAGCTAGAGCTATCCACAGATACCAAATACAACCTTCTAGGCCATAAAACAGACGAAGTGACAGCAAAATAATAACTTAATTTAGCTCCACTTAGTCCGCGAATAATGAGAACTTGCCATGTAACTGCTTTCACTTCCCCGAGTCGCGCACGCAACAGACACATAACCCATAATCATATCAAGTCTTCACAATGACATTTTAAATGTGAATCTTTATTATTTTACATAATTGGATATAGCCTAGTTATGACATTAATAGCCTATTAATGACCTCATGTCGGAATGGCACGTTGTTTGAAAAAAAAGTTAAATACCGCCACTGCGACCATGAAAAAAAAAAAATGTCGGAGTGGTGGGACTTTTTCTCATAAAGAGACATGCCTCCACTACGACAATTGGACGTCAATGTCGGAGTGCTGGTATGTCGGAATGAACGGCGGATACCAATCGTTACGCGTCGGATAGAAGCACCAAAATTGGTACAGACACTCTTTATGATGTATCTCATCATATCAGAAGGGGTGCCCCAAATTTTGGGTTCATTAAGGTCATTTTTTAAGGGAAAATCCAAGATGGCTGCCAGAAACGGCCTTAGGATAATAAAACATTGCATAGTTTGGGCATCTTGATTTATTCTGCTACTTTATCATTTCACATTTAATATATAGAGATGGTTAACAAATAATATATGCAAGATAACCCATGTAAACAATCTTACATGTCTATTATACAACTTTAAAGTGGAAAAAACAGGATTAAAATGGTCAGAATGGCATGACTCCCCCAGTGAATCCTCACCTGAGTAGGTAATTATTCATTTATGCATAACATTAATATTCTTAAAAACTCTTGGAAGAATCACTTAATCATTTTCAAAAGACAGCTCATTGTTTAATTGTCCACATGAGCAGAGATCTAGCCCTAAATAGGAACACAACTCATGTTATGCTAGCGTTAGCATTAGCCAATGTAGACCCACCAGCTGGGTTGAGTTAAAGCTGGGCAAACAATTCCTAGGCTAATTGTGTCCCTGTGATCACTTGGGGTCTTTTTTTGCGTATTTGTGCCCTTTGGATCTTCCTGGGGGGTATTGTCGTATTCTTTCGGGCATAATGTTATAGAAACTTAAAGTTTCTAGTTTCAAGAAACTTGAAATTTAGGTTTGTACTACAGTAATGGTAGCCAGCTAGTACTAAGATGTGTAAAATGTACATTGAGTAAGGCTGTGTCTCATTACAATTACTTCCATCAGTACACTGCTAATGTGCACTGACCACTTACTGCCGTAGTGCTCACTTTTGATGGTTAGTACTGTCCCAAAAGGGGCCTTCCCCAAACTTCCCACAAAGGTGGGAGCATGAAACATTCTAAAATCTCTCGGTTAAATGCTGAAGCATTCAAAGTTCCTTTCACTGGAACTAAGGGACCAAGCCCTGTGCACCAGTGCACAAAGCAAGGTCCATAAAGGCATTGATGACAGAGATTGGTGTGGATGAACTTGACTGGCCTGCACAGGGTCCTGAGCTCAACCCAATAGAACACCTTTGGGATGAATTAGATGGACTGAGAGGCAGTCTACTCATCCAACATCAGTGTATGACCTCACAAATGTGCTTCTGAAAGAATGGTAAAACAAATCCCATAAACACACTGTGGAAAGTCTTCCCTGAAGCTGTTATAGCTGCAAAGGGTGGACCGACATCATATTCAACCCTATGGATTAAGAATGGGATGTGACTGAAATTCATATGTGAGTCAAGGCAGGTGACCAAATACTTTTGGCAATTAGTGTAGAGTACTTAGGTTGCTTTTGGTATAGGGCAAAACTTTCAGGAAATACACATCAATAGTGTTTTCAAAACCTTGAGGAAAAGAGCAAGTTCGGCTCTCCCAGGTTTTCTCTCTTTTTCAGGTTGTGATACAACCTTTAGGGCAAAAAGTCAGCATGGGCTGTATGGAAATAATTTCCAGAAGTAACAGGTGCCTTCACTGCCTTCACTGCTATGACATTAAATATTTTTCAATTACATAGCCAGGAAACAAAGATATTTGCATTGCTGGAGAGGTACACTTGTGTTCTTTACGATCAATCTTGAAAAATTCAATGATCTCAGGAAGGATTTGTTTTCTCAAAAATGTCTCTCAATGGAAAATACCCCTACCACACAGGCTGCAGCATTCAAATAGTGCAGTGTACCAAGCTAGCATTTGGTCCAAAGGTCTGCAAGCTATCCAGTCAGTGTTTTCTCCTGAAAAATATGGATGGACTAAATTAGATGATTCTTGGACACCTTTATGGACACTTTTACCAGAGGCAGCGAAAGTATGTAGAGAACTTCTTAATGTGACAGCAAAGCTGAGCCTCTGCCGAGTGCCGATGCCAGGATGCTGGGTTGCCTTGCACAGCATTATGCCAATGTGCTGGAGCATGTGAATAGATGAAAATATGCAGTATGTAGGCTATGACTAACGTACTACTGTAATCTAGTGTGGTGTCATACTATGTCTTACAAAGTTACAGGGGACATGTGTGCATAATTTTATGATTTTATGAGATCTGCCTGAGGTGCTTCTCTGTGTTTACAGTATCCTTGAGATAGTTACTGGATATATAGGTAGCCATAGTGTATTTCTTTTCATAATTTATTTTCTTTTAAGACAGTTCTTCTTACCCTAGATAACCCTAGATATTTGGGGCATTCCTTCTAGGATGTCTTAGGATCACCCAAGGAACATACCCAATTTCAGGTTGTTTGGATGGTCTTTGAATTAACTGCCAATTATGTGGCGGGCACGACCTTAGTGCAACCTGTTACGACTGTGTGTTCCCAGTACTGTTTGTCCCTGTTCCTCTTCCGTTCCTATCTCTGCTCAGGTGCATGCGGGCAACGACCTTAATTGGCAGCACCTGGCCTGGTGATTGACTGGGAGTTAAAGGCTCCAGAATCCAGTTCCTCAGGAGAGGCTTTTTGCGTGGGGACTGCTGACTGTCTCGTTGCCTCTCAATCTGGGATTTGTCTCGTCATCTTGATTTGGACTTTTGTCATGTTGTTATTTAGTGTCTTGTGATTGTATGTCTTAATGTTAATAAATCCCACTGGTTGGGTAATTTTAAGAAGGCATTCTTCTTTATTAGGATTTGGGGGTCAGTGGTGGGTTATTGTTCACCCCTACAGGGCCATGTTTATAGTGGGGTGTAACAAATGGGGGCTCGTCCGGGATGAACCATCCATGAGGTGAGGTAATGTCTAAGTTTGTGTAGCTATGATGGACTTTAATGTACAGTAACTAGTGTTGTGACCTTGTGGTAGCTGAACTCCACATTTGTTGGGTCACTGTTGGTTGCAGCTTAGGTGTGAGTTGGCAACATTTGTGTGTAGCGGTTGACTACACTGTGGCCCATTTTGTGTCGGTAGTTTCAGTCCACTTTTGGTTAGGTCACTTGTATGTTACTGTGTTTGTGTCTAGTCACAGCTAATTTGTTTTTTGTAAACTTTGTTTGGGATATGATAGTCACTCCACAGATCAGTGGATCTTTGTGCAGTGGGTGTGGCTTCCCAATTTGTGTCATGTTACTGATTCTATGCACCATTACAGTAGCTGTGGATGTGGTTGAAGACCACATGGTGTCCATTTTGTTGTGGAAATGGCAAGTCATTTTGTTGGGTCTTTGTGTGTTGCAGTGGCAACAATTGTAGTTGGTCTACTTGTCGACCCTTTTGGTTATGACTTGCAGTCCACTTTTGTCGTGGTCACCTTTGCTGCTGGTATGTTGTAGGAATGCAGTAAACGTTGTTTTGTTTGAATCTGTTCAATTCTGTTCACCTCATGGTAGGTAGCCATTTTGGCTAGTGGGAGTGGCACCCACTTGTATGGCTACCTGTTTGGCTGCTCAGGTTTAAATCTAGTGGCAGCACAGTAATTGGCCCATTTTGTTGTAAGATCTTGCTTGTACCACCTTGACCCTAAGTCAATGCCTTTTTGTCAGCAGCAGTCCCAAATTATGTTGCTTTTTATTGCAAATTCTTTGCTGGAGGTTAGTCTCCTTTCTATGGCTATTAGGCTTATGTCTTCTAATGTTGAATGTCAGACTATTTGTTCTCTGCAGTAGTCCACATTGCAAGTTGTGGTGTGATTTGTTTGGTGGACAATTTTGGTCTGTTCGTTAAACAAATTAGTAGCATATAGCCTTGACTAGTTTTTGCACATTGTGAAGTTCCTTGATGGGACTCAATAGGTCATCTGTCTGTTTGTCTTTCATGCTGGTTGTGGTGGCATGTTTTCTGCACTTTTGTAGCTTAGGTTAGTTAGTGCAGGTTTAGGAAGTGGACCCGGAAGACTCACGCTTTTTTCTTTTTCGGGAGTGAGGTAAGATGTTGAATACCTTAGTAAAGAAGCGTGAGGATTTTCTTTTGTTTTCCTGTCTTTTAATTGTAACTGCCATGCTCTGATCAGTTGAGTCATTTTAACCATACAGTTTTGGTTGGCACCCATTATGAAATTGTTAAATGGTGACTGCAATGAATAAATAGTGAGATGGTGTTTTTGTCTTTTGCTTTGCATATTGCACAGAATAGTTAATGTTCTGTAATTGTGTGCATGACAAAATATTTATTCATTGTTTTAAGGGTGGGGGTGTTACGACTGTGTGTTCCCAGTACTGTTTGTCCCTGTTCCTCTTCCGTTCCTATCTCTGCTCAGGTGCATGCGGGCAACGACCTTAATTGGCAGCACCTGGCCTGGTGATTGACTGGGAGTTAAAGGCTCCAGAATCCAGTTCCTCAGGAGAGGCTTTTTGCGTGGGGACTGCTGACTGTCTCGTTGCCTCTCAATCTGGGATTTGTCTCGTCATCTTGATTTGGACTTTTGTCATGTTGTTATTTAGTGTCTTGTGATTGTATGTCTTAATGTTAATAAATCCCACTGGTTGGGTAATTTTAAGAAGGCATTCTTCTTTATTAGGATTTGGGGGTCAGTGGTGGGTTATTGTTCACCCCTACAGGGCCATGTTTATAGTGGGGTGTAACAAACCTTTTTCAATTTCTTTAAAAACTCACTACCTTTTAGAGATAGTTTTGGGCACCCCTTCTAGGATGTCTTAGGGCTAATTTGTCTTTTTATCTATCCTTCCTTCCTTCCTCGGTTCTCCGGCTTGTTCCCACTGATCTATAAAGAACACTAGATAGACTATCCCATTGTTGCTGCCCCATCATTCTTTATCTAGCAGGGGTGTGATTGGCAAAGGACAAAAAAAAAGGAAAATATATCCGACCCCCTCCCCCCCCCTTTTTAATGTACTATGGTACTATAGGTACTATAGCATCGGCTACTGTGCACTTCAATGTAATTTACTAGGGGGGTCCGGGGGCATGCACCCCCGGGAGAACATTTTGAAAAATAACCCCTTAAATGATGACATCTGATGACTTTTATGAGAACTATTGATAGACTGAGATACATATATCGCAAAAACATTATAACATATTACAAAATAGTCTATAAGGCCTAAAGAAAACTCATTTATAGCAAAGTAGCCAAGGGCCTACTTAAGACTAAAGCAGATATGGCTATCATGATAATTTTGCCAACAATGATGTAGAATTATGGATTTTCTCAGTTCATGTTTTGTTTCAACTAGGCTATTGGCCTATGATAACATTTAGCCTGCCCCCTTACAGTCGTCTAGTCCTGTACAATATAGGCCTATTGATGCTGATTGAAGAGGTTGCTTGAAGGTTATTGATATTCAAGTTGGAAAGAAAATCAAATTGCACCACTCCCTCTCCTTCCAAGGTAACATGTCCTCCTCTCCTCCTAAAATAAATGGCAGGCCCTACTGGTATAGGCTACATAGTTGTTCAAGTGCACACACTCAATGGAGAGCTAGGATTAAAATTCAGACTGTGCCTTTAAATAGGCAACTTTTTTCCATGTATCAGCACAATGCTACAATAGGCCATTTCCACTAAAAAAATCAGCTCAATATTATGTGCAAGACTGATGTTTACCAAGAATGCCAAAGTGTCAATCTCTTAGCACTATCATAATACGTTTTCTCATAGTGAGATGTATATCCCGAAATATGTTTTGAATGACATGGGGCGCACGGAGGTGAACGGCTGGACAAACGCGGAATGACAAGGTTTTAACTAAACTATTTAGTAGACCTAAGGTAGACGGGCTTTGTGGTGAAAACGATGACAACCAGTAGGCTAGACTGTCACAGCTAACTTCAAGCACAGTAGCCTAGACTAGTTTACACGCGCAGAAATTAAAAGTCAATATCAGCACCAGCTGATTGTCGTCATTATCGGAAAATCCAGACACGTCAAACTGGACGCGAACGCGAAACAAAGACAACAAAAAAAACAACAACTTCATAAATGTCTTCTTAAACAAATAATTTTACCTTTACCGTTTCATGGCTTCTGCTAAGAAACAAATAGTTTACCACACACTCACACATCGAACTTGCATCAAACATTCATCAACCCGTCTGCTTTCACTTTCAATGAATTCCACTAGTGACTAGAGAACGGACAAAGGCTTGCGAGTGATATGATGAAAGAAGCACCAAACCCGTCGTCATTGTCAGCGGCCTATTATAAAGCAATGCTCTGTGTTTAGGCCCCCCCCCCCCTAAAAAAAAACTCAGCGGATCTATACGAATTGCGTGGGTCTCATTTTCAGGCCTAAAAAAACGGAATTCCGTTTAAAAACGGAAGAATCACACCCCTGATCTAGGAAGGAAGGAAGGAAGGGAGGATATAAAAAGATGAATGAGAAGAGCCTTTAGGATCACCCAAGGAACACCAAATTTCAAGTTTATTAGAGGTTATTTAGGTGGCATTTGAAATAGCTTTTTCAATTTCTTTAAAAACTCACTTCCTGTTAGAGACATATTGGACACTCCTTCTAGGATGTCTTAGGATCACCCAATGAACATATACCAACTTTCAGGCTTTTTAGGGGTTGTTTAGATGGTCTTTGAACTAGCTGCCAGTTTTGTGGCGGGCAGTACAGCCTTTTCCAATAGTTTTTTAATCAGCTAGCAATTGTATTGGCGGCCATTTTGAATTTCTTCAAAATCTCACCTCCTGTTTGAGATATTTTTGAGCACCCCTTCTGGGATGTCTTAGGATCACCCAAGGAACATCCATACCAAATGTCAAGCTTTTTAGAGGTTGTTTAGGCAGTCTTTGAATTAGCTGCCAATTTTGTGGCAGGATCGAAGCGCAGTATTTTTTAGTTTTTTTCCAAAAACCTCACTTCCTGTTTGAGAATTTTGGTGTAATCTTCCAGGATGATGTAGGATCACCCAATGAACATATACACAAAATGTCAAGCTTTTAGGAGGTTGTATAGGTAGTTTTTGAATCAGCTATCAATTGTATTGGCGACCATTTTGAATTTCTCCAAAATCTCACTTCCTGTTTGAGATATTTTTGGGCACCCCTTCTGGGATGTCTTAGGATCACCCAAGGAACATGTATACCAAATGTCAAGCTTTTTAGAGGTTGTTTAGGCAGTCTTTGAAGTAGCTGCCAATTTTGTGGCAGGAAGCGCAGTATTTATTTATTTATTTTTTCAAAAACCTCACTTCCAGTTTGAGAATGTTGGTGTAATCTTCCAGGATGACTTAGGATCACCCAATGAACATATACACCAAATTTCAAGCTTTTAGGAGGTTGTATAGGTAGTTTTTGAATCAGCTATCAATTGTATTGGCGGCCATTTTTAATTTCTCCAAAATCTCACTTCCTGTTTGAGATATTTTTGGGCACCCCTTCTAGGATGTTTTAGGATCACCCAAGGAACATATCTACCAAATTTCATGCTTCTATCCGCCGCGTAACGATTTTTCACATAATCTCCCCTACTGATTGGCACCTTAAACTAAACGTTTTAGTTGACGGGAGCTCGCCGCGATTCCACTACAACTCCCATGATTTCCGCACGATTTTGGAAATGTAGCCGACTGCTAAAACAGACCAAAATTGTACAATGTAAACCAGCCTTTAGGTTAACAGCCTGCTTACCAACATGGGTTCATGTGTGTCGGACTCAGCATGTTTATCCAAGATGAACAATCTTGAAACGGTCCGTTGTTTAAGTGAGACATCGTAATTTCCATGAATGGCGACAGGTGAGTTTGTCAGCGAAATGGGGGAGTGGCTACAGCAGTAATTGTTAACTATTTTGCTTAATTTAACGGTATCTGTCATTTTTTGTTCAAAATCGACCAAACTTTGCACTGCACTCACACTGTTAAAAAAAATCCTGTAAAATTACAGTACAGTACAGGCAGCACGGTTGCCAGAACTTTACTGTATATTAAATGAGCAATACAGTACTGTAATGTAGTTTACAGTAGTGTACAGTAATTATAAGACAATACAGTACTTTACTGTTATTATTTTATTTTCAAATTTGACCTATTCCTCAGTTGCATTTATTATTTATTTCATTAATTTATTTATTATTATTATTTTTATTTAGACTTAAAGGGATAATCCGGAGTGAAATGCACTTTAGATCAATTTTTCGGACTATTGGGAGTACATACGTTGAGTTGACACCAAAATCATGTCATTCGGATGTATTTTGAGAAAGTTCGAGTTCACCGTTTTTAGCCAAAACTCGTTAGCCTGGAAGTGACCGGGGCAGGTCCTTTCGCCACTACAAAACGCTATTTTTATACCTCTTCTACTGTTCCAAACAACACTACACTTACGTGGTAGTGAGTAGAGGGTCCCTAAAGCCAAACCGAATTGAATTTAATCGAGTTAGTACCTTCCGGAAATGTCGCGGCGGCAGCTGCGCAACGCTTCAACAACACTTTACTAACATTTCCGGAAAGGTACTGACTCGATTAAATTCATTCTGGACTCTCTATCCGACCACGTAAAGACGTGGGGATACTTCGGTTTGGCTTTAGGGACCCTCTACTCACTACCACGTAAGTGTAGTGTTGTTTGGAACAGTAGAAGAGGTATAAAAATAGCGTTTTGTAGTGGCGAAAGGACCTGCCCCGGTCACTTACAGGCTAACGAGTTTTGGCTAAAAACGGTGAACTCGAACTTTCTCAAAATACATCCGAATGACATGATTTTGGTGTCAACTCAACGTATGTACTCCCAATAGTCCGAAAAATTGATCTAAAGTGCATTTCACTCCGGATTATCCCTTTAAGTATTTAAGTGATTACAACATGCATGAATCAAGAAACACAACACAATCTTACATAAAATATATTTATTAATTCTTCAGCAACTCATATTATTGCAACTCATATTATTGCATTTAACATGTAATTAAAAAAACATCACTGCTGTCACAAGAGGTAGAGAACACAATCCCTCTATGGCTATGGCTGCCACACACACAGACAGAGACAGAGACAGAGACAGACACACACAGACACACACACACACACACACACACACACGGCCCCTTCCTGTTCCAACATGACGGTGCACCAGTGCACAAAGCAAGGTCCATAAAGGCATGGATAACAGAGTTTGGTCTGGATGGACTTGACTGGCCTGCACAGGGTCCTGACCTCAACTCAATAGAACACCTTTGGGATGAATTAGAGCGGATCCTGAGAGCCAGTCGCCTCGTCCAACATCAGTGTGTGACCTCCAAAATGTGCTTCTGAAAGAATGGTCAAAAAATCCCATGAACATACTCTTAAATCTTGTGATAAGTCTTCCCAAAACAGTTGAAGCTGTTAATGCTGCAAAGAGTGAACCAATGTCCTCACAAACCCTATGGATTAAGGATGGGATGTGACTGAAGTTCATATGTGAGTCAAGACAGGTGAGCGAATACTTTTGGCAATATAGTGTATTTCAAAGGAATTAAATGGATTTAACTGTACATACAAATCAGGAAGAAAAATATACTTACCAAGCATAATGATTCTGGGTGTGTCTGGAAGACTCTCTTCCCCCTCGATGTCTGCCAGGGTTGCAGTGACCTATGTAAAACAAACAAACAAACAAAAAACACTTTCAGTTGTGTACATTACACAATATTTTTCAGTGAAAACTTTGGTAACACTCCATTTGAAAGTGTCAACATAAGTGTGATATGAGCCTGTCATCAGGACATAACAAGTATCATGAACATTTATGGCTATGTCATTAAGTGCCATTCAATTTTTGTAATGTATGCACCTCAAACAGTGTCAACTTTACATTACAAAAAAAAACACCCATTGACAACAGTCAAACATTAATGAAGTGCCATTCATTTTGATGATAAATATCATGTCATGTCTATGACGGGCTCATGTCAATCTTATGTAGACACCTTCAAATAAAACATTACCAAACATGTTACGCAAGCAATTGCTGAATTAGCAGAGCAGTACAATTCATCAGTAACATGAGTTTGTAATGAAATACTATTACTTAACCAAAATGAATAGATGTGTGATAAGAAGAATACTTGATAAGATGATAGATGTGTTTGTAACAACAATACTTACATCAGCCAGAATGAACAGAGAATCCGTCGGCTCTTTGAAGAGGGATGTTAACAGTAGGACATACTTGTATGCCTGTGCTCCTCGGATCAGTTGTCCGCTCCGCTCACTGTAAAAAAAAAAAGACAAAACCCTATTAGCAACTCTTGAAGACTTTCCTTAATTATTTCCAGCTAGCAAATAAATGTTGGGCTACTTCAAACAAAATCACATGTATCACTATGATATAAAAACGGCGAATTATGCCTGACAACTAAGGCTAGCTTAACACGACAACGATCTGAACACAAACAAGTGGCGTTGCGTTCCCACTTTTTTTTTCGCGTTTAGACGAGCGTCTCTGGGTGGAAATCTGCATGCACACGGTGACGCAAAAGTGTGTGAAATTTGATGTAGTATGCATGCCAGGTGGTTAGGTGATACTGTGGAGCACTGCCATACAACAACACCCAACTTCCTTCTACTTTTCTCCGTAGTAGCGCAAAATAGCCATAGACTTAAAAGAAAATAGCCCACCGTCAAAAACCAAAACATGGCGAAGAAGCGAGCCAAGACAGACAACTTTGTCTGGACAGACGAGGAGGTCGAGCTATTGTTGCAGAAGACGTTGGATCACAAGTAATTAATTCGCCTTCTCTGTTCTGATATATCAGTAATTACTCTGCTTATTTGCTGAAAGGACTCCTGAATAGCTATCAAAGCAGCTAAGGCCACTTGAATGCATGCTTGAATGTCTGACTGATGGAAATAATCAGTTTGTTATTTTTTGGCTGTACTGCACATGTATATGACGTCAACGCGTATGCGAGGATAGTCAGCGTGAGCAGCTCAGAGCACACTTTTGCGTTTAGACGGGAACGCAACGGTGGAGCGTCTTTAAGATTTCCACTCTGGAGGGTGGGTTCATTTTTTTGCGTTTTTAAGCCCCAAAAACGCTGTCGCCGTCTAAATGAAAGGAACATCTGATACAATATTTTGTTGGTTTCACCCGGGAGCGTTGTCGTGTAAAGCCAGCCTAAGCTACAGGGTCATACATGAACAGATTTGACGTGCTAAAATAATGTTAGCCTGAATCGTCATTCCCTTTGGGGGACGAGAGTATCGTCGTTTTCAATCATTATTCTAGACCACGTAATTACTGTATTCTAAGTGTAAGTAACACCAGATACCGATATTTTTATACCTCTAAAATTTAACACACACACACACACACACACACACACACACACACACACACACACACACACACACACACACACACACACACACACACACACACACACACACACACACACACACACACACACACACACACACACACACACACACACACACACACACACACACACACACACACACACACACACACACACACACACACACACACACACACAGGTAATCTGTGTAGCCAAGCAGACTTTTGGGGAGGCTAGTCTAACTGAGTAGATGATTCGTCGTTCCCTATGACGAGCGTATCGTTCATTCACACAGATGTCGACATTTTCTATTTCCAAATGAATACACGTTCAAATGAATGCTTAAAGAATACAAGATACGTTTAAGTTAAACGAACACCCTGTAATTATTTAATATGTAGTAAGCTCCCGCCTATATAGCTGTGGTTACATGCTAGCACTAGCTATCTAGAACACATAAGCACCCATTAAACTTATCTTCTTACTTAAGAAAAGATTTACATGAACTAGAACGTAAACTTGCACAATACGTGGTAAAGCTTGGTGTATGTGAAAACCAAACTCACCAAACTGCAATAACTCGGAGTTACAAGTACAATGTAAATTCATGACTTCGCCAGTCCAGTCTTCAACGGAACAGAGACCTAACGTCGGTTGGCAAAACTTTAGCGAGCGAGGTGGCAGTAGTGGCTCTTAAATACAGCAAGGTAGCAGCATAGTTACAATAAAGTTACAGCAAAGAAATTTTGATCAGGCTCGGTTACAGTAAGCACAAATATTACCCAAAATGCAATATTAACTACAGCACTGTACTGTAATGATATGAAGTGGTATCATACTGTTGAATTTTATTGTACTGTACTGTAAAACCTACAG
This sequence comes from Sardina pilchardus, assembly GCF_963854185.1. Taxonomy (NCBI): domain Eukaryota; kingdom Metazoa; phylum Chordata; class Actinopteri; order Clupeiformes; family Clupeidae; genus Sardina; species Sardina pilchardus. Next base: position 32,470,829 of record NC_085004.1, on the reverse strand, counting down.
CCATTTTTAACAGTGCACGCATGCCATTCGCAAGACCTGTGTCAAATTTTAGGTCAGTCGGATGAGTGGTTCGAGAGTTATGTGTGCAACGGGACAGACAGACAGTGTGACACGGACAGACGTTCTTTGCATTAATAGATAGATAGATACTTACTGATAGAGATGCACCGATCGATCGGCCGCCGATTGGAATCGGCCGATTTTCACGTGATCGGCCACGACCGGCGACCGGCCGGTCAGTCTGAGACATGCCGATTTTATGCCGGTCAAATGCACTCGCACGTACTTGTAACAACATCACACTCACACAGCTGAGTTTGCAAAGTTTGATGAAGCTAGGCCAACAGTCAGGGCTGGATAAAGCGCTAATACTGAGTTTTTCTATGCAGCGAACGCTGTGCTTTGCCATATTGCGTGGAATTCACTATACTAAGCTGTCACTTCAGGTTACAGCGCTCATCAAAGCCCGTCCTTGCCGCTAATTGCGTGCCCACAGCTGAACCACAAGCGCTAACAATAAGCAGCGACATAGCCTTTATACTCCACTTAAGGCGAGACACGGCAGGAATAAACATAGTTTTGCTTCGGTTTGCCAACTTATCATGTATTCTTTCACACTACTACAACAACTAAGTCCGATTTACACATTTAGAAGTTTATTTCATTACCTTTTGTCTGATCACGCCTGTATATTTCTTCTAAATTCGCCAAAAGTTAGCATTCTTAATGTGTCATAAACTACCGCGACCGTGATACAAAACATATCATGCGTGGTGTCGTTGGGAAGCTGTGTTTCTCCTGCATGACGTTATGCCATCCAAATATGGACACTTCCTTAGTATCCGCAAGCAATCGCGAAAGTTCGAAGAAGAGTGTGGACTGAGAATGTAGCCTATGTCATTTGCTGTGTTTCAAGGCTTCTCAAAATAATTTTTTTTGGTTGTCATTTTCCAACATCTCAGTCTATGTAGCACTAACTTCAGTTATCAGTATTCTGAAGATATTTACAGTTGGATATTGCATATGGATGTGAGAAGAAAAGAAATAGTGTTCCTAGTGCATTTCTACATGTGTGAAATGAATGTCCCACACTGGGATTACTGCAGCTGAAGAAGACTTGAAGAAGAATATGTCTATTCACATTTTTCTACCAGCCATTGATAAGTTGATTACATTTCTAACATGTTGTATTAAAGAAAATATAGGCTAGAAAATAACTCTTTGTTTGTGCTGTAAAGTGGTTAGAAGAAATTAAATCGGAATCGGCTAAAATCGGTATCGGCCGGTCAAACTCGATGAAAAATCGGAAATCGGAATCGGCCAAAAAATTGCAATCGGTGCATCTCTACTTACTGATCAGCAAACTTCGGGTCTGCATGTCTTTAGACCGTAGTTTCCCATGGACTCCTTTCCAATTGATTTGCTTGGCAACTGAATCTGTTAATATCCTCGCTAGAACGTTCCAAGTAACTTTTTTAGGTTTGGCCCTCCTACTGCACCCAAAATAGGTAGATATGAAAGCCTTCCTTACAAACCCAGTGGCTTCAATTTAGGGCTTGTTTTGGTCAAATCATTAACTCTGTACGCTGGGATAATCCTTCAACCAATCAGACCAACAATCCGATGCATCTTTTTGATAAGCTAGTTAGTGATTGGAGCCAAAGGTTTTCTGGCAGGGAACAGAGGAGATAGATGTGCAGGTTTCCAGCCTGAGCTGCCGGGCGCAATCCATATTTGCCAGCCGGTCAGGCTCAACTGAGAAGCACCAATACTGCAGATTGTAAGAAATGATGCATAGATAGCCCCATCGTGCATAACTAATTAAAGCTGTACTGTTTTTTTTTTCATGTTTTCTTCCAAAAATATGAAGGGAGAATGGGAGAATTTACCCCAAGAATTAACCCCAAGAATTAACCCAAGAAATCCACAGTGTACCTTTAATTAAATTGTCAATACATACCATGTTTTGTTTTCCCCGGTTATTTATCGGCTCTTTCAGCCAGTCTTCGAATATGTTTACTTCTTCAATTGTATCCAATGGTAGGCTGACGTCTTGCGGCATTTCCACCATTGTATCGCCTCTGGTCCGCATGTCGTTGTTGATGTCGTTTACAGCTACAACCAGCTGGTTTTGCTGTTCTCTGAGATGCTCTAGGAGAGTCAAAATGTGCAGCTGAGCAGCTATAAAAAGAATGAAGAAAGTATTAAAACTGTGGCAGAAAACTGATAGTTGACAAATTAAAGGTAGGATATGGAATTCGCTTTTTTGGCCATTTTTGCAAAATCATTAACACGTCAATCATCTGTGGAACGGGCAGGGCTTGAAAAACTCCAGCCAATCACATTCTTGACCCCCTACCATCATTTAACAGCTCGTTCGTCAATCTGACGGTCTTCCTCCTCCTCCTCCTCCTCCCCCCCGCGTGCACAAGACCCTTTCGGGAACATATTCAAAGCTGTTGAGCTGCGAACAACAGCAAGTTCTAAAACGAACACAACTAGGCCTACTGCATCCCCTATGTTCCCCTCTTGTTGTCTGTGTCACTTCATTTCTATACAAACTAAGACAGCGGATTCCTACAGAACCTCAAGCATCCACGCAATAAATAAGTTATGTAGCAAAAAATAAATTTTATCGGGACTCAAAGAGTGTTGTAAACCTGAAACCGAAACTTAATCCCTTGGAGCTCCAGTGGAATATGCGAACAACCGGGCCAGCACTAAACTTGGATATTTCTGGAGGTAAACGCCCCGGTAAGAACCATACCAGATTCTGTTCACCTACAGTGGGTACGGGTTGAGAATGCACCTTCTCCCGCGGGACTCCCGAAGAGATCAGGCCGTCAAGCCGATTTTTTTCGAGGCTAAGGCAATGTACCCAAACAACCACCAGGTGGCAGAAAGTTTCATCCCGCATTTCAAAATGATGAAGACCGCATATCCGTCAATAGTCGACTCCTTAATCTCATTCAATCATTACAATGAAGGTGATGACTGGCGAAATTATTCAAACGACGTTTCAATGAACCATTGTTGAAATGAATGAAAATGGTTATAGAAAATCGCCTACAGCCTAACGCCGACACAGCTGATTCTTTGATTGATTCCAAGCTGTTTTGATGTTGGGGATGGGTAAACTGGAGCGCTACAAACATGTTACCAATCAAATGTAATATTAGTAGGACTAGCCTACTTAGACACTTTAGTCATAGGCAACGTTGCCATGTTAATTTGGGCTAGAAGTGCTTGCTTGTGGTGGCGCTCCTGTCCGCTGCTTCTCCCGAATTGTGTGGCAAATTTGTCAGCAATCAGCTTAAATGTCAAATCATATTTATTTCTCTTTGTCGCCATGGTATTGGGGGAAACGCGTTTCGTTATAAGAAATATATAGGTAATAGTTAGTCTTCTTCCGTATTGAAAAGATAGGCTACGGGACGCTCTTTGTTCCGTATTTTAAGGAACTACTCAATGCACACACACTACAATGAAAAACACACAAAGAAATCGCTAAACATATAGCCTACAACCAAATGACACTTTAATGCAGCGTTTCTCAAACTATGGGCCGCGAAACGTGGAGACTGCTGCTGGTCCGCGAGACATGGAGTGAAATTAGGTCCGGTGATCATAATTTGCTGCGCAATTGACCAAGCAACCGCGGACCGACAGAAAAAGAAAGCAAACGTTGCTGCTATCGGGAGGAAATGCTTGCTAATTTTATGTGTTTAAACATAGAGCCATACAATTAGGTGTGTCTGTTATTATGATAATTTTCGAGCATAACTGCTTGTCCATAGCTCAGTGACAGGTGTTAATAGCCTTGCCTTAAGCACTGCTGTGGAATGCAGGTGCTTCTTTTATTATGCGGTTAGAGCATAAGCGCTTACTCATATAGACCAGGGGCCTCATGTACAAAGACTTGAGTGGAATTCCTACTAAAACATTGCGTACGCGAAAATCTGGAAAGAAGCGTACGCACAAAACAATTCAGATGTATGAAACCATGCGTACGCAGCAATCCACGCAGCTTTCCTTTGTACATCCCAAATAACGTGAAATTAAGCGCACATGCACGAGCATTATACTCCACCCTCTCTCCTCCCTCAATCCCACTCATTTTAATATGCTAACTAGGGCCACTCGAAAACTCAGACCTCCGCGAAGGCAAAATGGCTTATCCCACAATATTAATAAGAGTTAAAACTCATTTGAGGATCCATCCGTTCTCGAACCTGCTACAAAATGTAGTAGCCTAATTGAAATCATCAAATCAAAAAAGTGCGAGGTAGAATTGCTCTTATCAGACAAAATGGTAAAGATACAGTAGCTTACGGCTTTATCATCTGTTAATAACAAAACAAAAAAACAGTAGTGGCAGAGCGTGCCAGTGGCTTCAAGGGTCAGACCGTGGCAGATTTGGTCAGTCTGCAAGTGACATGGTTCACATAACGCGATTTGGTGGGCATTTCAAGCATTACAAAATCACTGCATTAATTAAAAGGTCATTAAATCACTCGTGTCCGAGTAAGAACACGCATCGCGCACCCATAGAAGTTTATCCAGGCTTTGCCACGACGATTTCTTCCTATATTCTGCACAAGTGTTACAACAATATTGTGAATGCTTACTCGAGGAAAGTCAAAGTAGCCTATGCAGTCAGTCAGGGAAATTGCTTCAATTCGCACTAAGCTATTCACGCGGAGCATCTTGTCCCATATTTTGTTTTACTGAAAACTGTTACGGAAATATGTGAAAACACCCGGAAAATGTTTTAGACATGGACATATGCGTGAAGCCGACATTCATTGCAGATTTCGAGGAAGGAAAGCTCTTCGAAATCTGAAATGTTTGATAAGCAAGTGAATAATCATGTATGGAAATAAATAGAGGCACTATCTCTATACGTTTCACTTTAGGCCCTATATTCTTGATATCCTCTAAGACTACAGTTTTAATTGCAGATATAGGCTGTTGCATAGTTTGGTACTATTAACGCATGTTGCATGGCCAATTATCTAGAAACATGCCTATTTCGAAGTGCTATTTTTAATAGCCCACATTTCACAATATGCTGTGCAAATAAAGGCCTTGATTCGTGATCAACTAATGTTGTTGCGCTGCATTGCCTCTATGTGTCGCCAACTGACGATACACACTGGAAATGTGCGTACGCCAGGCATGAAGCTTGCGTGGAGGACCGCACATTCTCATGTTCAAGTCAGTCTTTGTACATCCGGACGTGAGCGTGAGAGTTAGCGTACGCAGCATTTTTGTGCGTACGCAAGCTTTGTACATGAGGCCCCAGGGGTCTTCAACCTTTTTCAGCCAAAGGACCCCTTGGCTGTGAGAGAGACTGAGCACGGACCCCCACACCTGGCACACCTCAAATCATGCCTATCATTTGAACCGTCAGTCATTAGTGCCTACATGCATGCACGTACGCGCACGCATACACACGAACGCACACATTCTAAACATAAGTTATTATTAACAGGGGGGTAACTGCTTTATACAACTCGTTTCTGATCATTCTTTACATAGTGTTGCATAAACTCGCCCTATAATAGAATGAATGTCACAAGGGTCAACTAAGGTGGATATGTAAGGGATAATCAACGACGCACCGTGCGTTTCTAGGAAAATAATGCACGTTTTAAGTGTTAATAAGGTCCCGACGCCGCAGGCATTATTGCAGTGCATTATTTTCCTATAAACGCACGGCGCGGAGTTGATTATCCCGTTTATACCACTGCTACTGTCATTTTCGTTTATATTGCCGCTGTCTTAGATACAACGTTGCTGTGTTTATCGTTACATTCACATTGGCGAATTAATATTCAAGTGTGAGAAGCTCCGCCTTTAACCCTCTCTGGTGGTATAAATTCAGCTAAATTCAGGCAAAGCTTCATTTGCTCAACCTGATACAGACAGAGAGCCTCTGCATCTTGTGTAAATATAACTTGTCTTACACAAGGAAACACAAACACACAAGATTATCGTTATCGTTTCATTTTGATGGTATGACATCGTGGAGAACGTTGGATTAATGAATTCACGCAGAACGCCTTGACCCCCGGTTGAAGACCCATGATATAGACTATAACTCAGGGACAGGTGCAAAACCACCAACTGGGATGGATCGAAGGGCAAGCAAGCACTGCCACACAACGTGAAGGCCTTTGTGTTGTCAACACTAAACAGAAAGTTTCCTACGATGGGGAGAAGTGGCCGCAAGGACTGCATCGATAAGATCAACGAATGCCTTCGCAAGCCCCGAAACCCCGGTGATACATTTTCTTTCCTTTAATTCAATAAAAAATGTTTATCTGAAGAACTTTTCCGAGGTTGTCTTGTCTACCAAATCCTAAACTTAAATAGCGTAAACATTTTATCTTATGAAAAAACTCTTAGGGGGAACAGTTAGGCAGCCCTTCCTCCATATCGTAGTAGGCCTATAGGCAATTTATTAGAGGGGTCAAAAAAACTCATAAAGTAGGCTAGCCTGCTACTTTTTCCAGACTAAATGTGTCACTTTAGTGATTGGCTCTTTCAAATGCAAATGAGGTGGATGGGCTTTTGAATGGGCCTGCTGCAGGTGAGAGGACAAATCCTAAGAATTTGTTGTTTTTACAAAGTGCCATTATCATTGGCATATTCTCTTAAAACAATTCATAAGTTTAGAGCGAACGTTTCAACTATGTTTGCCATGGTAGACAAAAACACTCAAATAAAACAATAGCCTAAAAAATAACTGTAGTGCGTAATGGACACGGCTCTATATCCTAAATAATTTTCGAGGTTCGCCATTTGGTAAAAAGCCAGGTCTACCTAAAATGTTTACGCTATTTAAGTTTAGGATTTGGTAGACAAGACAACCTCGGAAAAGTTCTTCAGATAAACATTTTTTATTGAATTAAAGGAAAGAAAATGTATCACCGGGGTTTCGGGGCTTGCGAAGGCATTCGTTGATCTTATCGATGCAGTCCTTGCGGCCACTTCTCCCCATCGTAGGAAACTTTCTGTTTAGTGTTGACAACACAAAGGCCTTCACGTTGTGTGGCAGTGCTTGCTTGCCCTTCGATCCATCCCAGTTGGTGGTTTTGCACCTGTCCCTGAGTTATAGTCTATATGAGTAAGCGCTTATGCTCTAACCGCATAATAAAAGAAGCACTTGCATTCCACAGCAGTGCTTATGGCAAGGCTATTAGAATAGAATAGAATAAAATATATACTTTTTTGATCCCGTGAGGGAAATTCAGTTCTCTGCATTTAACCCAATTTAACCGAATTAGTGAACACACAGCACACAGTGAACACACAGTGAGGTGAATCACGCAATCCAGAGCAGTGAGCTGCCTGCCCAACCAGCGGCGCTCGGGGAGCAGTGAGGGGTTAGGTGCCTTGCTCAAGGGCACTTCAGCCGTGGTGGACTGGTCGGGGATCGAACCGGCAACCCTCCGGTTACAAGCCCGATGCGCTAACCAGTACACCACGGCTGCCCCTAACACCTGTCACTGAGCTATGGACAAGCAGTTATGCTCGAAAATTATCATAATAACAGACACACCTAATTGTATGGCTCTATGTTTAAACACATAAAATTAGCAAGCATTTCCTCCCGATAGCAGCAACGTTTGCTTTCTTTTTCTGTCGGTCCGCGGTTGCTTGGTCAATTGCGCAGCAAATTATCAGATCACCGGACCTAATTTCACTCGATGTCTCGCGGACCAGCAGCAGTCTCCACGTTTCGCGGCCCTTAGTTTGAGAAACGCTGCATTAAAGTGTCATTTGGTTGTAGGCTATATGTTTAGCGATTTCTTTGTGTGTTTTTCATTGTAGTGTGTGTGCATTGAGTAGTTCCTTAAAATACGGAACAAAGAGCGTCCCGTAGCCTATCTGTTCAATACGGAAGAAGACTAACTATTACCTATATATTTCTTATAACGAAACGCAAAGAAAAAATACGAGGAAGACCGTCTCGTTTCTCTGCGTTTCCCCCAATACCATGGCGACAAAGAGAAATAAATATGATTTGACATTTAAGCTGATTGCTGACAAATTTGCCACACAATTCGGGAGAAGCAGCGGACAGGAGCGCCACCACAAGCAAGCACTTCTAGCCCAAATTAACATGGCAACGTTGCCTATGACTAAAGTGTCTAAGTAGGCTAGTCCTACTAATATTACATTTGATTGGTAACATGTTTGTAGCGCGCCAGTTTACCCATCCCCTACATCAAAACAGCTTAGAATCAATCAAAGAATCAGCTGTGTCGGCGTTAGGCTGTAGGCGATTTTCTATAACCATTTTCATTCATTTCAACAATGGTTCATTGAAACGTCGTTTGAATAATTTCGCCAGTCATCACCTTCATTGTAATGATTAAATGAGATTAAGGAGTCGACTATTGACAGATATGCGGTCTTCATCATTTTGAAATGCGGGATGAAACTTTCTGCCACCTGGTGGTTGTTTGGGTACATTGCCTTAGCCTCGAAAAAAATCGGCTTGACGGCCTGCGGGATCTCTTCGGGAGTCCCGTGGGAGAAGGTGCATTCTCAACCCGCAATTTAAAAACTGGAATAGGCTACTCGGGAATGGCTTATTATACAAATGAATTGCATTAATGTAGCCTAATAATAGGCTGCCATCAGAAAGATCGCGCTCTGTCAAGTGTCATATCAGTGTGAAGTTTGTGAGCAATCCGACAGAAACGAATGGTGCGCATTTTGCACTGCGCCCGCCGCAACTAATTTCTCTGCGCTGAGAACGTTGTAGACAGATATTAGACCTATACCTGCTATTGATCTATACATGCCTTAAGTTCGTCTTCTGTCTACAATATGCTCTGCTGTGGTCTAGTCAATAGTCACCAACTGATTATGAACGGGTTGAAGAAAAAGAAGAATGGATTTTGGCGTGACATTTCTTATGTCTGCGTGAGAGCGTGAGATTGATGCTGAAACCGTGAGTGTCACGGCGGGAGCGTGAGAGTTGGCAACCCTGCTAAGTGAGTGAGTGTGTGAGGCCACATGGGTCTCAGATAGGTATTTTGGGATTGGGACAGCACTTCACGAGATCACATGTACCTTGGCGATGTTTACTAACAAAGACGTTGCTAACATTTGCACCATGCACGTGTGTTGTGCGTGCTGTTGTTTACCTTCATTTCCGGATTTTTCTATGATCTCCGCGGTAAACGTCACAACACTTTGAACTGTGGGTAATTCCCTTAGGTTAAGTCTGCACCGATGCAGACTCACGGAAAGGGCTCGGTAAGTGTGTACTCAAACCCTCCCGCCCGTTGTAATTCGACATTGGGACAGCCCTAAACCCTTACGAATTTCGCGAGAACGCGCACCAAAGTCTGTGAGTTCGTGAGTCCGGACATTGGGATAGAGCTCCCCAGTCCCGCCCCTCCTCCGAGAGAGGTGCTTGTCCGGAAGTGAAATTCTCATTCATTTCTCCCATTGACTTCTGGAAAAATTCGGATATAAAGAGTTTTAGACCATGCCTTAGGCTAACCAGCTACGATGTGACTCATAAGCATATAACTTATAATTTCGAGTGAAAAAATGAACAGAAAATGTAAAAAAAGCGAAAGGTACAAGACTGTGTACATATCTTAAATTCCGAGATAGAGAACTCAAATCCCAGGATGCTTTGCAAACGTACACACATTTCCAACATTTGCAGCCTAACGATAGTTTAACATGGTTCCATATTAATCTGAGAAAAGAAGATGATTACTTCCTACCGTTTCCATTGAGTAAATTCAACCTTCAAGATGAGAAAACCGTTATTTTTCGGAAGACCACACATCGGTCCTGATCAGCCCTGCAGCCATTTTAAGTTTTGAAGTTCCAGCGAGACGAAGCTGGACGATAGGCGCGGGAAAAGCTGAGTACAGTTTGTTTGGCATTGCCATGGCAACGGCGATCTCTACCAATCAAAGGCTCTGCTTTCACCAGTTTTACACGTTAGGGTGTCGGGTAGTGTAGTACTCTCTCGTTAAATCGTGAATAAAGCATTGTTTTCTCAAAACAAGGTTGATGCCCCCATTAACTTTTGACATCTATATGAGCAGGTATAATCGCTTAGTCACATCGTAGCTGGTTTTAAGTCTACCATGGACGGTTACGATGTTATGGCTTATTCTCCAATTGTCAATGGAGAAATTGTATTGGATTTTTACTTCCGGACAAGGCTGTGGGCGGGACTGTGGAGCTCTATTGGGCCAATGTTTCTCAGGGGGGAGGGGGCGTGGCATTGACACAGTGCCACGCCCCCTCCCCCCTGATCGAAGTACATGAAAGTCTTACGTCTGCTTGAGCTACTTGTGGCGCCACGCCCCTTTCCCCTGATCAACAGACCCACCCTCCCCATGTCCCATCGATCCAGCTTCATGAGAGGGCACAAATTCCATTATTTCAAACACACTGTTTTATTCATTCTAGTACCCTATAGTAAATAATGATAAATAATAATAACATAAATTCTAATAATAATAGTAGGAGCTGGTGGTGCCTACTGTTATAAATGGCCATTGTGTTGTCCATTCATTTTTAAAGGTGCACCTGTATGTGGCAGCTCCACTTAAGGCCCTCTTTCTAGGGACAACTGTGACCTCCACATGTTCTGTCACACTTTGTTCTTCCACCTCTATTGTCTCCTCCTCTCTCACTTCCACTGGGTGCATTTCATGCAGCGTTTATACGTCCTCCCTCGCTCCTCGATGCCTCGATCCTCACTGATCTACATAAAGCTGGGCATACACTGTGCGATTTTTGGCCCATTTTGCCACGATTTTTGAGTCGTGCGACTATTTAGGGGATCGGGCCGAATTTTGGCTCAGTCGTGCGTCTCGCATCGTGTAGTATACATGGGGTAACGAGAAGCGATTACCACCTCACGACCACCTCCCGATCGATCGGGAGAATATCAAACTTGTTTGAAATCCTGGTCGCCCCTCGTGAAGCACTGTTTGAGACGATTTACCTCAACCTGTCACACTAAACATGCGCGAACACAGATACGGACAACAAAACAAACGGTGTTGCCATAGTCTGCTTATTTTAAGTGACTTGGGGCTTGATTTTGTGTGAAGTTGCTGGTTGCACGCAGCGCCTACACGCTACACAGGGGGCATTTTGAACCTATAGGCTATGCAGCTGCGTCGACTCTCACGGTAGACTCCTCTATGACCACCCCAGAAATGTAAAAGGGGTTCGGGGAGGGGATGCTATAACCTTTTGGGGTTGTGTGTTTATTATGGCTTATTTTCAGAGTATTTCTCCTCACGTGACCTGGCAACACTGAAAGCAATTAGACAACACGGAGCCGCATGGCAGCACAGCTGATAAAGTTCCAGATAAAAGAGTCCAACTTGTTGCGATATGGACGTACAGTGTGAGCAGTCAAATCGTATCCGACCATCGGATCGTGTAGTGTGAGAACAGGAATCGTGAGCTGCCCCTGCGAATTCACTCGTACAGTATGAGCAGCAGCAGAATACCGCGATTGAAAAAATCGCACAGTGTATGTCCAGCTTAAAGAATGATGGGGGGAAACAATGGGATAGTCTATCCAGTGTTAGTTATAGATCAGTGGGAACGCCCCTCGAGGATCGAGGAGGCATGTTGAGAGGCACCCATTGTCTCCTCTTCAATCACCTCTGCCATCTCCTCCTCTCTCACTTCCTCTTCTGCATCCATTAACTCATCTACTTAGTCTATTGAGCGTTTCTTATGTGTTATGGTTTGTATAATATGGGCTATTGTTTTTGTTTGCCTATAATTAGTCCACTGATTGAATGTGACATTGTTGTTTTTGTTTTTGCTATTCTCCATCAATTTAGCCTTACCATGTCATAGTTATTGTTATTATATGATTGATTGGTTGACTTATTGTTTAATTGCCATTATCCTAGTCATTGTTTATTTCTCATTAGGTTATTGCTTAAAATGATATTGTTTTATACAGTTATTGATAATATTGCTTTTTATTTTTTTGTAATTGTTCACTTAATTCAGTTTGTAGCCTATTGTTATTTATTTGTATGTTGCTTTGGACAAAGGCGTCTGCTAAATAACCATAACCATAACCATAAAGTAGGCTATCCCTTTCAGTCTCTGCCTCGGCCTCTTTCGATGGCTGAGCCTTCCAGAAGGATAGAGGGCTCTTTTGCCTCTTCCCTGACACCTTTTTGAATAAACAACACAGACGGTTTATCCTCTTAAGACTTAAGCTACTATTCAAACGAACACTTGAATTATATTGTTCTTAAACAACGAGTAGGAAAACTATAGTAACTAACGACAGATTTAAATGAATGAAGTTATTACCTGATGACACCTACACCTCGTTTACCACCTCCGCGGCCGAGACCGCTTACGAAACTGAAACTCGCCCGGCAACAAAACAAAACAATTTCCTGATTGGTTGAGATTTGAGAAATCCTATTTTCTGATTGGCCGATAGGTTAGTAAAAGAACAGCAGCTCTCTGAGCTGAATGAGTGCACAGACAGCAACTCTGTGTGACACGTTTGTAAAATATAATCATTAGAAATTTCTGTGCGGGCAAGTTAATAATTTCTCGGAGTGAGAAATGTCATGTGTGAGCGGGTGAAGTCATTGAAATGCGTGTGTCTCACGCTCAATGCGTGAGACTTGAGAGCCCTGATTGGCAGGGTAAAACATCTTCCTGTTTCAGTCTTTCCTATAGACTGAGCTGTTCCAGAGGAAGTTAGTTTACACAGTGGCGAAATCTTGTGAAATAGACTAGGTACACAAAAGGCTCTTCCTGTACACAGATTTATTTCTGGTGGAAATTAAACTGTTGTTACGGCATCTTCTGTTATATTATGCTCGTTAAATCTTCCACTCTGACATTAAATATCTTGTTCAACTAACAATAACAATTTCAACACATATAAATCTTTCTTTGTCGTAACGTGCTGATTCCCAGGTGCGGCATCCAACCGGGTCTGTGTAGACATTAATTGCATTACCAATAGCGGCAGGCTCAAACACACCTGGCTCCATCGGAAACACAGGAGCGTACAGAGAGCCTTTCCTGCACTTAGCCTATTGTGATTAGGCTCCAGAAATCATCAGTAAGAAACAGGGACAGAAAATCGAGAGGGTTATCATCAGATACATTCCGTTTCCTAGATATCCAATAGGCTCATCAAATGGCTTGATCCAATCGTGAAACACCTCCTCATTCCCCAAATGAATCCAACCAGGGGGTCAGGATTTGACTGATTAGCTTCGCCTATTAGCAAGGCACTTACTCGTCGCCATTTTCCAGAAATACATCATGTCCGGTGCCGTTTCTCCCATATTCTCCTTATGCTGATTGGTGGCTGTTCCACTCTCAGCTCATGCACGAGTTAAAGGGATAATCCGGAGTGAAATGCACTTTAGATCAATTTTTCGGACTATTGGGAGTACATACGTTGAGTTGACACCAAAATCATGTCATTCGGATGTATTTTGAGAAAGTTCGAGCTCACCGTTTTTAGCCAAAACTCGTTAGCCTGGAAGTGACTCGGGCATGTCCTTTCGCCGCTACAAAACGCTATTTTTATACCTCTTCTACTGTTCCAAACAACACTACACTTACGTGGTAGTGAGTAGAGGGTCCCTAAAGCCAAACCGAAGTATCCCCACGTCTTTATGTGGTCGGATAGAGAGTCCAGAATACATTTAATCGAGTCAGTACCTTTCCGGAAATGTCGCAGCTGCAGCTAGCAACGTTTTAACAACACTTTATTAACATTTCCGGAAAGGTACAGACTCGATTAAATTCATTCTGGACTCTCTATCCGACCACATAAAGACGTGGGGATACTTCGGTTTGGCTTTAGGGATCCTCTACTCACTACCACGTAAGTGTAGTGTTGTTTGGAACAGTAGAAGAGGTATAAAAATAGCGTTTTGTAGCGGCGAAAGGACATGCCCGAGTCACCTCCAGGCTAACGAGTTTTGGCTAAAGACGGTGAGCTCGAACTTTCTCAAAATACATCCGAATGGCATGATTTTGGTGTCAACTCAACGTATGTACTCCCAATAGTCCGAAAAATTGATCCAAAGTGCATTTCACTCCGGATTATCCCTTTAAGTGTGGGCACGAGCTCTCCTTCTGTACCGTACGTCAATCAGTAACCTGGTCCCTTGAGTCCCTTGAAACGCCATGTTGAAGCCTGAAAATTTTTTTCAATTTTGGCACTTTTCACTAGCCTAGCATTCCCAATGAAATGAATGGGGGCGGGACTTGTTCACTTTCTCCAGTTCTTATAATACCTCTATGAATCCAACCATCGCTAGTTTGCCCACCCGTGAAGCCTCCATCACGTGAAGTGCTAGCGCTATTTTGCCTTCCCCTGTTGCCTCTCCCACGTGAAATCCCAGCCCTGCTGCCTCTCACGTCCACCTGCCCTCCTACTAACACTACAACCACGTTTACCCCTGTCACCCCCACCCCTGTTGGGCAAAGAATCAAAAGAAATATTGTGTTGTGCTTGGTGGTCACGTTCATCAGCAAGCATGGCAGCATCGCCGGTATCACTGTCACTATCTGCACGATCGTCAGTCCCAAAGGTAAATGTTCACCTTCAGAGTCAGAATCGGCATATATTCCTAGCTGCTGAACACTTGCTCAGTCGATTTTTCTCGCTATTTTTCGCTTCAAACTCTGAAAAACATTGTAATTCAACGATGAAAACCGCTTCCGCGTTCAGTGTACAACTCTCTGAGACAGCCACACTTTCATCTCTATTTCCTTGAACATATTTTATTGGAACATGAGGTAAATGTAGGCTTGAATCAAAGCCCTGGGTGTCTGCCATCTATTGGTAGGAAGTACAAATGCGATTTTACACTCTTCTCGCGTCTGTCGCCTGTTTTATTCAGTAATGACGCTTGTCGCCATACGGCGCCTCTGGCGGTTAGAGGGTTGAAGTTTTAAAATAAGCACCAAAAATCAATAAATATACATTTTCTCATTCTGATTGCTGTAGTAGTTGCCATTGCATTGGTAGTCTGCTACTTACAACAGGTGAAGTGTTGCTGACAGCTGACATTATGGTGAAACAGTATGCATTTAAATGTTTCAAATATTCACTATAAATCAACGAAAAGCTATTTTCTCATTCTGATTGCTGTCGTAGTTAACAATGGTTGTCTGCTACTTACAGGTAAGGTTTTGCTGATATCTGCAATCATGGTGAAACAGTATGCATTTAAATGTTTAAAATATGCACCAAAAATCTCTAAATATATTTTCTCATTCTGTTTGCTGTAGTAGTTGCCACTGGTAGGCTGCTACTTACTACAGGTAAGGTTTTGCTGATATCTGACTTAGTGAAACAGTATGCATTTATTTTTTTAAAATATGCACCAAAAATCAATAAATATACATTTTCTCATTCTGATAGCTGTAGTAGTTGTCAATGGTAGGCTGCTACTTACTACAGGTGAGGTTTTGCTGATACCTGCCATTGTGGTGAAACAGCACACATTTAAATGTTTAAAATATTCACCATAAATCAACAAAAAGCTATTTTCTCATTCTGTTTGCTGTAGCAGATGCCAATAGTAGGCTGCTATCCATCTCTAAGCATGAATCAATTGGTGCATACAAGTCATGGTGACATCTCTAACCTTTCTTGAATTTCCCCTTGGGATCAATAAAGTATCTATCTTATCTATCTATCTACAGTATCTATCTATCTATATTATAAGAGGTGACAATGAAGAATGCAGTTACGAGACACAAAGGCTGCGTTCAGACAGCCAGCCAAAATCTGATTTTTTGCCCATTCAGATTTGAATCGGATGTCACTTGAAGTCTGAACAGTGACAGATCACATGAAATCCGATTTTTGCAAAACGGATCCAAACCACATCCAGGAGGTAGTTTCATATCGCATTCATATCGGATATGGACAGATGTGTCTCAGTCTGAACAGCTCCCAACACTCAGATCGGTTTTGACTGTCCGTGACGTGAGTTTACGTGCTTTACGCGCGTGACCGCCCACCTATTTCGAGTTGTGGAGCAATGTCTTTTGACCATGTTATATTAAAATGTGACTTAACAATACTCAATGTTAAATAGTGCATTATACAGTTTCTGCTCTGTTTCTATGGAAGTTGCAGGAATCCACGTTGTTCTATTAAAGGAGTCCTAGAATTCAAAACCACATTCACCTTGTTCCTGTTGAATTTAGGTTGCGAGCAGTGTCCAAAGGACAACACCAAAGACTTTACCGCGTCCCCCGCCTGCTTTCGTATGCAAATTGGGAAATAGAAACAGCCGTGTTGAAATGCTCCAATCTGAACAGAGCTCAGATAACACGTAATAGGCGCCCATCCCCCTTTAGATACACCCCCTCTCATTTGCATACCTTCGATTAATAATTCTTGTTAAACTGCTCTTACGATGCTAGTATCTAGATATGTGGTCTATGGCAGAGACGTTGTAATGCTAGCGTTATTACAGCTAACTTTGGAGAGTTAATACTAAGAAATGTACTGATAAAACTTACCAATCTAACACATTCACCTTCATCTTCGTCAGAACCTTCTTCTGACTCGGTTTATACATGTACGGCTGTATTCCTTATTAAATCCATTGTTGATAGCTTTATCAAAGACTTTGGCTTTATTTACCAGCAGTAAACGTAGTTTCACTTTGCTCTAGCTTCAGACCGGTGGATTGAGCCAATCAACTTTCAGGACATATCGGCCAATAGACCAATCAGCGCGCATCTCATTTGAATATTCATGAACTTGCTGAGTGGGCGGGAAAAACAAACTGTTTCATTGCAAGGCTTATTTATGACCTTGTATTAGGCGATCTAGCAGTCCTCCTGGGGCGTTTTCAGCCCCACAAATTTACATATGACATTATTTAGGCTCAAAGATCAATTTGTAATGGTCAAAAAATGCGTTCTATGTTCTATGCGTTCTATCTTTAAATGCCGTTAAATAATTGAATAGCCTTCCAACAGTTTGAAGCGGAGCTTGCCACCGATTAGTTATGGTTTCTGTCGCGCAAATTCAATGAACACTCACCTAGTTGTATTGTTCTATGTTTAATCACATCAAATTAGCAAGTATTTCCTCCTGATGGCAGAAACGTTTGTTTTCGTTGCTACAGCAACCTGTCAGATCTGTTACTAATGTGACCCAGTCTGAACAGAGCCATATCCGATTTGGACACATGCTAAAGGCAGTGTGAACAGGCAGTGTGTCAGCCCTAAAAATCAGATATGAGAAGGAATCAGATTTGAATCAGATTCGTCTGCAGTCTAAACGCAGCCAAAACATGCTGATGGATTAGGCCTACACACATCTTATTCATGGGATCCCTAAAATAAACTTCCAAATGCAGTAGTCCTCCTTGATTTACTCATGAAGAATCAATCAAATAAAAGAATTCAAAATAATTAGTCATGTGAATTTCAATACAAACTAGAAATGTGCATGTCCGAGGACCTGCAAGAGTGGGCTTGCTAAAATGTTAACTATGCTAACAATGCTAATTATGTTTACAATGCTAACCAGGTTGATCAGCTAACTTGGCTCATGATTTCTAGCAGTTATGTTAAAAATGCTAATTATGCTAACAATGCTATCTAAGCTAACAATACTAACCAGGTTGATAAGCTAACTTCGCTGATGATTTCTAACAGTTTTGCAAAAAATGCTAACCAGGTTGATTAACTATCTTAGGTAATGATATCTATTATGTAAACAATGCTTAAAAAATAAGGCTGCAAAAATAAATACCCAAAAAATAATTTCCCCATTAATTTCAATGGGACCGAAAACCCCATTCATTTCAATGGAGAAACGCCTCTGGTGGAGCATGGCGGAACTACAAGGGTCTAAAAACGGGAGTACCGTAAAAACAACAACCGGTAGCCATCCGATAAGCAACCTACACCGGATCGGGCCTGATTTTTTAGTGTTTGAACCGCGTCGATAGCTCAAACGCTCTAGGAGAAGAGGCGTTCTCAAAAAACGGGCAAAGAATAACAATAGATGGGCTTGCCTTGAAGGAAGCCCACTAATAATATAGCCGCAAACGGCGATGGCGGGCCCTCGCATCTGCGGTCAGCGATCTGTGACATTTTGGAATGTAACTAAGCCACACCCTTGGCCAGAGCTCTGTCTCTGACTAGCGGTAGCAATAACACACATGCCCACCGAATTTGGTTCATTGTTGTGAATGTATGTGTCAACCATAATAGACAACATGCTAGGTGGCGCTATAGGGTCCCTAAGGCACACCCTCGGTGCTCGGGCCCTAATTAATATAACCTACATCTATCTCGGGAAGGGATTAAAAAAAAAAAAAAACCTCCTGGCCTCCTCCTTAAATTGGATCTCTGAAGAAAACTATAGGTTCATAAAAAAAAAAAAAAAAAAAAAACTTTGCGAACATACACCAATAAGCTGCAATTTGAGGCCTATCAAGACATCATCTTAATTAGCATCTTAATTAAGAAGGTCATAGCCTACTGACGGTAAGAACTTATTGGATATTATCATAGCATTGACATTGGGGTTAATGTAAGTGTCTATTGTAATGTATACTATCTTATATTGGAACTCAGTGGAGTAGAAGCTTGGTGGTCTGAAGGACTTGCCTACAGTAAATCTAGGCCCGCTTTTGTGGTTAGCATACTAATAGTCACTATATTTCACCATTGTAACCTGCTAGTTTGCTAGACACGGAGCCTTGTAGACACTACCGTCATTTTGCATGCGCTCAAATGGCATTGTTGCATGTTCCAGTTCGTAAGAAAAAAACCCAATGTGCTAAGTGCTATGTTTTTTTCAGGAATCATAAGAAATGATGTCCCCATTAGTTAATCAACTGCTTGCGAGTATTTTTTTTTAATTTCCTTTAAATGAAATCAGCGTGTATGTTGTCTCCGTGAGAGCATTAGCTCTGATATTTTTCTAAAATTATTATTGTTTCTAAAGCCTAGGCCAGTGGTTCTCAAACTTTTTACAGTGAGTAGGCCTACCACCTCGGAGAACAATTTCCTCTCCAAGTACCACCATTATGACCAGCATTAAAATACTGTAGGCCCATTTAAATATATTTGACATTGTGTGACAGCTAGGGGGCGCTGTTTAGCCCAAATTATTACTATCTATCCTAAGGAGCAATTACACCCGTCAATAAGACCCAAGCAGACCAGGGGCCTATTTCACAAAACCAGAGTAAGTAGATCCAAGATAAGTGACGACACACGCGGTTGACCAAGCCTGGTCAAAGTAAACATGCTAAATACGTTTCACTAATGCTGAGCGCAGATGAGTTGAGGGGGCTAGGTCAAGACAGGTGTAAGTTATTCGGTATGTGTGCGCGTTCTCGTTTCTCCCCCAAATAACTCACGGTTGGAATAAAAAAGACGCGAAAAATAGCGTCTTGCACACAAAGTGAACAACCGCTTTTGATATAGACTAACAACGAGGTAAAGTTGTACTTTTTTGGATGGGAATCATGATTATTTCTGTTACATAGCGGGAGTAGGTGTGGCAGACCAAGTGAATGCAAATGTACGTATGCACCCACGTGTGAGAGCTTCCTTGTCTCGGCACGCAACGTCATTAAGAAAGCGCTTTGCCACCGCAAAGATGCACACAGTATGACTATATATATCTTAATTTGTCGAATTAGTTGAAAACACCTTTGAAAAATGTCCCCTCCACTTCCAATAAACTACTAGGCTATTCATCAAACGTCCGTCAAAAAATAAGCAAACAACGAGTAGGCTATGTTATTAATTATAAGGCCACCATAATTTAAATAACATCCATATGGTATTCGGCAGACATTCTGCTGTGTTTTGCGAGTAAATGCAAGTAGCAAATAATATATAAATGGAATACAGCTCTTTGAAAAATCGCATGGAGGTCTGATTTGAATGACAGCTAGCAGAACCAATCAGATAATGTAATTACCATTAGAATTAACTTAGCTTGGCTGTTAGCCTGGTCGGGAGCAGGCTAGCTTCCAAGTATAAATTCCCATGGTAACTTATATGTGATCTCTTCTGTGAAACCAAGTCAAGGCTATGTTCATCCAGGATAACCCAGTAAGCCTGTCTAAATCCCCTATCTTGGTTTTGTGAAATACCCCCCAGGGGCCCGTTGCACAAAAGCAGAATTAAGACATCCGGGATAAGTTACTGAGCCGCGATCACTGAATCCTAAACAAGAGCATACCGGCTGAATTGGTTGCATAAAGACCAATCCAGGATGAGCAGACACGGATTCATCAAGCCAGGTGTAAGTTATTCGGTGTATGTGCGCGTTCTCGTTTCTCCCCCTATAACTCGCGGTTGGAATAAAAAAGACGGGAAAAATAGCGCCTTGCACACAAAGTGAACAACCGCTTTTGATATAGACTAACAACGAGGTAAAGTTTTACTTTTTTGGATGGGGGATCATGATTATTTCTGTTACATAGCGGGAGTAGGTGTGGCAGATCAACTGAATGCAAATTTACGTAGGCTATGCACCCACGTGTGAGAGCTTCCTTGTCTCGGCACGCAACGTCATTAAGGAAGCGCTTTGCCACCGCAAAGATGCACAAAGTATCTTAATTTGTCTTAAAAGCCGAATTAATTGAAAACACCTTCGAAAAATGTCCCCTCCACTTCCAACCAACTACTAGCCTACAGCAGCCTATTCATCAAACATCTGTCAAAAAAGAAGCAAACAACGAGTAGGCTATGTTATTAATTATAAGGCCACCATAATTTAAATGACATCCATATGGTATTAGGCAGACATTCTGCTGTGTTTTGCGAGTAAATGCATGTAGCAAATGATATATAAATGGAATCTACAGCTCTTTAAAAAAAATCACGTGGAGGTCTCATTTGAATGACAGCTAGCTGAACCAATCAGATAATGTAATTACCATTAGAATCAACTTATCTTGGATGTTAGCCTGGTCAGGAGCAGGCTAGCTCCACAGAATAAATCGCCATGGTAACTTATACCATAACATATCCTGCTGCCCCCTATCCCGCTTTTGTGCAACTGGATCACGGATAAATTGAGCCAGGATAACCAAGATATCCCGGGTTAATCCCTTATCCTAGTTTTGTGCAATAGGCCCCTGCACGTAGTAAGATATCAGTTTTTATTTTTAAAAGAGAGCTTAAGAGTGGAATCCCTGGTTTGCCACACCAGCTCGGGTCCCCGTCTTGTGGACCTCTGGCCACACTCCCCAACTCGGCAGGGCCCGGACTGGAAAAGATAAAGGGACAGTTACACAGGGTCAACCACTGGTCATTAGGCTTTTACGATCGTCCAGGTCCGCCTACCTCTATGCCCCGTGGTAGGTGGCTTCGGCCGTCGTCTCACTGGGGAGCCTGTGTCGCCGCCTGCGGGTTTATAGGAGTCGCTCACTGCGACCGAGAGGGGGGTGCCACCACACACACTGCACCGTGAAAGGGGGGGGGGTCACACTGGTCACACGGGTCACACTGGGTCACACTGGGTCACACGGGTTAAGGCAGGCTGGCTTCAGACTCTCCGGTGGCGACGTTCGGCTATGGGCGCATGGAGATGGTTTCTCCTGAGTCAGGCTGGGCCGGGGGGATGACAGGGTCAAGGCACTGGGGGCTAGCTCACGAGGGCTCTCGGTGTGGCACCGGCCGTCGTGGCTCACGGTGAGGGAGAGCGGAGACAGGCTATCGCTCCTGAGGGGGGGCCGCGACAGCTTAAGTCCAAAGGAGGACAATAGATGGAGAGAGAGAGAGAGAGACACAAGCAGCAGGCAGTTAATGGGCTCGGACAAGCATCAATAGGGGAGGGGGGGGGAGAGAACAGACTAGCGCTTCCAAGTGGGCAGCGTTGGCTTGGTTGCCTATGGGCAGTTCAATGGCAAAAGCAGGTAGTCATGATAACAGCTAGCTGGCTAGGGCATACACTAACGGGGGATGGATAGGCCAGCACTTACAGGGAGATAGCGTTAGCTTAAGTCCAGGTTGTAATACTTCAATGAGACACACAAGAATTAGCCATGCAACAGCTAGTTGGTTAGAGCACACACCAACGGGGAATGGACAGGCCAGCACTTACAGGGAGATAGCGTTAGCTTACTTCCAAGTACACAATCACACATGCAGTGAGGAAAGTTACGTAGTTACTTCTTCCCACGTCGGCTCCTCGTACCGAACCTCGGGTATGACTCCTCGCGGTCTTCGTTATACTCCAGTATGAATCTTCTACTTCGGTGCGGCCCAGCATTGACGTCTTCGGTGCTCCCCGTCACTCGTGCCCGTGCCCTCTCTGCCTGAGACTTCGAGGCAAACACATTAAAACCATTCCCCAATCGCCCCATTCTCCAATCATAGAGCTACTCTTGATTTTGCGAACACCTGTGCCTGATTATCATTTAGTAAACAATCGTGCGGCTGTAGCCGTCCGCCCCTTTGGGTGACCCGGGGGAAACAGTGGCATATTATTAGTTCCGCCTTCTGTCAGCCACCCGGTGACAATTGTACACACTGTTTTGCACTGTTTTTTGTTTGTTTGTTTGTTTGTTTTTTCAAGAAAGACAAAAAATAGTTTCAATTGAACTATTTTTCATCAGATGTAATATCTATCATTTGAAGTGATTATTTAGACTTCAAGCAATAAAAGATCTTGTAGACTCCCAGAGTACCACAACAGAGAGTCTGCGTACCACCAGTGGTACCCGTACCACAGTTTGAGAACCACTGGCCTAGCCCTAGACTACTTCTGATACCAGCGAAAAACAAACGGTCTCCTGCGATGTCTCCTAACTCTGTGTCACAAGTCAAGCAGTTGATTAACTAATGGGGACATCATTTCTTATGATTCCTGAAAAAAACAAGGTGTGGCTGAGTGGCTTGAGCAATCCTGCCTTACTCTAAATATCAGTAAGACAAAGGGTATGTTCTTTTGTAAAACTAGGGGTCAGATTCCAACTGCAGACATTAACATTAGAAATGAGTCTATTGATATAGTCACTGAATTTAAGTATCTGAATTTCAATTTTCTCAAATACAGTATATCATACTGTATTACCTGTTGGGGGCAGGCCAGTGTATCTACCATTAAACCTCTAGAATCTTTGTATAAACAAGCTATACAAATTCTTGATAAAAAACCATCTCACTACCATCACTGCAATATCCTAGAGAAACACAAATTGTTAAGTTTAGAAAACTTCAGATTGTTTTCAAATTTGTGTTTAGTGTATAAGATCCTACATGGCCTGGCCCCAGCATGTCTATTGGATTTCGTCTGCTACCGCCCCACCAAGTCAATAAGATCCACCAGAATAGCTTCTGTGTATGACTGTAACAAGGCCTTTTACTGCACAACTTTTGGACAATCCTCTTTTTCCTTTACAGCCATCACACAGTGGAATGCAATAACACAGGATATAAGGTGCTGCAATTCCATCAGCAACTTTAAAACGCAACTGAAATGCTCCTTAAAAACTACCCAAACCTGCAATCACTGATTTCTTTCTTTTTCTTTTTTCATGGTGCTGACAAAATGTGTTGTGTTTGTGAGTGTGAGTGTGAGTGTGTGTTGTGTGCGGGAATGAGAGATTGAGGTGTAGTAGGGGGTTGAACTTTTGTATGTCTGTATGTTTTATATTACTTTTATTATGTCCTGCCAGGGACTGCAGATGTAAATTAGCCCTAGGCTAACTCTGGTACAATGCATGAAATGGCAACATTTATGTTTGAAATTGTACATGGTCCCTAATAAAAACGAAAAAAAAATGCGCTGTAGCCTATAGTGCGTTCATGAGACTGAGAAGTGGGATGGTGCATTCATGAGCACCTGGGAAGTGGGGGAATTCTATAGCTTAGAGGGGTACTGTAAGTCACATATGAACTGGGAACTTTGGGCTTGAAGTGGGGGCTTTGAGAAAGCCCCTAGGAGAATGTTTCAACTCAAAATCACTCAAAATAGTGAAAGATAAAATTGGTCATCTTCCATGCCCAAATAAGTCACTTCATTGTTTGTTTATGTTAGGCTATACAGTAAGCACAGGTAATTGTGATATTGAACAGTACTTCCCAGAGTGCTTTTGAGTGACTAATTGTGTGTTAATGCAGCTTGGAAGTGGGAAGGTTCATAATAGGCGAAGGAACTGACAATTTCACTGCATTCTTACATTAGAATTCATATGCATGTGACAAATATACATCCTTGTATTCTTGTATCGTTGTATTTCTAAGCTCCCCACTTCTAAATTGAGAGAATTCACTACTATGTTGAGTGACGTCAAAATATTCTCCTGGGAGCTCTCCCAAAGCCCCACTTTAAACTAGGAAGTTCCCAGTTCAGATGTGCCCCCTAAACTCTAAGTTCTATCACTTTCCCAGTTGCTCGCAAATGCACCATAACTACTGTAATGTTAGCCGTCTGGAACTTCTATGAACATATTTCAACGTGGTCCATTTGTTGTTGTCAAGTGAACACTTTCAGTTTGGAAGTTCAAAAGGGTAGACCTTCCCACTTCCCAGCCACATGAACGCACAAGCCCATTTTCTATCTTTCAGTATGTTGAGTGACATCAAAAACATTTTTCTGGGGGCTTTTTCAAAGGAATAAGGAAGGATATCCTTTTTTCAAGTGTCTTGTCAAATCAGAGTTGTTAGGTAATTGCAAATTGAGATAGCCTACTGTAATTGATAAATGTTTTGCTTTGGGTAAAGTCGTCATTTTAATTATTTATATTCTTTCAATTTATTTAGAAAAATGACGAAACACAAAAAGAAAAAGATGGCATCCCTGAAAGACGTATGGGAGGAAGCAGGAGGCTTTGAAGCTGTGGTGAGGGAATTTTCCCTTGTGAACTTGCAAGGGGCCACCTACAGTTCAGGTATTTGGTCACAGTTATGCCATATCACTTTTCGGACATGACAATGAATCCAAAAAACACTGGTTATGGGTAATCTGGAACAACAACAGGTGGGGAATCAGAGATAGGGTCTGTGATAATAAAAAGATGAAAGACCCAGATTCAATTTCCAAAAAAGATGGCAAGACTGGAAATACAGAGATAGCAACACATGGAGGACAACACAATGACACAAGTTGTGGCGAGTCTTTGTCTGATCAATCAAAAATACAAGGCCTCTTAGAAGACCAGGGCGTAATTGAAGTCAGTGAGGATTCTTTTGATTCACCGGTTTCACCGTCCAGGGAAATGGCCAATCTGGATGAGCCCACACACAGAGTTACCTCTTCATCAGCCTCACCATCCTCCAACGTTGCCTCTCTGTCCTCTCCTTTATTTCAAAAAGTGTCCATCCAGAAAGGGAAATCAGAAGGCACTGTCGCAAGAAGATTTGTAATCTGTTTGAAGCAGAAAGCTTGGAAAAAAATCAGACCAAAGACAGGTTGCAACAAATTTAAAAAGGCATGGACACATGTGTTGTATCAGGAGTTCAACAGACACAACCATTGCTGTGTCCTTGCATTTAAAGAGGACATAGAATGGATGAATTGAGTTTTGCACTGTGTTTTCTGATGTTAAAATGGTACATATTCAACTTTCATTTAGAAAAATAAACTCAATTGTAATTTTACAAGACTAACT
Source organism: Sardina pilchardus (assembly GCF_963854185.1). Lineage (NCBI taxonomy): Eukaryota > Metazoa > Chordata > Actinopteri > Clupeiformes > Clupeidae > Sardina > Sardina pilchardus. The sequence continues at coordinate 32,445,195 of NC_085004.1, read as the reverse complement.
AAAACCATATATTTAGGCTGGGTATTGAAATGGTCCGTTTGACTAAATGACGCCCTCTTTGGCAACCCCAATTGAACTTCAATGGCTTTGCGATGTCTGACATCACAATCAAGCAGTTTTGCTGAATCGCCCATTTTTTTGTGTATACTTTTAAGTTCAAGATTTTCATATGAAGGAGGGCACAACCATGCATGATGATAGCTCTTTGTTTATGCACAACCTCTCATAATTCATGAAAACCAAGATAAAAATTATTTCCATTCTCTGTCACCTTTAAGTACCAACATCACGGCCAGCAAACAGCAGAAAAGGGAATTCCATTTTTTTCCCATGCAAAAGCAGTGTGCACATTTCCCACATGCAAAGCACGCATGCAGTACACTTTCTGGATGACAAAGAAGCCCTCACTGAAAGATAAGAAAGTGTTTCTGACTGTGTTGCGTACTGTAAATGCGTGTCACTTAAAGTAACATACAAGGAAAAGACAGGCATCAAATTGTGACCGGACCAATGGATGGTTGTCGACTACGCCACCCTGGATCTAGTGTCCAGGGACCCCATACCAATATCAAGTATACAAATTACACCTTAAATTGCACAGGTCCAAATACAACAGGCAGAGACGTGAATTCCAGTACAATCAAACGTTTCTTTATTGGAAAGGACTGGTTAGGGGAGGGGAGAGGGAGTGTGATGTGATGTTTGTACTGAAAAGAATTGGCATGGGTTAGAAAGATATAAAAATATATTTTATTATTATTATTTTCTTGCTGTACTGTACTGCAGTTGAAGGCTAACAATTAATCTTAAGACATTGACTGGGAATGCAGCACTAAATGAAAACAGAAAATTATACCGGCAGGTAGGGCTTACCTGGAGGGGGCAGCAGGCTATCTGAAGGGGGTGTCCACACGTGCACTCTCACTGCAGCAAAGTGTCACACCACTGTCACAGCAAGCCACCACCAGCACTCCTTAATACACTCAGTACTAGTTCTACACTCCAAGGTGAGATTCAAAAGCCCGCCACCAGGTGACTAGCTACCCCCAGCAAGGATAAACCACAGACCTGCCAAAACATAAACTGATCAAAAAGAAGAAGCAGCAAACACACATGTAACACACATAGGGGATGAAGGGAGCTGTTGATGTTACATGGATAAACACCCTAGCAGCGATACATGCATGCAACATTCACAGAAAATAAAGCTTCACACAAAAACCCACCCGCATGCATTACTCTAGAAGGGGGGGGGGGGGGGGGGGGGGGACACGGCAAACAAAAGCAAACGAAACAAACGAGTACACACAAATATACACAAGTCGAAAGGAAGCACACAAGCAAACTAAACAAGAAGACAGACATGCCAGGGAAATCCCAAGCACGCACACGCCAGCACCACGAACCCAGAAAACCTAGCTACCGCAAGGCGGAGGGGCTGTAGCGTAAACACAAGAAATTAGCCTAGGCCTACTAACGCTATGGACAAGACAGCAGCGTGACCACACTAAACAGACAAGCGGGGCCGAGCCATGCCACCAAAACTCGTGGCCATTGATCTAAGCCGTAAAGGACACTCCGCGAACACACCGGGCCGTGGTCATAAGCTGCAGAGGAGAGACAACTAGGGCTACGCGCCGGTCGGGTTCCATATGGCAAAGCCCGAGTGGGCTTGCGATAGACTCCTGCATGAAACCCAGGGACAGATCGGGAGGGAGACAGAGAGGAAGGTGGCCTTACCTACCAGGCTCCTTTATACTACTTTATGGCCTAGTACCGGGAACTGAATGAATGAACGTGTGTTTGCCCCGCCCCCTCGTTAGTGGAGATCAGTATGTAGGGGGAGCAGAAAGGGACAGACAGAGCAGGAATGCAACTGGCTACAAAATGTAAGGAGAGGGAGAATTGCCCCCAAAAATAAAAGGGGACCTAAAGTAACACATACTACAACCTCCTTAAGCTGGGCATTCATTCACCGTGTGATTTTTGGCCCATTTTGCCACGATTTTTGAGTCGTGCGACTATTTTGGGAATCGGGCCGAATTTTGCCTCAGTCGTGCGTTTCGCATCGTAGTATACATGGGGTAAAGAGAAGCGATTACCACCTCACGAGCACCTCCCGATCGATCGGGAGAATATCAAACCTGTTTGAAATCCTGGTCGCCCCTTGTGAGTCTATCGCACTGTTGAAGCACTGTTACGAGCCAATTTACCTCAACCTGTCACACTACACATGCGCGAACACAGATACGGACAACAAAACAAACGGTGTTGCCAGTCTGCTTATTTTAACTCATTGGCTGCCAGCGATTTTCAGTGCAGAGCGCTCCATACTGCCAGACGTTTTACAGCATTTTGACTGTTTTTCCAAGATCCACCGAACGGCGAGCTTTATGACCATGTAAACACTGAAGGTACCAAATGAAAGAGTAGACTCTCCTCTTTCACCAGGAAAAAACGGTTTGTTTCTATCGTTTTCCGTTCTTTAGTAATCGTCAGTAGAACATGGGTTAGTTTTGCTAAAAACACCTGTTTTTGACCAAGAAATGGAGAAAACGATCTTTTTGTAAAAATCAACTTTTTAACGTTAGCGTTTCAGTAGTATGTCAACCACGATTGCACTGTTATCTCGTCAGTCTCGTCAAGGTTGCTAGGGACTCTGATGGTCGCTATAGACTCTGAACAGGACGGTAGACTTAGCAAGCTAGCACTAGCAAAGTTGTTGTTAGTCTATATAGCAATATCCAATGTAAATGGATCATACCGTTCACGTGTTTTCCATCCTTGATGTAAGAAGTAAGCATATTTATTCCCTGCATCGCGTGCAAACTAGATCCACTGTGGTCAATCTTCAGTGTTAGCTTGTTGCATGCTGGTTGCATGTCTCTGTATGAGCACTTTGCAGGCAGATACTAATCATCCAAATGGCACTGCTTCCATCTAGCGGTTCGGATCGCTAGTACAGTCTGTTTACAAGCCTGAAACTCTGCCAGATCGTTCCCAAGCCCACCCAGGAGCCCTCCCCATTGAAAAAGACAATGGCAGTCAACGTATGTATCTAAATTGACGTTTAAAGACGTCAATGGCAGTGAATGAGTTAAGTTACTTGGGCTTGATTTTGTGTAAAGTTGCTGCACACAGCGCCTACACGTAGGCTAGCCCAGAGCGGTAGATAAAACAGAGTGGCGACACTCCCATAGACCTCCATAGGAAAAATGGCAGCACTTTTTCCAGGCTATTTCCTCGTTATGGGGCTTTTTGAACTGTTTACAGCCAATCTCTTGGTCAGTAGTCAATGAGTTAATTGATTACACCTTCCAGCATCGGAAGTACATCCCACCCTCCTGCGATTTAGCCATTCAGCACATTTATCTAGGCATTTCTATCTATACAGCACCAACTGAAGATCCTGGTCTTGGAACAAGCACCCAAGGTGAAGCAGTGGAGCAGAGCGAGCCACCCGGACCCACCAGCCAACCCCGGCCCCGTTCACGTAGCCGCCGTGTAGGCCTACAGCAGGACGATCACCCCTTCCTGCAGCTCCAGCAAGCCGGGTTCGATATGTTGGAGCGGGAGCTATGGGGCATCCGACACGGCCTGCGGCGTGCAAACTTGCGTTTGGGCAGGATGGGGATGCCCAAGATTGAGTTATTTTTACGTTCTTTTCATCTGTTTTCCGTTTTAGTTATTTGCCACTCTCATTTCCCTTAGGTTTAATGTTTATTTCAAAAGAAACCGATGGTACAATAAAAAAAAATGTTAAATAGTAGTAGTGTTCGCTTATGGGGTTGCTTACCAGGCTACACATATTGCAGCTCTTGTGCCAGTTGAGCTCGTCTCTCTCGCGCAGAAGCGGGCGCATTGGGGTTCCGAAGCATTGGCACATGCATCACGTCTCCTTAAGTCCTCTAATGTCTCCTCATTTATGTCAACACAACACCCATGGTTTATGGCAATGTTATGCAAAACACAACATGCCACAAAGAATGCGGCAACTTTTTGAGGACTGTATTGTAATGTACCACCCGATTTATCCAAACATCTGAAGCGCATGTTCAGCAAGCCAAATGTTCGCTCTATGACAGTGCATGCTTTTGCCTGTTTCCGATTAAACGACAGGTCACGCACTGTTGTTGGCATTATGTAGGGAGTCATAAGCCATGTCTTTAGTGGATAGCCATTGTCCCCCAACAGCCACCCATCAAGGGGGGGATCCCCCTCGAAGACTGCGGGAATGACTGAATTGGCCAGTATGAAGGAGTCGTGGCTGGAACCAGGGTAGTTTGCGAAGACGTGAGTGATTTTGTTGTTACCATCGCAAACTACTTGGACATTAATTGAATGGGTTCCCTTGCGATTTATGTAAATCAGAGCATTCTCTGGTGGGACACGTAGCTGCACATGAGTGCAGTCTATGGCACCCAGGACACCAGGGAACCCATACTTGGCCCAGAACACCTGTTTCACGCGCTCCTGTTCAGCAGGGGTCACAGGGAACTGGATAAATTCTCCTGCATGTCGGACTAGACCTGAGGTGACTGCATGTATAGCCAAACTTACTGCAGGTTGTGACATGCCTCCAATTGAGCTTAAGGGATGCTGAAATGACCCGGTGGCATAGAAATGCAGTGCTGCCGTTACCTTCACAGCGATAGGGAGGGCATACGGACTGGATGAGCGGGATTCCAGCTTATCTGCTAACAGGTGGCAGATGTCTGACAGCCTGGCGGGATAGACGCAGATTTCGCCTACACTCTTCCTCACTGAGGGAAAGATACGTCTGCCTCGGCCGGTAGACCCTCTCCCTCAGACGTCGAGGTAGCCTTTGTCCCATGGCATACTCCATTTGGCTGCAAACCAACAATTATAAGTACAGCTATTTAATTCATTTACAGGGCAATGAAGACTTAGAATAGAATAGAATTACAGTATAACCAAAACTTACAAGATGTTGCGGCGGTGTAGCCTAATATGAGTGTTTAGTTTCTTTTTATACCACTGCTTGGTCAAATTTCCTATTGTGATGCGCTATTTGGAACGTGCATTATTTTTCTATATACCGCACGGCTATGAAGTAGTTCCCTTCTTTTGGGCTTATTACACTTGAATATTAATTCGCCAATGTGAATGTAACGGTAAAAACAGCAATGTTGTATCTAAAACAGCGGCAATATAAACGAAAATGATAGTAGCAGTGGTATAAGCGGGATAATCAACTCCGCGCCCTGTGCGTTTATAGGAAAATAATGCACTTATCGAAGTGTAAAGTCCCCTCCGCCTGCGGCGTCGGGTCCTTATTACCACTTCGAACGTGCATTATTTTCCTATAAACGCACGGCGCGTCGTTGATTATCCCTTACATCCTTGACACCCAAGCTTGAAAGAGGTTTTTATACATATGCGTCGGCCACTATTGGTCATAGCGAATCAGTTTTACCTGTCATTAATTATCAGTGATTACTGCAATTCACAAAGTTTTGCGAATGTTATATGATTTAGTAAAATAATAATGTTGTAATGTATGGAATGTAAATGTATATTTCATATCAATAGGGACTCCATAAAGTTTTCCTCCACATGAAACACTTTTTCATTATGCTGCTGCACGCTCCTGCTGATGAAAGAAGTAGGGTGTGTGTGCGCGCACTGTGCACTCCTCCATATCCCCAAGCCTCATGCGCTCATAAAATGGCCTTTCAGCTATGCGCGAGTGATTTCCGACAAGGTTTTTCCTGGTCAGTGGCGCACTTACTTTCTGCATCCATATATTAGCGACTGGCGAGCTTTGCGCCGGACCACACCTCTTCTCTTCACTGACACACCTGTTAGGGCGCAATATCATCTCCTATTTACAGGGTTCGTACGGGTGCTTGAAATCCATGAAAATGCTTGGATTTTAATGTGGTGTTTTCAAGGTTTGAAAAATGCTTGGATTTTGGGTAAAGTGCTTGTGAATGCTTGAAAGTGCTAGGCCTACACATTTCTCGGCAGTCTGACCCAATAGACCAATTATTAAATGAAGGGAAATAAAATTAATTAGGGCGCTGCGCTGACAATGACGACGGGTTTGGTGCTTCTCATTCATCACTCCGCAAACATGTCCGTTTGCCAGTCTTCTTCATTGAAAGTGAAAGTAGACGTGTGTTGATGAATGTTTGATGCAAGTTCGATGTGTGTGGTGAACTATTTGTTTCTTAGCAGAAGCCATGAAACGGTAAAGGTCAAATTATTTATTTAAAGAGACATTATGAAGTTGTTTTGACTTTGCCAAAACGCGTCCAGTTTGACGTGTCTGGATTTTCAGATAATAATGACGGCAGCAAGACTCGTGATGCTGATATTGGCTTTTAATTTATGCGCGTGTAAGTCTAAGCTATTATGCTTGAAGTTAGCTGTGACCGACTAGCCTACTGGTTTTCATCGTTTTAACCACAAAGCCTGTTGACCTTATAGTCAGGTAGAACTTTGTGGAATTTGGGCATAAGTGTGACATAAGGTACTAATGCATTTTTTTTGCATAAATTGATAGTTTAGGGGGTGTCCTTTCAGAATCTGATGGGTGCCGCTCCGGCACCCTTGAGCATTTTCTTTAAAATGACATCATCTGCCACACCCCTTTTTTATCATAGAAAGTCGTCTGAATATACATTAACATATAAACCCATCATGTATGGTATCAAATTAAAGCTCTTCTCATGCAGGAATCAGCTTTGACCATCAAAAAGATGGAAAAAAAAATAGTTCAGGTCCCTTCAGAGAACAAAATACCATTTGCAAGGTGACCTTTAAGGTCAGATTACGTTCCTTTTTGCCGCATAATAGCTGACTCTAAATCATGTCATATATTGGTATTAAATTGAATAAATGATGGAACTGCCATTTAGCCTAATACAGTGATTCTTTTTTTTTTATAAATGTTTTTATTATTTTAGTTTTAGACAGAACATAGCACATATTGACAAAACAGTCATCACAGTCATGAATGTAATCAGTACAAAGTACACAAATGGAAAAATAAATTGAAAAGAAAACAATGGTCAAGGTTTACAAAAATATACAGCAATAGGAGTTCGTCAGACATCGCCCTTAATGTACAATAGCAGAGGGTTCCAGATCTTGTCATAGTGTTTCAACTTATCAATGTTGTGATATCTGATCCTTTCAAGGCTGAGAATATTCCCCATTTCCCTTAACCACATTTCATAGCTAGGAGCAGAGTCACTTTTCCACATATGCAGAATAATTTTTTTCGCCACAACCATACCCAAAGAAACAGCTTGAGCTTGATACGTATTAGCCAAAAGTAAAGCCCCTGTCGCTCCCAAGACTGCAACAAGCGGGTCAGGGTGAAAGTTCTTCTTAAAAGCACCAGAAAAACATTGGAAAATGTCAGACCAGTAAGAAGACAACTTTGTACAAGACCAAAAAGTATGAGCAAGTGTTCCCTCTGAAACTTTACATCTGTTACAAAGTGGGGATGTAGATGGGTCAAACTTATGCACCCTGGTCTTACAATAGTACAGACGGTGTAGTGTCTTAAACTGTATCAAGTTATGACGGACATTCACTGAACAACCATTAATATTTTCCAAACATTGTTCCCAAAACCCCTCTCCTATTTCCTCATTTAACTCACTGGCCCATGCCAATACAGTGATTCTTAACCACAGGGCCGCGGCCCAGACTTACGGTGATTCTTAACCAGAGGGCCGCAAGACATGTTCAGTGTTGCACCTGTTGGCCGCAAGGGCCGCGGTACTGGGTAGATTATCAAATGAAGACATCAGAGATATGTAATGCATGAGACTTAATTCCATTCATTCACCTTGTGGGTATATCCGTATCGAGGATATGTACTGCAAATGCTGCTAGCTACGTTAGCACATTGTCGTTATACCTATGCGCTCACAAGAATCCTTACAAAACTGCTGGGATTCTGACACTACACATTTCACTAAAGGGGAGACTTGCCCAACGTGTTAGAATGAATGGATGCCCAGAAGTTCATGGCCAGAAAGCTACCATTAAGTGAATCCAGCCATGTCTAAAAACAAATACCGTTAACGTAATGTAATGGAATTGCACTTGTGAAATGTCTACCAATAAATACAAAAACGTGCGCTTTTTGGATGTGAATGATGAATATTAAATGGGCCCCGGGCCACTTTCTACTATAACAAATTGGGCCTCAAGGTTGAAAAGGTTAAGAACCCCTGGCCTAATACATACAGGAATACAATCATTCAATAGTAATTCATTTTATTGTGAATATTATAGCAAGTCTGATGTACCCTTGTTAGTTAGCATGTTAGTTATAATTTCCCTTGAATCTGTCACTGAATTTGACAGCAATGTTGTGAGGTACTTCCCAGGTAGTTAAGCACATTAATTATGACTGTCCTTAGATCCCCCCAGAATTACAGAAAACAATATTTTTCATCCTATCATGTTTTTAATGCTTTAAAAATAGACACCAAACGGGGTAAAGACAGCTGTCTTCTCTCTATCCTGGTCACCCATAGCCACTTGAAAGTAACCCATGTCAGGTCCAAAGTGGGGAACAGCTGTGCCTTGCCCAGTGCATATAGCGCCTCCTCTATCCGTGGAAGTGGGTATGCATCTTTGCACATGACCATGTTCAGCTTTCTGTAGTCACAGCAAAAGCGCACACTCCCGTCTTTTTTTCGCACAATGACCACTGGCGATGCCCAGGGGCTGCTACTCTCTTTGCCCCACTATGTCCTGTACATGTCGCTTGAACTTTTGATCGGGTGGGTGTCACCAGTTTATATGTTATGTCATGTGTCACTGTAGTTGTGTAGCCATAGTCATTGTCGTGGCTTGAGAAGACATCCCCGTAGCTTTTCAACAGTGCACTAAGCTTTACATGCTGTGCCGAGTTAAGCTCTCCTGCAGCTACCTGTACTGGAAGAGGCATACATTGGCGTCCATCTTCGGTAGCCTGAACACTGTTTAACATGCAATACCCCATCCATTTCATCAAACCCCACCACCTCTTTTGGACAGATCCACTGTGACTTGGACACCACAGCTACCCTGGCCCTGGATATTAGTTTTATGGCCTTCTCACAGGTATTCATAACCCCGACAGGGACTTTTCCACCTGCTGCCTTTCCGAGTATGTTGGCAACCAGAAGCCCCTTCTGGATGCTGATCTTTGGAGTGGCTTTCACCAGGAATGGCATTCCACTGTTGGAGGCACCAGCCTTCAATCACCTTCTTACTGTGTGGTGGGATGGTGATCACTTCTCTGCCAGCCACCTTGACAAACCCAATTTTGCCATCTGAATCCAAGAATTCCACCTCATTCTTGACCCTAGCCAACACACGACGGACACTTGCCTCTGGTGGAGCAGCCTTTTCATCCTCATTGCATCCACACCCAGCAGAGAGGTCACTAGATCTTTGATGATGTTCATCCCCATAATGCCACGGAGCCCATTTTTACATCTTTACAACATCCAGATGGGTGTCTCTCAGTATGAAGATGCACCGCCACTAAAGAGTGGTTCCAAAACACTCAACATCTGCCTCAAGACAACCAAGGACCGGCATGTTCAGTCCATAGGCTCCACCCAATGGGTGGACTTTAGCTGTTCCTCCCCAAAGTGTTCTCTAAAGTGAGACTCTTTGATGGTGGTGACCTCAAACCCAGTGTCCCAAAGGCAGCTTGTCTTCACTCCAGAGATCATCAGGTCAACCGTCCAGCAGTGACCAAATGCATTTTGTTTCAGGAACTGGTCAACACAGTCTGCCAGCCCACTCCTGATCATTGATTAACCAGGGGGCCTTGGTTCGCTCTCCGGTGGAGTATTCTGTGCACTGTCTGCCTCTCCTGGAGCATGTCTTTGCCGGGTGACTTGGCCATGATTGTTGACTGGTGTGACCGGACTCTCCACATGTGTAGCAGATGTACTGCCCTTCCTGGTCTCTTAATGGCTCTCTCTTTGGGTCACGAGGTGGTCGTCTGCTTCAGGGATCCATTGCAAAGGTGATGAGCAGTGTGCAAATAAAAATTCGACTTTCAGTGGAGGATACTGATGACAGCGAGGGAGAAATGTCTAATTGAATGAATGTTCTTTGGAGGAGACATTTGATGTTTGTGATGTGTAAGGCCAGCCTGGCAACATGTTCTTGATATAGTTGCTGTCAGAAATCTGTGATAAAGTACTACTTTGTTGTCTATTTGATTAATTGGTGAGGGTTGATACAATTTGTTGCTCAGCCTACCATTTCAGAGGTGTGACCGTACCAGATTTTACAGTTATTATGTTCTCTGGAGGGATAATTTTTAGCATTTTTTAAATTGACATCATTGATTTGTGTTTGAGAAGAGCTTTCATTTGCTACCATACATAATGGGTTTTATACAGTAATGTGAGTCTAGTTCTTTTTTTATGGTCAACAAAAGGGGGCGTGGCAGATTATGTCATTAAAAACTTTTTTTTTTCATCTTTTTGATGGTCAAAGCTGATTCCTGCATGAGAAGAGCTTTAATTTGATACCATACATGATGGGTTTATATGTTAATGTATATTTAGACGACTTTCTATGATCAAAAAGGGGTGTGGCAGATGATGTCATTTTAAGGAAAATGCTCAAGGGTGCCGGAGCGGCACCCGTCAGATTCTGAGTCTACACCCCCTAAACTATCAGATTATGCAAAAAAATTGCATTAGTACCTTATGTCACACCTATCCTGGGGTTCTACCTGACTATTAGGTCTACTAAATTGTTTAGTTAACACCTTGTCATTTCGCGTTTGTCCAGCCGTTCACCCCCGTGCGCCCCATGTCATTCAAAACATATTTCGGGATAGCCATCTCACTATGAGAAAACGTATGACAGTAGTGCTAAGATATTAACACGTTGTCATGCTTGGTAAACATCAGTCTTGCACATAATATTGAGCTGATTTTTTAGTGGAAATGGCTTACTGTCGCATTGTGCTGATAGATGAAAAAAGTCGCCTATTTAAAGGCACAGTCTGAATTTTAATCATAGCTCTCCATTTAGTGTGTGCACTTGAACATCTAGTGATGAAGCATATAACAGTAGGGCCTGCCATTTATTTTAGGAGGAGGGGTGTAAGACATGATACTTTGGAAGGAGAGGGAGTGGTGCAATTTGGTTTTCTTCAGAGCAACCTCTTCAAACAGCATCAATATCAAGGCCTATGGTTCACTATCAGGACTAGAGGACTGTAAGGGGGCAGGCTATACAGTGCCTATAGAAAGTTATCATACCCTTTTGAAATAGTTACTTTTTTTGTCTTACAGCCTGAAATCAAAACCCATTTAAAAAAAAAATCTTTTCCAGTTTTATTTACAAATGTAGCTGTACAACATCAAAATAATGAAAAAAAAGTAAACAGTTCTGAAAATTAATATGAAATGAAAAACTAGAATAACAGGGTTGGAAAAGTCATCATACCCCTGACTTAATACTTTGTAAAGCTTCCTTTTGCTTTCATTACAGCCATCAATCTGTTTGGATATGTCTCTATTATAGCTTTGCACACCTAGATAGGGGAATATTTGCCCAATTTTCCGTACAGAAATTTTAAAATTTAGTCAAATTCTGTAGGGAATGGCGATGGACTGCTCTCTTCAAGTCAATCCACATATTTTCTATAGGATTTAAGTCAGGGCTCTGACTTTGCCACTCAAGGATATTCACCATCCTATCCTTAAGCCACTGCTTTGTTCTTTTGGCAGTATGTTTAGGATTTTTGTCGTGTTGGAAGGCGAATGACCTCCCCATCCTCAGCTGTTTAGGAGAGGGACGCAGGTTTTCCTCAAGAATTTTGGTGTACTTGGCAGCATCCATTTTCCCTTCTATCCTGACCAATTGCCCAGTCCCCGCTGAAGAGAAACATCCCCAAAACATAATGTTGCCCCCACCATGCTTCAAAGTAGGTATGGTGTGTTTTGGGTGTGTTTGGGTGTGTATACTGTGTTTGGTTAGCGCCTGGAGCTCAGTCCAAAAACTTCAATCTTAGTCTCCAAAAAGTTCGATCTTAGTCTCATCTGACCATATAAGCTTTTTCCGCATGGTAGCAGAATATTCCAGATGTGTTTTTGCACTGAACTCCAAGTGCAATGTTTGGCGAAAACCAACACAGTACACCACCCAAAACACACCATACCTAGTGTGAAGCATGGTGGGGGCAACATTATGTTGTGGGGATGTTTCTTTTCAGCGGGAACTGGGCAATTGGTCAGGATAGAAGGGAAAATGGATGCTGCCAAGTACACCCACATTCTTAAGGAAAACCTGCGTCCCTCTCCTAGACAGCTGAGGATGGGGAGGTCATTCGCCTTCCAACACGACAATAATCCTAAACATACTGCCAAAAGAACAAAGCAGTGGCTTTAGGATAGGATGGTGAATATCCTTGAGTGGCAAAGTCAGAGCCCTGACTTAAATACTATAGAAAATAGTGGATTGACTTGAAGAGAGCAGTCCATCGCCATTCCCTACAGAATTTGACTAAATTTTAACATTTCTGTACGGAAAATTGGGCAAATATTCCCCTATCTAGGTGTGCAAAGCTATAATAGAGACATATCCAAACAGATTGATGGCTGTAATGAAAGCAAAAGGAAGCTTTACAAAGTATTAAGTCAGGGGTATGATGACTTTTCCAACCCTGTTATTCTAGTTTTTCATTTTTTATTAATTTTCAGAACTGTTTACTTTTTTTTCCATTATTTTGATGTTGTACAGCTAAATGTGTTAATAAAACTGGAAAAGATTTTTTTTAAAATGGGTTTTGATTTCAGGCTGTAAGACAAAAAAAGTAACTATTTCAAAAGGGTCTGATGGCTTTCTATAGGCACTGTATGTGATCAAGTAGGCCTATATTAAAACATGTAGTCAAAATTATAACGTTATGTTGATTTAAGTTGAAACAAAACATGTTATGAACTGAGAAAATCCATGGTTCTACATCGTTGTTGGCAAAATGATAATGATACATATTTCAGCCATATCTGGTTTAGTCTTGAGTAGGCCTAGGCTACTTTGCTATAAATGAGTTATAGACGTAAATATAGACTATATTGTGGTTTGTTGTAATGTTTGAAATATATGTATCACAGTTTATCAATAGTTCTCATAAAAGTCATCAGATGTCATCATTTAAGGGGTTATTTTTCAAAAATTTCTCCCGGGGGTGCTGGGTATATTTTCCTCTTTTTAATTCATTATCGAGTGCTGTCAGTAAGAAAAAGAACAAGGAAATTTGATATGACATAGACCAAATAGAGCAGCAGCAAACACTAATGAAATGGTTCCATTTTCTATGCCCCATTCAGTTAACCTAATGATAGCTGCTGGTTATATATTGGGCTTAGGTTGTATCAAATTTTCTGGTTCTTTGTCTTAAAGTGACCTCAAACAACAGGGCTTTGGATTTGTTCACACTCGATTTCGGTACTGGAAAACTGGTCTTGAAAGTCCTTAAAAAGTGCTTGAATTTGGCCATTAAAAAGGTGTACGAACCCTGTATTTAGAGAACGTACATTTGCCCTGGAAAAATGAAGGATGCGCTCGCAGAGAATAGTAATTATAGGTTGTATAGGTTGTGCAAGGCGCGAAAGCTCATTGCGCGGTCGGCATGATAGGGCCCAAAGTATCAAGAATATGAATCAATAAAAAATAGTAATAAAATAATAAATAAAAACGATGGACTTACCAGTAGTTACATGTGTTAGTTATTGTAGTTTACTAGCTAACTAACGTAAACTAAAATCGAAGAGCCTAACTGTCATGTGTCCTTTACGTTCTCTTACTCTCGTACTCTTGCTGCTATGCTATTCTCTATCCTGATTGGGTGTTCTGGATAGAACTGTTGTCAAATCAAAGTTCTAACTTCTGTCGTTCAACAAGCTGTCAAATTCATTCCTGAGGTAATTACTTCAAGAAGAAAGACACGGATTCTAGTTCTAGAAAGTAAGTGAAATCTAATTCAGCTTGTGGTAGCTTGTGTATCCTTATCTCTGGTGTTCATTAACCTATGGTGTGATGATCACGTTATTCTTTTTTACATGAAACTTAATGTAACCCTAAATTACGGGAATAAACCAATGTACTTTATGTATAACTCACCTGATATTAGCGCCACCTACCTATAACCTCAATTAACTCACCTGATTGTAGCGCCGAGGCTACCCTGTAACGTCAGTGCTATGACTGCTCTTTCTACAGATATGGACAAACGGTATGATGAGGTCTTTAATTTCCTCCATCAAGGAGCTTATCCAAAAGACACCAACAAGACTCAGAGGTTGAGTCTTAGGCGGTATGCTGCTAAATTTACCTTGAAAGGTGAGTACATTCATAAACGGTGTGAGTATAACCCTTTGTAGGGTGATTCAATGTTTCATAATGGAGAAATCAAGCTATTTATTATTTCTTCTTCTTGTCAGAATTCATACGAGGGAGACTCGGGAATACTCAAAGACTAACTCTGGTTGTAACCTTAAAGAACTTGACAGAGGAACTGCACTCGACAACACATTGTGGAAGTTCAGCATAAGTTGAAAGTTTATTGTTTTTCTGTAGGCCTACAGTTTTATACTCGCGAATCACATGCCCTTATCAAAGCCAATATCATTGGCTCTTACCTACCAGTGTTCTTAACCACAAATAAAAGTTTCTTTACACAGCACATTTGAGGGCATACTTCTTTCATTTTATACATGTCAACACCCCCACTTGCACTCAACATTGTTAGCTTAATAACTGAAAACATTTTAACTGTGCACCCTCTAGGCTGAACAATACATTTATTCTCCAAACATAAACTTCATCTACTGATTTGTTGCTTTGTCATTACATCTGCTATCATGTCTCACTTTTCTATCATTCACAAAATTATAATTTATGTGAACATGTACATGACTGTCTACAGCATTTTTTGGTAAAGCAATTGTACCCTGGGGGGTATTTCACAAAACCAAGATAGGGGATTTAGACAGGCTTACTGGGTTATCCTGGATGAACATAGCCTTGAGTTGGTTTCACAGAAGAGATCACATAAGTTACCATAGGAATTTATACTTGGAAGCTAGCCTGCTTCCGACCAGGCCAACAGCCAAACTAAGTTAATTCTAATGGTAATTACATTATCTGATTGGTTCTGCTAGCTGTCAGTTAAATCCATGGAGGTATTATAAGAACTGGAGAAAGTGAACAAGTCCCGCCCCCATTCATTTCAATGGGAATGCTAGGCTAGTGAAAAGTGCCAAAATTGAACGATTTTTTCAGGCTTCAACATGGCGTTTCAAGGGGCTTGTTTCCGGTGCCGTTTTACTTAGCCAATTAAGTGCCAGGTTACTGACTGACGTAAGGTACAGAACGAGAGCTCGTGCCCACACTAAACTCGTGCATGAGCTGAGAGTGGAACAGCCACCAATCAGCATGAGGAAAACGCAGGGAAAACGGCACCGGACATGATGTACAGATGGTACGGGTTGAGAATGCTCCTTTCTTTCCCGCACATCGGGACTCCCGAAGCATCGGGAAAACTGCAACCGCAAGGGGGCAACATAGACCGCCCTAATAATATGAAGGTTCGGCTCATGGAAAAACCCGAGGACACCGCGCTGGTGACAAGCGGAGAAAAGAGACATGACGCTCGGCATGTTAGATTGCAGTTGCAGAGTTTTCGAATGTTTACAGCCTACCTCACAGCTCTCTCACTCGACGTAGCCTATAACTCAGTCAGTCCAGCAGAGATGCCAGAGCAACGTTTTGGTCAATGGAGAGGGAGAGAAATGCCCCGCATATCCGTCTCATTTAATCATTAAAATTAAAGTGATGGCTGGCGAAATTAATCAAACGACGTTTCAATAAACCATTGTTGAAATGAATGAAAATGGTTGTAGAAACATATAGGCCTATCAGAAGGAAATAGCCTTCAATTCAACCTGAAATACTCGAAAGGCAACCTTAGATTCATTCATGAATTCATTACGGTTACAAGACCGCATTTCCGTGAATAGGCTATTATTGTCAACGTCAAGGCGAAGACGAAAGAGATGGACAAGATGGACATTTTGGCAACATTTACATGCTAGGAATACTTAGAAATGTGTAGGCTATTTTAAAACGGAGGCATGTTCGGCGACGCTGGGTAGCCAGCACTTGTTATCACAGATTTTGTCCCAACCACTTTTGACGACTGAAAATAAAATGTATTTAACAGAAATCTCTTTAATACATGCCTATGCTTGTCACTTTACTTATAACCGTAGGCTACATGCATGGAGAAGATCGCGCATTTTGTAACATTGTAACAATGGATGGTCAGATATGCGATAGGGCAGTGAGGGTAATTCATTGTAACCATCGACTAGCAGGCCTAGCTCCGCAAAATAAGTTTCTAGCAACGTATGTATCGTATGCATGTTCATGTTGATTCAGAGATAGGCATAGACTACCATAGGCTGCTGGGCGTCAAGCTATATGACAGCATGTTATCATGTGGTGAATTAATAACTAACGTCAGTTTAACATGTCAGACCTTTTGATCGGCGTTTCAAGTACATCTGCCGAATAAAGCCTGTTAGGGTTCACATCCAACTGTGGCGCAAGTGGTTGAAGCATAGGAGTCGTACGCCAGCGACCGGAGTTCGAAACCCAGTCGAGGCACCTCTCCGGAAATCATCAAAACAAAATGCATTGATTTATTAAAAAACTGAAAGACTTTCTGTTTTGAGATTCATTTTATGTTTGCGATGTCTGCTGAAAAGAAAAGTTAATATGTTAATTCGTGGTTCAGCGCGCACTCACACACATTTTTACATTGACATAGTGTCGGGCTCAAGTGTCGTCCTCAGTGCCGCATATAGGCTATAATGTAGTGAACTGGTTAGACGAGTGTGGGGGAGGGGGAATGATCGCACAAGACAATTGCTCTTCATGAAATGAATCTCACAGGCGGCTGTCGATTTTTAAATGTAGCCTACTACACCACTTGCGAAATCGGACGTGGCACATAGCCTAATTATTAGGCTACTGGATAGCAAATCCATAGACTTTGTTATATCCTTGGCGGAGATAATAATTAGGCCTATCAAATTAAAAGCACACTACGACAGGTATACTTGTGTGATCACGCAACACAAGAGAGCATTTAGCGATGGGACAGTTGTGAATGAGTGCTTAACACCCTGGAGTCTAAATATCCCCGGGGGATTTGAAAAACTGTTCCAAACACACATCTCAATCTCTGCTTTTATCATATTATAGAAACACCATTAGAAGCCTTTAATCAACTCGTTATATATAACCTATGTTTTAAGAGAATATGGCAATGATAATGGCACTTTCTAAAAATTCTTAGGATTTGTCCTCTCACCTGCAGCAGGCCCATTCAAAAGCCCATCCACCTAATTTGCATTTGAAAGAGCCAATCACTAAAGTGACACATTTAGTCTAGCCTACTTTATGAGGTTTTTTTTGACCCCTCTAATAAATTGCCTATAGTCCTACTACGATAATGGAGGAAGGGCTGCCTAACTGTTCCCCCTAAGAGTTTTTTCATAAGATAAAATGTTTACTCTATTTAAGTTTAGGATTTGGTAGACAAGACAACCTCGGAAAAGTTCTTCAGATAAACAATGTTTTATTGAATTAAAGGAAAGAAAATGTATCGCCAGGGTTTCGGGGCTTGCGAAGGCATTCGTTGATCTTATCGATGCAGTCCTTGCGGCCACTTCTCCCCATCGTAGGAAACTTTCTGCTTAGTGTTGACAACACAAAGGTCTTGACGTTGTGTGGCAGTGCTTGCTTGCCCTTCGATCCATCCCAGTTGGTGGTTTTGCACCAGGCTCTGTAGTGCTCCTTTGTGGTGATGGCTCTGAAGAGCAGGCATCCGTAGCCTATCTACCAACGTTGCTCGAATTCACCAGCAGAGTCGCGGCATGTTGTTCAGGGCCAACAGCAAGCAAAGTCACGTCATCGTGCTGAGAAGGAACTTGAATGCTGTTGTCGAATGTGGCAGAGAATACAGAAGAAGACTTTAACTATTACTTATATATTCTTATGACGAAACGCGAAGAAAAAATACGAGGACTGACCATCTCGCCTCTCCGCGTTTCCCCCAATATCATGGCGACAAAGAGAAATACATATGATTTGACATTTTAATGTTTGTAGCGCGCCAGTTTACCCAGTGTGTGTGCATTGAGTAGTTCCTTAAAATACGGAACAACGAGCGTCCCGTAGGCTATCTGTTTAATACAGAAGAAGACTTTAACTATTACTTATATGTTTCTTATAACGAAACGCGAAGAAAAAATACGAGGACTGACCATCTCGCCTCTCCGCGTTTCCCCCAATATCATGGCGACAAAGAGAAATAAATATGATTTGACATTTTAATGTTTGTAGCGCGCCAGTTTACCCAGTGTGTGTGAATTGAGTAGTTCCTTAAAATACGGAACAAAGAGCGTCCCGTAGGCTATCTGTTTAATACAGAAGAAGACTTTAACTATTACTTATATATTTCTTATAACGAAACGCGAAGAACAAATACGAGGACTGACCATCTCGCCTCTCCGCGTTTCCCCCAATATCATGGCGACAAAGAGAAATAAATATGATTTGACATTTTAATGTTTGTAGCGCGCCAGTTTACCCAGTGTGTGTGCATTGAGTAGGCCTAGTTCCTTAAAATAGCCTACGGAACAAAGAGCGTCCCGTAGGCTATCTGTTTAATACGGAAGAAGACTTTAACTATTACTTATACATTTCTTATAACGCTGGCTGTAGGCGATTTCTATAACCATTTTCATTCATTTCAACAATGGTTCATTGAAGTGTCGTTTGAATAATTTCGCCAGTCATCACCTTCATTTTAATGATTCAATGAGATTAAAGAGTCGACTATTGACGGATATGCGGTCTTCATCATTAAATGCAGTTGAAACTTTCTGCCACCTGGTGGTTGTTTGGGTACATTGCCTTAGCCTCGAAAAAAATCGGCTTGACGCACTGCGGGATCTCTTCGGGAGTCCCGCGGGAGAAGGTGCATTCTCAACCCGTACCCACTGTATTTCTGGAAAATGGCGACGAGGAAGTGCCTTGCTAGTTGGCGAAGCTAATCAGTCAAATCCTGACCCCCTGGTTAAATCAGACCTCCATGCGATTTTTTTGAAAGCGCTGTATTTCATTTATATATTATTTGCTACTTGCATTTACTCGCAAAACACAGCAGAATGTCTGCCTAATACCATATGGATGTCATTTAAATTATGGTGGCCTTATAATTAATAACATACTCGTTGTTTGCTTCTTTTTTGACGGACGTTTGATGAATAGCCTACTGTAGTAGTTGATTGGAAGTGGAGGGGACATTTTTCGAAGGTGTTTTCAACTAATTCGGCTTTTAAGACAAATTAAGATATATATATAGTCATACTGTGTGCATCTTTGCGGTGGCAAAGCGCTTTCTTAATGACGTTGCGTGCTGAGACAAGGAAGCTCTCACACGTGGGTGCAGACGTACATTTGCATTCACTTGGTCTGCCACACCTACTCCCGCTATGTAACAGAAATAATCATGATTCCCATCCAAAAAGTACAACTTTACCTCGTTGTTAGTCTATATCAAAAGCGTTTGTTCACTTTGTGTGCAAGACGCTATTTTTCGCGTCTTTTTTTTATTCCAACAGTGAGTTATTTGGGGGAGAAACGAGAACGCGCACACATACCGAATAACTTACACCTGGCTTGACCTAGCCGCCTCAACTCATCTGCGCTCAGGATTAGTGAAATGTATGTTTACTTTGATCAGGCTTGGTCAACCGCGTGTGTCGTCACTTATCTTGGATCTACTTACTCTGGTTTTGTGAAATACGCCCCTGGTTGTCCTCATACACTTTTGGAGGCACACATTGACATCCATCAATACCTTCAAGTTGTACAAGATACACTCCTATAGTTTCAGCTAATGCCATATTCAGCTTCACAAGTACACAATGCTACAGGCTGCTTTTTGGTCGTCAAACCAGAGGTCCGTCCTTGTTAACTCACAATAACCTACAGTGGTTCTCCTGTCTGTTTTGTCACCTGCTCAATCTGCATAACAGTACGTTTGAGACCACAATTCATTGCCAGATGACCTTAAAGAGTCACTGCACCCTAAAATATGTTTTTTGAGCTGTTGATTGATTGAAAATACTCAGAAGTGGTGAACTGTACTATTACCAGGGTTATATAGACAAAAATCGTGTTTTCGACAAAAGTAACATTTCGTCTGATTTTGTATTGGAGATATTGCTCTCCGCGCATACTACAGTTTGAGACATGCCATGGCATGTTGGTCCAAAATACTATTGGAATGCTGACGTTGTCCTGCACTTCTAGTCCGACACCACTTCACCGGGTCGTTACAAATTAGGACTGAAACGCCCCAACACCTGCTGCCCTGATTAGCCTACCAGTGATAAGCCATGTCTGCAGCACTCATTCCCAGATTGACACGAAATCACCATGGTTGAGTGGTTGCAGCAGTGCTGCACTCTGTCTCCAAAATTCAGAGCGTCTCGCCAATTTTGAAAGCCGTTTTCAGAAATGTGAAGTGGGTGGAGTTATGGTTCCGTATCATTGGTCCGACATGCCATTAGTCCGACATCTCATTAGTCCGAAAATGAACCATTGACCAGAGATCCCATTAGTCCGACATCCCATTGGTCCGAAAAAAAGAGGCCCATTGGTCCGACATCTCATTAGTCCGACCATACAATAAATAAACAAATCCCAACACGGTCTCACACTCAACTCGTCGAACGAGGACACATGGTCAAGCCCCCTGGCGTCTAGATCGGAAGCCGAGGGCGCCCCCCTGCGTTCATTTGCAACGCGAAGGGCTGCCATAGGCATGAATGTAAATCCTTTGGCGTCAAATGTAGAAGCAAGAAGGCAACGGAAAATTCTCGGGCAAAACCATCCAGAAAACCCGCGATATCATAACATTTGCTGTTTCCGGTTTCTTCTATGAAATAAAAAGGTTACATTTTGGCATTGCATGTAAAAAGAAAAAAAAAAATGATCAGCTCTCGCATCAATATTGATAACGACGTCATTATATTTTAAGTAAAGTGTAGGCTACTGCATGAATATGTATGTTAGCCTATTTGTATTTGTTTATTGCTTAAGCAGGCCAGTCCCAAACAAATAACGTTTGACTTTGCTAAAATGCAGTTGGAATAACATTAAGTGAAACCCTTCTGAATATCACCTGATTTCTTTTTGATATTATTATTATTTTTTTATGACATTCTGGAAAGTGATGTATTATCATCCTATAGGTGGCGGTAATACGCTAAATGGAGTCTAATCCGCCATAAAACAACGAAGAAGAAGAAGAAGTGGTGTTTTTAAAGCCATATCTAAATATACGTGTATTTTCATAATTAAAACATTACGTTTCTATTTTTCATGTTTTTTGAAAGGATAAAAAATATGAAATAAAAAATATGAACACTATACTTTTTTATTGTAATTTATTTTGGCGCGATTTCGTGCACCACGTCACTATTTGTGCGACGATCCCAGGAGGCACCATTGCTTTTTCGCGACTTCAGGTAAGCAGGTCCAGGGAAAGAAAAGATAAATTATTAAGCATTTACACGTCACAAATGATGAAGTTATGGCCAAAAACATATGTTGTCGTGTTTGTTGATTTTCATCCCATTGTAAGATCTGTTTTTGAAAAGAGAATGACATGATATATCTGTTTGTTGCATGAAAAAAGCAAATGCACATATGTAGGATGCATCAAAGTGGCTAGCCAGAGCCTCTGCTAGCTTGCCAGATTTGCCAACTTTGTTGCTCAGAGCTCTATTTGACTTATTGGTATACATTTAGACAATCATGTACTTTTGGCATTGGCAGGTATTTGTGACAAGTGACACACACTCCTGCAAAATGTGTCCAGGGCTAAAGTGTTGTTGTTGTTTACAGAATTTGTGTAAATAAATCAAGAGTATCACGTAAGAAATGTATTTGATCTCTCAGGCTAAATATTTCACTGAGATTGCTGCCAATATATCCAGGCATACAGAATATGAGCCCATTGTACTGTACATTGTACTATACAGGCCTAATATTTATTAAAATCACACTCAGACATCCCCACATCATTCTAAAATATAAGCAAACAAGATGACTATGTTGTCTTTCTCCCTCTCAGCAGATTCCTGATCTACTTCTGCAGCATTTGGACAAACAAGGCACTTTCCATTCAACCTTCAAAAAAGGCACTTTTAAGAGCCATTCTCTCTCACACTGTCTCTCTCTTTCACACACAAACTCACACTCTCTCTCTCTTGCTCTATCTCTCTCCCTCATCCCCTCTTTCCTTTGGCATCTCTCTCTCTCTCACACACACACAAACACACACTAAAAAAAAAAAAAAAAAAAAAAAAATCTTGCTGTTTTGCATCTCTTATTCCCTCTCCCTTTTGCCACCTCTCTCTCTCTCTCCCCCCCTCTCTCTCTCTCTTTCTCTCTCTCTCTCTCTCTCTCTCTCTCTGTCTTGCCCTTTTGCATATCTCTCTCTCCCTCATTCCCTCACCTTTTTACAATCTCTCACACACAAACTCACACTCTCTCTCTCTTGCTCTTTGCATATCTCTCTCCCCCAGTCCCTCTTTCTTTTGCCATCTCTCTCTCACTTTCTCTTTCTCACTCTCTTTGGAGTTTCAGTTCTTGTGAACTCACCAACCAAGTAAGTGCATCATGCTGATCTGGGTTTCCTAATAGCATACAGTAGTTACATTCTCTGATAACAATTGCCTTGATAGTGTCAATGCCACATGTGAGTCCTTAGATTTGAGTTGTGCATGCAAATGTAGGATTGATTAGGCTTAAACATAAAATCACATTTGTTGACTTTAACTCAAATATGACTGTAATGTGGCTAAATATCAGCGTTGTGTTCCTGTAAAAATGTTGTGTGACTCGATTATGGTACATATTTGGCAGTGACATTATTATTGGAGATGCATGGTAGTTTTCAACTATGCCAATCACCAATGTCCATCCTCAAGAGGAACCCCATCACTCACCCCCATCCCATGACCTCAGGCAGCTGGGTTGGCTTCTTGAGCCGTAGATCTGTCCAAAGTTTCTTCCTTGGAAAAGAGAATTTTTTCTTACCACTGTTTCTCTTACTGTACGTACACACCGCCGGCGACTTGGCGAATGGATGCCCTGCCAAGGACGCCGTGGGAAGCTTTGGATGCTTTGACCGCTCTGACGTGGCAGCATTCTATGTTCTGTTGCGTTTTGTGTCTACTCTGGTGAATATAGGGCTACTACAATCACAGTTGAGATCGCTACTCCGTGGGTGTGTGTGTATTTCTTCAAAAATCAGCGAGGCTCTCGCTTTTTCAAGAAGAGTGGTGTGGTGTATTTGTCTTTGGATTCTGTGTTTTTTTCACACCTTACCAAAGAGTATGCTTGTCTTTAGACTCTGCGAGTTCTTCGCCTTGCTAAAGAGTGTGTGCTTCCTCTTCTGTCTCTGCAAAACTTGCCTTGCAGAAGAGGAAGTGACTGTCAGTATCGTGTTTTTTGCAGGGGCCCCTTTTCAACGGGTTTAGGATGTACGAAAGGACTGATGCAAAAGAGAGAGACTTTCTCTATTTGGACCAAAAATCCTTGATCAGGACTCTGGGGTCAACAAGTGAAACTTTTTAGGAGGCTCTCTTTAATCTAGTCCTTTTTCACTGCTGATCCTATTGCCTGCAATCGTACCTATAATAAAGTGTCTTCACACTTTCGGAGAAAATAGATTGTGTTTATGGCAGCTGACTCTTGACTATGGTTACTGAGGTCAACCTCCGGTCACAGAGACCGCATCGCAGACGTTGTCTATCGAACAAGGGACCGCAGAAAGCTTCACAGTCACTATCGAAGCTGACCACACATATGTATTTTCTTTCTCCAGTGACAGACCTTTTGCAATCTATGAAAATAATTCAGTTAATCTAAACTAGTATTATTTTGAATTACTGAAAGATAAAAATTCTCAGTTATTAATACGCATCTGCTTTCAATAAGTTAAAGTAAGTTGTTTACTCACAACAAACTTAGTTTAATTTACTAACAGTGCAAAAAGATAATATGAATTTTTCAAGGATGAATCTGCATATTATACATGACATTACACAGATTTTGATTTTATTTGTAACAATTTGTGCTCAGTTTTTACATAAGTTTACTTATTAAAAACCAATTACCATATCCCTGCTTGTGTGGTATGCATTTAGACCTTATTTTACAGAAATACAACTGTTAAACGAAGCCTAGTTGGTTTTGTGACCGCTACGGTGTATAGAACTTTCCTTCCTAAATACACAGCTGAGTTCGCTACTCCTGTATGTGTCAGTGCATTGTGCAGTAAGTATTTGCCCATTAACGGTGTCTTAGAAAGTAAGCCCAAATCACAGACAAACTTACCCACTGGGTCCCCTCTGTAGGCTTGCGCCTCTTGCGAGAGGGTCGATGTTCTCTTTGACACAGGGGAGGCAGGAAACACGAAAAAGAACTCTCGGCGGCTTTTAAACAATGCCCTAACAAAAGGTTAGGGCTTTGACTTTATTAAAAATAAAATACAATATTAAAAAAAATTCTATCTGTCTCGAAATGCAAAGTTCAGAGTCCAAAAGAAAAAGGAGAAAGCCCTTAAGTCCCCGCGAAGGAGACCTTTTATACTACTTTCACGCCCAAGTCTAAACCTATTGCGCTCCGACACGATCAAGTGTCTTTGTCTCTTTTTTTCTCTTTCTGGTGACCTTACTTTGAACTCAGGCCTGCACATGAACTACAAGCTTTTTCCTCTATACTAATTCTAAGCACATTTCATTAAACATGACATACTATATAAGTTGGATTAAAACACTTAAATCTTTTGATTAAACATTCTATCAAATTCAAGGGAAAAAAATACATTTTAAGTCTAAACAGTTATTCTTTCAAGTTTAAGTAAAAAATACAGTTTTATAATCTATTGCAAAATCATACTTCTATTCTAAGTAAAATTACATGTTTTTATTTAAGCAGAATCACACTTTGAAAATCTGAGTAAATATTCTTTTCATATAAGTTTATCTCTCATTGCTGCATTTGCACATTTTTATTTGGTTTAGAGCAAGCTGATATCAAGCAAGTATGTTTTAGATGTATGTCTAGCAAACCGTAAGGGTACAATCATACTTTTCCACGGTTTCACTTTCTACCACCTTCTACATCCTCCTCTGGAACCGTGGAAACGTCGATCCTGTTGCGTCTGGGTTGCTGGCCATGCCTGTTGGGTCGAGGATGCAGGCGTCGTATGGACCTACTTCTGGTTTGAGTGCGTCGAATCTACGCCAGCCAGCTGCCTCGATTTTTTTCTTCCTGTGACGGGTGTGTGTGTGTTCTCCCGTCACTGTCACAGTTTTAGTCTTCGTTTCAACTTCAGTTTGAGTCACCTCACCTCTTGTCTGGGGGATGTTGTTCAACAGGCTTCCAGCAGGTCATCTTCGGCTGCTTTGTGCGAGATTTTCTGGGCTAATGCCCCAATCTCTAACCATCCAAGTGACTTTCTGGGAAGTCCCTGTAAAAGTTGATTTCACAGTCGGGGACAGGGGGAGGTTTGTCAAACTCTGAGCCCCTCTTCCCGTCAATGATTGGGAGTAAAGAGTCATCTTGATCCAGAGTATCTGGATCTTTTGGTTCTTTTACTCTGTGGTCCAGAGTTTCCCCTGGAGAGTATGTTGTCCACCTAAGCAGAGTCCCAGCTGGGTCCGAGGGGTCCCCTCGGCCCAGCTTAATCGAGCCCTCCCCTGTGTCTGAGACGACAAGTTGTCCTTGGGCAAGACACCTGGGCTTAGTGTGTGTGGGTGTTGAGTGTGTGATCATTTTCGTAAACGTATGTGTGAAAGATGTACCCTGCCTGTCTTTGCTAAGGTCACAACGTTACCTGCTACGTTCACTACAATGTCTTCACCTTCGTTTGTGTTTTTGAGGCCCTGGCCTCTCGTCTGCTCTCTGTGGAGCAGGACAGGAGTGGCCATAGGCCCTGCATATGGGTGTTTTGTGGCTTTAGAGAGTTCTGGTTGCGATAAGTACTCATTAAGCAACATCAGTTGCCTGGGCTTGTCCCAGTTGACGGTGGCATTTGCTTTTATGTACTCTTATGCTGACCTCACTGTTCTTTCCACAACTCTTTGTGATTTGTTTCGGGTTTGTATACCATTGAGAATATTGCTTGAACGCCCATTTCCTCTATTAATTTTAATACTATTTTGTTTTTGAAATGAGTTGCGTTGTCCATTCTCAGTGACAGTGGTTGTTTGTTTGTGAAGTATTGTGCGATGCAATCAGCAATGACTCTTGCTGTTGCTTTTTTGCACGGGTAGACCTTTGTGTCACCCCCTGCCTTGTCGGTTATTATTAGAAAATATTTATTCCCTAATGTAGTAGTAGGTAGGGGTCCCGCAATGTCAGCAGAGTAGCGCTCCCCATGCTGTTGAATGGCAATGGGGTACATTTTTCCCTTTGGGATGGGACCCCCTCCTTTGTTGGCACAATTCCTGCACCTGCTTTTTACTTTTGCAAATAGTGGGTTTAAACCTGCTATCTGTATCTTATTTTTGTTTAGCCTTGAGAGGAGGGGTATTGTTGATCCCACTCCTTCTCCTTGGCTCTCGCCTTATTAGCGCTTGATCGCCTATCATATATGTATATTTGTTGTTGTTTATCTGTTGAGTTCCAACATGGCCAACCTGCAGCTAGGGGTGTACCACCGGGTATCGCATTTAATAATCTCTCTTGCTGTACTGCACTAGCCCCTTTATGTATCACAGTTCTCATGGCCTGATCTAGTGATATTTTCTTTTCTGTCACCTCTTTGGATAAGATTTTGAGTTGTTCCTCCAACTCATCCTCTCCTGGGGCTCTCTTGTGAGTTTTCACTAGATCAAAACATGTGCTTCCTGGAGGCACTCTAATGCCTTTGTTAACACTCAGGGCCAGGTTCATTGTCGGATCCTGAAGTAATTCTTCAGGAAGTCCTGCATCAATACAGCCTTTGAGATATACCGCGTCTGATTGCCCTTCCGTCCTAGGGGGAAGTAGGCCAAGAAGTTTTACGGTGCTCATCCCTGCGCCTAAGATTTGGCTTCGTGAAAACGTGGAGGTGCCTAACTCTGGTTGAATTGCAGCACCACGGCTCTCTGTCCGCTCATTGCTGCTCCAGGTTGGCTGTGCTTGGGCAGGGTCTATAGATTTAAACAGGGCGTTTATCCCAAAGTATCTCTCTACAGACCTGTCTCTTCTATCACATCCCTGTTTGTAATAGTCATAACCTATAGCCAGCTGTGCCTCTTTCCATGTTCTGGTTATGCCAGGTAGGCCCAAAACTTCAGAGGATGAGGGCGCTTGGCTGATTACTTCTCTTTCCTCTCTTGAGGCTTCATACCAGGGGATGTTTGGTCTTTTATTCTCATTCTCTTTATATTGATAAGTTTGAGAAGTATTTAGTGGGCAGAAAGCTACTCCTTCGTATGTTGACCATATAGGTGGTTTACACGGGGGGGCTTTACAATTTTGTGTTCTATATTTAATCGGCGGTGATTTTTTATTTTCCCCTCTAATATACTGTATCGGGTCATGGGGAGACGCGAACGATACAGTAGAGGGGGCTCGTATTATGGGTGCTCCTACACTTATCAGAGACGGCACGGCGTGGACCCTTGTGGGTCCTTGTGGGGTTGAATTTTGTAGTCGTGACCCTTCATATTGAAGACCACTCGGGGTCCCCCTCGGGGGGGAAGGTCTGGGTGTTCGTGGCCAGGCCCTAGCTCTGTCTCGCCCTCGCTCTGGTGTGACCGGAACGCTGTATCTGAGGCCATCCTCTCTTTCCCCCACTTCCTCCTCAGACAAGGCGTGCTCGCCCGTGGCGGGGGTGGGGAGAGTGGAAGCGCTCAAAGAGGTCCCTTTTGGCACACCGGCGTATGCCTGTTTCATTAGACTTTCTAGGAATGCCTCATTTTCTTCTACGTCAACTAAGAACCTCACCGTTATGGGATTTGTGGCGGTTCCCCATGGGTAGGCTACTGCAACTGCTGCAAATATCTCTCTCTGTCTAAGACCCAGAAAGGTTTTTCTTTGAGTACGCAGTCTTATGGTTACAATGGGATCATTGTCATCCGCTGCGTCTGCTATAGAGTACCTTATGGCCGCCGACAAATCATTCATTTTGGTGTTTTGCTCTATTCTCACCAATTGCACTGCGGAGTACCATTCCCTGAGGGCTCCTGGTGTGTTTAATCTCACCATCTCCCCCGGCTCAGGCTCTCCTATGCTGGTGGATACTGTACTACGGGCTATACGATATCTGGCTGACCCGAAGGTCCTCCTTATCTCAGCCTCTTCTGGGGGATCTGTCATAATGTCAACTTGCCTCAATACAGTCAAAGCGCCCATGTTTTCAGATGGGGCCTGATCTGGTGGTGCGGCTAAGAAAATCATTCTTACTCCCCCGACCTCGGTCACAATTCCCTCCCTTTGTATAGGGGGGTCAGGAAACTCAGGTTCCACAGGCTCAACGCCTGGAGCTTCCCTTGTGCCGCCCGGGGGTCTGAAGATCGGGGGGAGTGTGTTTGGCATGTGTGGTGTGATGTCAGCGATCAAAGGTGCTGTGGGAACGCTTATCACATCACTTCTTGTGCCATTATTTTGGTCTATCGATACCTGGGCTAGTGGTTTCCCTAACTCATCATTTAGGTTTTGAAATTTGTCTTCTGTTAGCGCTACTACTACGAAATGTCTTCCTGGGTTTAGCAGTACTACATTTCGGAGCGCCCCTGTTGCTGCTAGGGTGTCGTAACCAAAAACTCCATCACCAAAGGGAGGGGTTATTATGGTCCCTGACGCCATCAACACAGCTTTTTGTATCAATGTTTGTAAATGTTGCACCTGTTGGTTGTGGTTCATTGTCCCATCATGGGCTTCATAAGCGACGTGTAAGACCGTGCTAACCTGTGGGTCAGTTATGACCTTTTGTGCTACCACGGTTCCTGATCTCAGCGGGAGTTGTGATAATAGGTCGGCTCGATTATTTCGGGTCTCTTCACTCCAGCGGCCTTGCACTGCAGCAGCTACTCCTGCTGTGTGCGACAGCTGTACGTTTGCCGGGTTGAGGAAGGTGCCCCTGTCTGTACCGAAGTCTAAATCCAAAACATTTCCCAGGATTAACCTGCAGTTTTGTGTAGGATTAGACGTGTGTGTCGGCCAACGGCGCTGCCTCCTACCACCCGGACTTTGGTGTCGGGCTATGGCTTCCCTCATAGCTCGCATACTGAAAGGAACTTCTTGCTCATCATCTGTGTCAGATTTAGAGCTATCTGTCCATTCACTGTCTGCGGCTGCAAGGTCCATAATGCCCTAGTCTCGGCTGTTTAATAACTGTTCCTCCCTGCTAGGGACTCTTCAGATAGGTGCGGTCCCTCGTGGGTTAATTACTCCTCACTTCACTCCGTGTTCTGGGTTCGCGTCAGGATACAACCAGTGACACCTAAGATTTGCCTTATGCTACGGATACAGTCAGCCTCTGTCGGCTTCAGTGATCGAACTTGGTTTGACCAGTAATTATCACGTGGCAGGATATATAAGGGCCGGTACCTTATAATCCTTGTTTGCCTTTTACTGGGTCGATTTGCGCCTTCGCTATTATTTAATGAGACTTTTATGCGCAGTTTGCGAGCCCTTTTTAGGTTTTGCCAGTGAGCTCTACTGGGTTATCTAAAAAGAAGCTCTTTGTGTATCGTACCCTATACACTGTTCTAGGTATTGTGGGTTCGAGCGCTTAAGCTAGTGTGGTGACTTGTTCGTCTTACTCAATCACTGCCTACACGTTGGGCGCCATGTTGCGTTTTGTGTCTACTCTGGTGAATATAGGGCTACTACAATCACAGTTGAGATCGCTACTCCATGGGTGTGTGTGTATTTCTTCAAAAATCAGCGAGGCTCTCGCTTTTTCAAGAAGAGTGGTGTGGTGTATTTGTCTTTGGATTCTGTGTTTTTTTCACACCTTACCAAAGAGTATGCTTGTCTTTAGACTCTGCGAGTTCTTCGCCTTGCTAAAGAGTGTGTGCTTCCTCTTCTGTCTCTGCAAAACTTGCCTTGCAGAAGAGGAAGTGACTGTCAGTATCGTGTTTTTTGCAGGGGCCCCTTTTCAACGGGTTTAGGATGTACGAAAGGACTGATGCAAAAGAGAGAGACTTTCTCTATTTGGACCAAAAATCCTTGATCAGGACTCTGGGGTCAACAAGTGAAACTTTTTAGGAGGCTCTCTTTAATCTAGTCCTTTTTCACTGCTGATCCTATTGCCTGCAATCGTACCTATAATAAAGTGTCTTCACACTTTCGGAGAAAATAGATTGTGTTTATGGCAGCTGACTCTTGATTATGGTTACTGAGGTCAACCTCCGGTCACAGAGACCGCATCGCAGATGTTGTCTATCGAACAAGGGACCGCAGAAAGCTTCACAGTCACTATCGAAGCTGACCACACATATGTATTTTCTTTCTCCAGTGACAGACCTTTTGCAATCTATGAAAATAATTCAGTTAATCTAAACTAGTATTATTTTGAATTACTGAAAGATAAAAATTCTCAGTTATTAATACGCATCTGCTTTCAATAAGTTAAAGTAAGTTGTTTACTCACAACAAACTTAGTTTAATTTACTAACAGTGCAAAAAGATAATATGAATTTTTCAAGGATGAATCTGCATATTATACATGACATTACACAGATTTTGATTTTATTTGTAACAATTTGTGCTCAGTTTTTACATAAGTTTACTTATTAAAAACCAATTACCATATCCCTGCTTGTGTGGTATGCATTTAGACCTTATTTTACAGAAATACAACTGTTAAACGAAGCCTAGTTGGTTTTGTGACCGCTACGGTGTATAGAACTTTCCTTCCTAAATACACAGCTGAGTTCGCTACTCCTGTATGTGTCAGTGCATTGTGCAGTAAGTATTTGCCCATTAACGGTGTCTTAGAAAGTAAGCCCAAATCACAGACAAACTTACCCACTGGGTCCCCTCTGTAGGCTTGCGCCTCTTGCGAGAGGGTCGATGTTCTCTTTGACACAGGGGAGGCAGGAAACACGAAAAAGAACTCTCGGCGGCTTTTAAACAATGCCCTAACAAAAGGTTAGGGCTTTGACTTTATTAAAAATAAAATACAATATAAAAAAAAATTCTATCTGTCTCGAAATGCAAAGTTCAGAGTCCAAAAGAAAAAGGAGAAAGCCCTTAAGTCCCCGCGAAGGAGACCTTTTATACTACTTTCACGCCCAAGTCTAAACCTATTGCGCTCCGACACGATCAAGTGTCTTTGTCTCTTTTTTTCTCTTTCTGGTGACCTTACTTTGAACTCAGGCCTGCACATGAACTACAAGCTTTTTCCTCTATACTAATTCTAAGCACATTTCATTAAACATGACATACTATATAAGTTGGATTAAAACACTTAAATCTTTTGATTAAACATTCTATCAAATTCAAGGGAAAAAAATACATTTTAAGTCTAAACAGTTATTCTTTCAAGTTTAAGTAAAAAATACAGTTTTATAATCTATTGCAAAATCATACTTCTATTCTAAGTAAAATTACATGTTTTTATTTAAGCAGAATCACACTTTGAAAATCTGAGTAAATATTCTTTTCATATAAGTTTATCTCTCATTGCTGCATTTGCACATTTTTATTTGGTTTAGAGCAAGCTGATATCAAGCAAGTATGTTTTAGATGTATGTCTAGCAAACCGTAAGGGTACAATCATACTTTTCCACGGTTTCACTTTCTACCACCTTCTACAGTTCCATCATGTTCCTTGCTGGTCGTTTGGTCGCTGAACCGCGTCATAGCTCATTACCATAAAGTTGAGCCACGTTCAACTTTCTCAAGTCACTCAAGACGCCCAAAACGCGACGCTGACGGATTTCCAGAAGCCGATTTGACTTCTGGAATCTTTGGAAGCTCAAGTCGGCTGCGGTGTGAACGTACAGTTAGCCACAGAGCTCTTGGCCTTTCTCCACACCTTTCTGTCTCTGTCTTTTTCTCTGTTTTAGACGTATGTCGATTCACTCCCAGGTTCTAAAGTTAGTCATCTATAAGAACCCTGAGGGTTTTTTTTTTTATTGTTTGACACATCACAATTGATAGACACAATACCTAGTTGAATGCAGTAATGCAGCATTTTAAGATTTTCCTGTCTTAAGAAGGTAGGCTTCTTTCTCCACCACCTGTGCTCATAGCTGAGAGGTATGCCCAGTTTGGTGTACCAATTGTTAACACATAGATATTGCATAATTTTATTATTTGTGAGGATAACGTGTGGATGGGTGAAATCTTTTTTTTCCCATCATTCTACTTTATCATTAAATCATGATCAGTAAGAGGGGCAGCCATGGCCTACTGGTTACGAGTGCCGCTGGTTGGGCAGGCAGCTCACTGCTCTGGGTTAGTGTGTGATTCACCTCACTGTGTGTTCACTGTGTGCTGTGTGTGTTCACTAATTCGGTGAAATTGGTTTAAATGCAGAGAATGAATGTCCCTCACGGGATCAAAAAAGTATATATATACTTATACTTAATACCTAGTAAACTGAGGTTAATACATGGGTGAGGTTATTGTAATATGTGTCAGGTTAATACCTTTTTGTTTTTTGTTTTTTTTTGTTTGCATAAAACTTTTACCAGAGGTAAATGTGCTGCTTATATTCAGGAAATTACAGCTACAGCTACAGTTATGTCAGCCTGCTTAACTGTAAGAATTGTCTCTCAATTTCATAATCTGTTTTGTGTGTGTGCTTTATGTTGTAGATTTAACCATGACGAAGCCAAAATTTAGGCCCTGTCCCTCATGCCAAGTCCCCAATCAGGCTAACCGTAAGACTTGCCATGCCTGCTTCTTCAGTCTCTCTAAGAGTAACACAAAAGAAAGAGAAGAGAAGCTGGACCATGAGTGGGGCCAAAATGTCCAAAAAAAACGCAATTCTGCCCGAGTGGTGAACTCCGCTAGAATGGCAGTAAGTAATTTAAGCTTTAGTTTTGTGAAGTACATAGTGCATGTAGTAGTTCACATACTGATTGATCACATACTGATAGTGGCTCACATACTGATTAATAAGAATGTACCTGAAGTGGGTCAGAAATGTTTAACTGAGCATATGGTTTCAGTGGACAGAGGCTCAGGTCTTTTTGTGTTCATATAATGACTCAGATCTCTTTTAGGTCCTCCTCAGCTCTGACAGGCTGTCAGTAGGCTTGTTTGACTTGGGAAAGCCGACTGTAGTATACAGGGTTATGTGCAGTACATGCTCGTTAGACGCAGTGTGCGAGATCAGATGTTGTAACATAGATACATAACTCAAAATATGGTTAAAGCCAGATGATTCACAGCAGTTCTTTGCAGTTGGTTTTCACGTGACTGCAAGCGTCTGGATCCCACCCCATAACGTCTATTCCTATTAGTTGGAATCTCCAGGGAATCTCCTGTGACACAAATTACACCTTTTCTCATCATACTTGTTGGGAATGGGCTGATTTGAAGGGGATGTTTTGTTAACTTAAGATGCTGCAAGTGTTGCCCAATGAAATGATCTTATTGTTCCTCACCATAGCTTGCATTAAGCAAGACAGCCATCTCAAATATGCATTTTTCAAAGCATTGGGTTTTTCAAGCAGTTTTCTTGATAACAGTGAAAAGTGGAAAAGAAAGTAATCCCCATGTTTATATGCAATTAATCACGCTCAGATAAAAACGCAAAACAAATAGCAAGTGACTACAGTCTCAGCTGCTCCTGCGTGAGCAACGAAGTATTCAACGCAACTCTGTTTCTGTTGAATTAACCTTGTTGCTACGGTTCATACATTGACCCTGGAGAGCAACTGCTCAGCAGCCTTCTTGCTCTCACGACAACTTAAGATCATTTGATATTGACAGCTGAGACATAACCACACTCATCCAGCTCATTTTGGATACATTTTTAACCAGCATGCATCATGATTGAAGCAGCACTGCACAGTGCTGCAGGGTCATGAATACGCCTCAAATCTCAAACCTTTACTGCTTTTTGAATACAGTAGTTTTCACTTGGGACATGACTGGCTGGTCTCCAAACAGTATATGAATTTAACTCAGTAAGATGAGAAATAGGATGAGAAGTGAAAAATGTGAATGAATACCCAAATAATAACCACCACATCAAAAAACCCTACTATATTTCCTAAACCAAGCATTTTTATACTAGTAATGCGGTTTGCAATATATTTACATATTTTACATGTGCATAAACATATACGTTTCTTTGAAATGAATTCCCTATATGACATTGCAGACATGTTACATACAATTACATGTAATCAATTACAATTTCAGTTAATATGTGTTTTTGTTATAGGAGTTTATACTCATTTGTGTTTTTATCATCCTTTAGGTGCGGAAACTTGAGGCCTTGGGCTATGCACCCATATTGTTTATGGGAAAGAGCGAAAAGGCCACTGGGAGGTGGGTGGCAGATGTGATAACCTATGTGCCACTTTCAGGAAAAGTCGCTGAATATATTTCAACAATGAAAATATGTTATGAACGGATACTACAGAAACAAAAAGGTAATATACTTTTATACATGAGTCTTAAATGGATGAACTTCAAAACATTTGGATACCAAAAAGTGTAATGGTCACACTGCTTTCTCAAACATGCATTAATTAAGCAAAATAGAGGGAGTGAGAGTGGGTTAACATCTTTGATTCAGAAATCTGAAACAAGTAAATATATTATTCAAAATAACTTGACTGGACTCAAATGCTGTACAACCTTTTGATATATAAATGTTGTGGAGTTTATTATCCTTTACATATTCACTGTTATTGTGTGCTTTGAGTTTGCATTAACTTCAAGTTGGAACCTCAGATACAGCCACAGCAACCCCAGCCACTGCAACCCCAGCCACTGCAACCCCAGCAACAGCAACCCCAGCAACAGCAACCCCAGCAACAGCAACCCCAGCCACTGCAACCCCAGCCACTGCAACCCCAGCAACAGCAACCCCAGCAACAGCAACCCCAGCCACTGCAACCCCAGCAACAGCAACCCCAGCCACTGCAACCCCAGCAACAGCAACCCCAGCCACTGCAACCCCAGCAACAGCAACCCCAGCAACAGCAACCCCAGCAACAGCAACCCCAGCAACAGACGCAGCACCTTGGGCACTCCAACTCATACAACCCCAGATACAGACACTGCAGCACCTTCGGCCACTACAGCCACAGACGAGGTACTTTCAGATACTGCAGCCACTCCAGCCACAGACAGTGCAGCCACTCCAGCCACAGACAGTGCAGCCACTCCAGCTACAGACAGTGCAGCCACTCCAGCCACAGACAGTGCAGCCACTCCAGCTACAGACAGTGCAGCCACTCCAGCCACTCCAGCCACTCAAGCCACTCCAGCCACAGACGAGGCACCTTCAGCAACACCAGAAACCCCAGAAGAGGAGAAGGGACAAGGACAAGTTAAAACCAAAGAAGAATCCCTCTGTCCTGCTCCCCCGACCATCCTGAATCCTCAGCTGCCCATGTAAGACCAAGTAAGTATGACATTTCTGTATCTGTGTTACTGTTTCTCAATTACAACATCCCCCACAGGAATAACAATGTTCACATTTTTTTAAGATTCTATTTTATTTACTCATACTGTAAATCAGCATGGTTTACACTGTAATGTAGTATAACCATGGTATATAATTTGAGGCATAATAAAAGAGGGAAGTAAAAAAAAGTGTACTCGGTGTAGATGTAATCATGTAATATGTGCAGAGTATTAAGCAATCAATAACTAATGCATAACTTTATTTTACAACAATTTTAGCCACGGCACAAAATGCACACCCCAACATCGGAGGCTCTGCAGCAGAGCGAGCCAGCTGCTTCAGATTCCTGGTTTCATCATCGAGGAAGATCTGAGCACAAACATTATTCTTTTGTTCTTCTTCCTCTTCCTCTTCTCTCTCTCTTTCCCAATCCAGTTCAATTGTTCGACAGTGGCAGGACCAATACTGTACATTGCTTGTGTGTGTGTGTGTGTGTGTGTGTGTGCGTATATGTGTGTGCGCATGCACGTACGTGGGTGAATGTGTGTTTGTGTGTGTGTGTGTGTGTGTGTGTGTGTGTGTGTGTGCGTATGTGTGTGTGTGTGCGCATGCACGTACGTACGTGGGTGAATGTGTGTGTGTGTGTGTGCACGCGTTTGTGCATATACTGTATGTATATGTACAGTATGTATGGATGAAGATGAGTGTTGCTGTATTTGAATTTGTAGGGTATATGGGGTTTGTTTGTTTTCATGGGATGTGTTTATTATGTGTATTTGCATGGATACGACTGCAATTCATCTCATTATGTACTGTTTACAGATGTGTTGGTAGTTGTACTTATGCTCATATGTGTGTCCGTCTCACTGTCCCTAACTTTGTTGCATTTACTGGCATATATCAGCAAGAACTACTGTCAATCTGTGGAATATTTCTTCCTAATCTCCTGGGATTCAGAATTTTGGGATTATGTTATGTTATGTTTGATTATGTATGTGTACCTCTCTCAACCTCACCTATCATACTTTGAACACAAACTCATTTAGCACTATGACCTTCTTAGTTTGCCTCTTAGCCTTCTCTCTCTCTCTCTCTCTCTCTCTCTCTCTCTGTATGTGTTTGTTTCTCTGGTGAACCAATTAAATAAACACTTGTTTGTTCATTCTTAATTTGATATTGTTTTCTGTTGCACCAATCCCAAATCATCTCTGACTTGTCTGGTGTCCAGCTGGGTGAGGGTGAATTAGAGTGGGTGGGCTATGGCGTCTGTGGATCTGTTAGGGTGTTATGCAAATTGTAATGGGTCCAGGGTGGTTGTCCTATTGATAACCTGCAGGTTAGCAAAAGGTGCTCTGATGGTGAGTTCATCAGAAAGCACTATTCTTTGACAGTCATAGTCCCATACCAAGTGATGATGCTACCTGCCATGACCTCCCAACAGCTTGAAGGCTTCAACATGTATGCTGACACCGAATTTCCTCACATGACACAGGAAGTCCTTACTGTGTGCTGGATATTAACCGTCTATGTTAGGTCATCAGCAAGGTGTACTCCCAGGTATTGGACAGGTGGCCCCCTCAACTGTATTCCCACTGATCTTTAGTTGTTTCCATTAGCCCACCACTTTTTCCCATTTTGTTGACATTCAAAGCAGATTAGCAAAAGGTGATCTGATGTTGAATTCAGTTGAAAGCATCTGAGCACTGCATAGTCCCATACTAAGTGACGCTACCTGTGAGGACCTCCCAACAGCTTCAAGGCACAAGGATGGATGCACAGAATTTCCTTAGCTAACACAGGAAGTATTTACTGTGTGTTGGATATTAACCACCCACATTGTAGGAAATATTGTCCTAAAAAATTAATGAGGGAAGAATAAGACACTAAATCCATGCCTTGTATAACACCCATCCTGAGGATAAAGACAACCAACCAACCAAGCCATATATGGTTAGGAATGTGGGAAATAGATAATAGACTGTGCTGTTGGAGTAAGTCCAGACAGGTAATCATATGGCTCGACCTGGATGGAACCTTAGGGAGGGGCAAAGGGGTCTGGAGCATGTTTAACATGGGATATCCCTGCTGAAAAAAAACAGCCTGACCAGCTAAAGGTGGTTTGCTGGTTGACCAGCTTGTTAACCAGCTTGTTTGACCACCCTAAGATGGTTGACCAGCAAAACTCTTGCGAAAACATACCTTCAGTTGGTTTACCCACCGTATGGTGGTAATTCAGCTGGTTTTGATTGTCGTACCACCTCAAGCTGGTCATTTTAGTTGGTGTTGCTGGTCTATATTGCTGGTTTTTACTGGTCATGCCAGCTAATGTTGGTCATTCTAGAAAACCAGCTTGACCATCTTTGTCAAGCTTGACAGGCTGGTCACCAGCATGACCATCTTAAACCAGTTGTATCCCAAACGACAGGCTGGTTACACCAGCACGACCAGCTTCCTCAGATGGTCACGCCAGCATGTCTAGCTGGTGGCCTAACCAGCTACACCAGCAAAGACCAGCAATAGCTGGAAGAAAACCAGCTAAAACCAGCTACAAGCATAAGCTGGTTTCTTGCTGTTTTTTTCAGCAGGGATGTATTCTGTGGGGCATATGAGGAAATTCTAACCTCCAAGCTGATGGACTTGTTAGATAGCACACTTTACAGCTGTGTGCTGTATATTGGCTGGTGCCCCGGTATGGTAAATAAAACCGCAGTGAGCCACCTACTTGTCTGCACAGAATATGTTTTGACCACAACGTCATCAGCTATATGTACTCCCAGGTATTGGAAATGTGACCCTCCCAACTGGCTTCTCACTGATCTTTAGTTGAGTAAAAGCACTGCTCAGTTGCCAACCACTTTTTCCTGTCCCGTATCACACATAAACTGTCTTGCCACCTGCATATAGTCCTGTGCACTGTCATGCACCAGGGGTCTTGTGTCCCTCACGGACTCTCCCATGGTACTCATCCATGTATCATGTGACAAACAGTGCCTACTGTGACTGTACTGTAATGTTTCTGGTGCCTCACACCACTGGCCTCCTGTCTTGTGCACTGTCCTGTACCACTCATACCATGTCTTAGGTTTAGAATTAGGGTTTTTCAGGGTTAGGTTTGTTATAGTTGCCAGGTGTCACAGGACAGTAGCCTACTAAGTGGCGCAGGACAGTACTCAAGGATTCAAGGAAGTTTATTTGTCATATTAATATGATTACTATTGTAAAGACCAACTGGAGCAAGGAAAAACTCCTTTGTGTAAGGAAGAAACCTTGGACAGACCCATGGCACAAGGGGCCAACCCAACTACCTGGGATAATGCTGATGGAACCTTTATGTGTGTATGTGTGACTGTGTGTGTTTGTAAGTGTATGTGTGGAACGGGGATTCCTAAGGTGGGCATAGATGATGCCAGGGTTGAAAAGGTAGTGGGACAGTGAAGGAGGGGGAGAATTATGTGTATGGGGTTCGGGGGCGGGGGGTACCGTAGATCTCAGGACAGTAGATGAATGTAGAGGATAATACATGGGATAGTAGATGAGTGGCGTGGGACAGTGGGTGAGTGGCACAGGACAATGGGCTCAAGCAACCCGCAACAGTATAGTCTAGTAGGATATTGCCTAAAGACCAATACTTAAAAGCATTCTCAAACCATTCAAATATCCTTGTAACTGATAGTGATGTATACATGCATGTTTTGAATTATGACTAGTTCAGTGTTGTATAAAGTACCCAAATATTTAACCAAATATGTACGTATGTATTTATCCTGATACACACATGTATGTTCTTTAGAATTTTATCAAGTTAACAAATCAATCAAGTAATGTCAACATGTGGGCTGTGGGTTGTTAAGGAATGACAACTTGATCACAATAAGCATTCCAAAGTATCAGCATAGTATATTCTTAAAGTTTCATACCACCCAGAGTAAAGACAGCAGTGCGTGTTGAGTAATCCGTCAGTATGAAAAGAAAACAGCAAATTTCCTTTGGTATATCACACTTTATTACCATCCCTGAAAGTGTTCCAAGGTGTCAATTGAAACAAAGACTGTGTCCCAAATACAAAAACAATGAGTTGGATGAAAGATGAGACATGAGAAATCCTTTTCCACATCAGGTCAGTGAATTGTCATGAATATAGGAGAAAAAGGGTCATCAAACAGGGATGTAAAGAAGGTAAAGAAGAGAAACATGTCAACATGAAATGTATGGGTCATGTCAATGTGTGATTAAAAGGATTTCAAATATGAATATCCTTTTGATTTTCTTTGTGTCAAAATATTACAAATCAAACATTACAAAAAAAAAGTCAAATGCCTCCCACCTTTTGTTAAATGTAACACTACTCAAAGCATTATAAGCTTTCATCTTACCTTAGAGCTCACACAAATATGTCATGATAACAAACACAAGCACACACACACACACACACGCACACGCACGCGCACACACACACACACACACACACACACACACACACACACACACACACACACACACACACACACACACACACACACACACACACACACACACACACACACACACACACACCTTAAAGCACTTCTGTGTAATCAGTTTGTGTAACTGGTGACAAGTTTAAAAATATGCACGATAAGCATGCATGCACTAACACACAGAAATCTTAAAGCGCTTGTCTAATCAGTTTCTATAACTAAAAATACACAAAAAGCATGTGAGCAATACTGAAAAACAAATATCAAACAGTGTACAGTATATAGTATATATATACAGTAGCCCTATAGATTTTCCCAAATATTTTCAACTGAGAATTCTAAAAATTCTAATAATGTTCACCACATGGGACAGAAGCCAAAAGACTGACTCTTCTGGTGAGTGAGTGGATTATGGGGCAAAGCAATCAGGGTTCACTCTGACAGTTCACCATCACTGTCAAAATCATCCGAGTCTTCAGTAATGTCTAGATTGGCCCCTTGTAGGACTTTGGCGTAGCAGTGCCTTGCATGCTCCATCATGCCCATGAGTTTCCTCGTCTTTTTCAGGAGAACGCTATGGAGCCCCTTCATTGCCTCTTCACCCAGCCCTGATAGGCCACCTTAAATGGGTATAAAACAAAGAAAAAATCAGAAACCACTCATTACAATGAACAATCTAACATTGCAATGTATAACTACACTTACTTCTCCAGGAATCTGTGGAAAGGGAGCAAGAGAGTTGTTTCAATATGTCTGTCTGGGTGGAGAGAGACTGCCAGTGTTTCTGCATTTCTTTTGCAACGATGTTCCGCTCTTCCTCAAGTCTGCTGATGGCCATCGCCAGATCAAATGCCTTCCTCTTTGTTTTCATGTCTACCGAATCTGGAAAACAGTTACGTAAGACTATCATTCAAATAACTTCTGAGGTCTAGGGTAAGGCATACTTGGTTTTATGCCACTATGTGCATCATGAAATAGTCAACACATTTGTGTACATACCACCATGCAAAAGATGCCATGGCCAGACTGTCTCAGTGTCAAGCACACTGTCAAATTCAATTTTTTCCCCGTCTGGGACCATGGTGTTGTACACTTCAACCACAGTCTTGAGAATGGCTTTCTCCTCTCTTATTTTCCGTCGAAAGCGGGCCCGACTTTTGCAGCCATCATGGTCTCTGTAAAGTCGCTGGGATCTCCGCTTTATACTCGCCACCAGCCCCTCGATCCTACTTGCCACAGCATGGAGATCAACATCCAAATGAGACGTTGTTGCTGAGAGTTGGGAGAATAATGAAACAATGTACACACATATATCAGGGTTTCTGCTGGTTTTAACAACTTAAATTTAAGACTTATCAAGACCAATTAGGTTGAAATTTTGATCCCATCTACAATTCAATAGAATTAACAGATTTATAATGCAACAGGTTGTAGAGGTGCCATTCAGTAACGGTAGGGTTGCAGGTTTGAGCCCCGCTTCACCTGACCCCATCAAAATATACTTGAGCAAGACACTTAACTTCAAATTGCTCCCGGTGAGCAGGCTGGCGCCTTGAATGGCAGCCTACCATCATTAGGGTGTGTGTATGTGAATGGGTGAATGTGAGGCATACATTGTTTGTTAAAGCACTTTGAGTGCTTGTACAAAAGCGCAATATAAATGCAGTCCATTTCCAATTTACTCACCTTCTGCCCACTCTTTTATATCAGTGACCCAGCCCGCAACTTCAACCTGTGTCACTGATAGTTGTCTTTTCATGACCTCCAGGTCCTGAACATGGATTTCCAATGCTTTAGTGGCCTTCAAATAACAAAATACAACAGAAAAAAAGAGAAAATATTAAGACATAGAATGTAAGGCATTTACAACATAACAATTACTCACATCTATACCTTCTGATATCGGCCAGCAAGTGCAGTAGCCAAGTTATTGAGCTTCTGCTGATTCCACCGCATGGCCATCAGCGTAAGTGTATCTGTACGTCCTGTAGATGACATAAGAATAATCATCTACTGTGTTGTACAGCAGTATGTCACTCACATGCAGTCTTTACTTTTACTTAAAAACTGGCACAGAGGAGACTTGGTGGGCCAGGAAAGTGGGGAAGGAGAGTAGGTTGTGAGAGACGAATCAGAATGTATGTCTTATTTTCAGTCATATGCTGAGGATGGAAGATTTGTCATTTGTTAAGATAAAATATTTGGTCATTAGGTTGTTTCAGTGCTTGCACAATGGTCTAACCACTAACCATGGTCTGATTCAGTGCGGGCCATGTCAGCTGGGATGACCAATGCCACCTTCCATCAACCTCTTACTATATTTATAGCCAGGCTATTTCCTAGTCTAGTTAGAGTTAAAGGAGAATGCTGGCATGTCCCAACATAAAGTTACAGGTACAGTGGTAGCGGTGGTTGAATACTATCAGCTGCCAAAAATGAACCGACACGGTGGTACCTGAACGGAATTATAGCGGTTTTAGCGACGCAGCAAAATAGTGTAGTGATGTGGGCAAGTAGCTAACATGAAAGCAACATTAACAGCTTGCCCACATGGTTCTGCTATTTTGCTGCCTCGCTAAAACCGCTACAATTCCGTTCAGGTAGCACCGTTGTGGCTAATTTTTTCGCAGCTGATAGTATTCGACCACCGCTACCACTCAAATGCAGGTTGGGACGTGCCGGTGTTCCCCTTTAATGGTGCATCTTTATGTGAAGCATGATGCTTCCCCTTGATGCACATCACTGTAAATAAAACTGTTTTTTTTCTAACCGTAGTCTGTCTTGGTCTCCTGTTCAACAGATACAGTAACTTTAATTTCATAACAGTTGGTATAGCATCACATGACTATACAAATGTTCAAAGCTCTCAGTAGTAAGGATCTTTTGTTAACAGGATGATGGTTTGAGATTTACATTTGCTACAGCCATCTTCTTGTTTGCTGTTTCAATATAAGTAGTGTAGTAGTGTGTGGTTGTCTTACCAGCTTTTGACATGTGTTTCGTTGTCACTGCAATCCTGGAGAGGAAGGCATTACATTGCTCAACCTCCTCCCCAAGTGTTGATCCGGCCCCTTCCTGGTAGGCCCCACTCCATTTGACCTAAAATAGAAGAGACACAGAGACAAAGACAATAAATATACACATCTTCCAAAATATCAAATATTAATTTGTTAAGTGAAAGACAATAGTTTTCCTCACCTCACATTTTAAGTCATGGGCTTTAGCGTGGAACACTGATAAAAAAGGCTTCATATTGAGGAGGTGTTGCAGCTCCGGACATTTCTCTGCCACCTTTTGCAAATATGGCCAGTATTTGCAGCACACATCCATCGCAAAAAACTTTGGAGATTTACATGCAAGCTTATTCTGCAAGTACATAGGGTACGCGAAAATCTCCCCTCTGAACATGTTCAGGGCATGTAGAAGGACCCCGTGCCTGCAAACTGCCAGCTCAAGGCCCTCCTCATCCACTTTGCTGTTAGACCTGCGTGAGGTCTCCCTCGCTGCTGTCCACTGTCCCCCACAAAAACCACTTCCAGGGACCTATAACATAAAATAGCTCACATAAAAACTAAAAAATGTCCACTATGGTTATACAACTTTGATGAAATAGTTATGCAAGCTTACATGGTGGGCCATAGAGCGAACAGCCTCCACAAAACGTTGCACCTCCTCATCTAGGGCGATGAACGCATCCCCAAATATTGGGGTTTGTTCCTCGGTTCTTAATACAACACAAGAACAGATCATTCAAACTATTCTCGTTCATAATAAATGTTTAAAGAGTTAAATACAAACATATTAAGTACCTTGCTGCACTCTTAAACCGATAATGCTTACGGTTCCCATCAACACAGATGGCAAGCATCTCGGGAGTGCAAGCAGTGCAAGCAAAATGGTCCTCCTTGCACAGGCCGTCCACCTCAAATTGGACCGCCTCCCACTCCAAAAAGCTCCTGCGGAAGCTATCCGCTATGACCTTGCCACTCTGTTTCAAAACGAGGACAAATAAAAGGAAAATGAGATGTGTAAAAAAAGAGTTCTGTTCATTTAGATGTACAAATACGTACATGGAGTATTCATATCTCTATTGTCAGTACAACACCTACACGGCCGAAGCGGATCGTTCGTTGGTCTATCATCCTTAGGAATGCCTGGCAAGAAAGGCCTGGAGCCGCCATCTTCATGTCTTCATAGGAGGAGAACACATCCATTGCATATACAGTTGCAAAATGCTCTGTAGCCGGCCAGTAGTCACTCCTGACCAAGTCACCCACTTCAGCAATCCATGAGGCATTGCACTCTGCACACTTCATTTCAGGCAAACTGAGATCATATCGGCCTTGAAAAGCAAATACACTAAATAAAAAACCAAACAAACACAATATCCAGCAGAATCACTACCAGTAATACTGCCTTTAATGTTACAAGGATGCAGCAGCTGCATCATTCCTTAGAATGAACCTAATTCTTACCATTCATTGTGACCACAGCTACAGATTTCCCAGGGTGAACACTCTGGGATCCCAAA
This sequence comes from Sardina pilchardus, assembly GCF_963854185.1. NCBI lineage: Eukaryota > Metazoa > Chordata > Actinopteri > Clupeiformes > Clupeidae > Sardina > Sardina pilchardus. Next base: position 32,400,506 of record NC_085004.1, on the reverse strand, counting down.
GCACAACCACAAATGGTCTTGGGCATCTCGAGAGGTACAAGACGCACTGAAAGAACAAAAGAAAGATGTTATCAAATATTATTAAATAGTATTAAATACTATTACCAAATAGTATAACATTGGTATTGTTGTTAAAGCCAGCAACAAAAATCAAGACACAGCTCCAGAAAGGCTTAAATCTCAGCCATGGAGAGCAAAGAAGGCCTGGGAAGCAAGACCACACACCAACACCTCATCATTGATCTTGTATCTAGGATAAGGAATAGGCCAATTATAGGATAAGGAATATGCCAATGAGACAAATTGACAACTTACCACACTGAGTAATAGTCCCCTCCGATAGACACTCTGTGGGAGGTAGAGGCTGGAAGTAGCCAGACACAGTTGTGTCCCTGTTGTGGAGGACATCCACACTGTGTCTGTGGACATCGCATTGTGAACAGAAGAATGGACGTGGTCGGCAATCACGACACCGAATGATAGCATCCTCACGTCCACAATGTTGGCAGACTTGCCTTCCACCATGCTGTGCTGCCAGCACAGCATTCAGGAACTGGGGCCTCTCTTTGACCCACCAATCAAAATGCAGGGCCTTCCGAGCGCCCCAATGACATGATGCAGCTTGTGGTGTTGGTTCTTCCTCCATGGTGGCCACTGATTGCTGCAACTCTTGCAGGAAGGACTCTGTTAAAGTTAAATATTTAAATTAATTAAATATTTAAAGGAACAGTACGTAAGTTTGTGGCCAAAACTGGTACTGAAATCACATTCACAATACTGCAGAGCAGTACAACAGGCCAACAGGCCAAAACACATAGACATAGTGACAACATCAACATGTTGATGGCTGCAACTTCACTTCTGTAATGGGAATATTCTGTCTGGATTTCTGTTATCGTGAAGTATTTGAACTATCATGATTCTTTATATCGGGGTCATTTTATGATTAATATACATTCATTTCTTATATACTTTTCAACCCACAAACAACAACAGGAAATTTGCAGTATCATTTACATTCTATTCCTAGAAATAATCATTTAACATAGTGTTGCACCGATGGAAACCATAAAAGATCATACCAGTGGTATCACTACCCAACCAGTCAGCCTCTGCACTGGTGCTTTCTGTGGCAGCATCTGCACTGGTGCTTTCTGTGGCCCTGGCATGGGCTCGATGGCGATGTTGGCTTTGACCACCAGCCCTCTCACTAGGTGGTCTTCGAGAGGACCTGGGCCTGTCAAAGATGATGTTGCCATCACGTTCCCTCTTAACCCACTTGACGGGCTGGCTGGTGGATGGGGCTGGCTCCGGTGAGGATGGCATCAGCAGATCTTCCTCATCAATGAGATCAGTGACTTTTTTTTTTAATTCTTCCAACTCTGTGTCACTCATTATTTCTGGTAGAGGACACACTAAACACTGAATAACAAACAGAACAACACAATAAAGAGAGAGAGAGAGAGATAGCAAAAAGGTGAGGAATGAGGGAGAGAGAGATATGCAAAAGGGCAAGACAGAGAGAGAGAGAGAGGGGGGGGGGGGGGGGAGAGAGAGAGAGAGAGAGGTGGCAAAAGGGAGAGGGAATAAGATGCAAAACAGATTTTTTTTTTTTTTTTTAGTGTGTGTTTTGTGTGTGTGTGTGTGAGAGAGAGAGATGGCAAAAGAAAGAGGGGATGAGGGAGAGAGATAGAGCAAGAGAGAGAGAGAGTGTGAGTTTGTGTGTGAAAGAGAGAGACAGTGAGAGAGAGAGAGAGTGTGTGTGAGAGAGAGAATGGCTCTTAAAAGTGCCTTTTTTGAAGGTTGAATGGAAATTGCCTTGTTTGTCCAAATGCTGCAGAAGTAGATCAGGAATCTGCTGAGAGGGAGAAAGACAACATAGTAATCTTGTTTGTTTATATTTTAGAATGAGGTGGGGATGTCTGAGTGTGATTTTAATAAATATTAGGCCTGTATAGTACAATGTACAGTACAATGGACTCATATTCTGTATGCCTGGATATATTGGCAGCAATCTCAGTGAAATATTTAGCCTGAGAGATCAAATACATTTCTTAGGTGATACTCTTGATTTATTTACACAAATTCTGTAAACAACAACAACACTTTAGCCCTGGACACATTTTGCAGGAGTGTGTGTCACTTGTCACAAATACCTGCCAATGCCAAAAGTACATGATTGTCTAAATGTATACCAATAAGTCAAATAGAGCTCTGAGCAACAAAGTTGGCAAATCTGGCAAGCTAGCAGAGGCTCTGGCTAGCCACTTTGATGCATCCTACATATGTGCATTTGCTTTTTTCATGCAACAAACAGATATATCATGTCATTCTCTTTTCAAAAACAGATCTTACAATGGGATGAAAATCAACAAACACGACAACATATGTTTTTGGCCATAACTTCATCATTTGTGACGTGTAAATGCTTAATAATTTATCTTTTCTTTCCCTGGACCTGCTTACCTGAAGTCGCGAAAAAGCAATGGTGCCTCCTGGGATCGTCGCACAAATAGTGACGTGGTGCACGAAATCGCGCCAAAATAAATTACAATAAAAAAGTATAGTGTTCATATTTTTTATTTCATATTTTTTATCCTTTCAAAAAACATGAAAAATAGAAACGTAATGTTTTAATTATGAAAATACACGTATATTTAGATATGGCTTTAAAAACACCACTTCTTCTTCTTCTTCGTTGTTTTATGGCGGATTAGACTCCATTTAGCGTATTACCGCCACCTATAGGATGATAATACATCACTTTCCAGAATGTCATAAAAAAATAATAATAATATCAAAAAGAAATCAGGTGATATTCAGAAGGGTTTAACTTAATGTTATTCCAACTGCATTTTAGCAAAGTCAAACGTTATTTGTTTGGGACTGGCCTGCTTAAGCAATAAACAAATACAAATAGGCTAACATACATATTCATGCAGTAGCCTACACTTTACTTAAAATATAATGACGTCGTTATCAATATTGATGCGAGAGCTGATCATTTTTTTTTTTCTTTTTACATGCAATGCCAAAATGTAACCTTTTTATTTCATAGAAGAAACCGGAAACAGCAAATGTTATGATATCGCGGGTTTTCTGGATGGTTTTGCCCGAGAATTTTCCGTTGCCTTCTTGCTTCTACATTTGACGCCAAAGGATTTACATTCATGCCTATGGCAGCCCTTCGCGTTGCAAATGAACGCAGGGGGGCGCCCTCGGCTTCCGATCTAGACGCCAGGGGGCTTGACCATGCGTCCTCGTTCGACGAGTTGAGTGTGAGACCGTGTTGCAAATCCAGACTTTGGTCTATTTCCTAAAAACTCCGTCTGCCACTGTTTACAGTTAGACTGATGTAATGCTGTAGTTGATTTCAATAGCAGGGACATAGGTTAGTGGATGGGTGCGTGACTGTCACGCAGGTGACCTCGCATCCCGCGATGAACTTCATCTAGCATTAGATGTGTTTTATTTTGCAAATGAACATCGAAGCTAACGTGTTTCATTCTAGCCTACTTTCACACGACAAAACCACAAATTAGCCTTTCAAATAGCTAAACGTAAGGACAATGAACTTTACCGGTCTAGGCTACAAGTTATCCACAGTTAGTCCACAGTTATTTCCATCGTGCATTCTCGATAGCTAGAAATAGAGCTTTGCCATATTCTTCTATCAGGTCTGACTAAATTCAAAGATTCACTCCAGAAACAATTCGTTTTAAATTGGCTTCCCAAGATGTCGCACAACACACTGCCACATTTCTTAAATATTACATATTACATTGTTTAATTGCATATAATATCTCTGTAGTTCTCATGTAATATCATTGTGTGCACATGTACGTACAGTATGTACTGTAGGCCTATGTATTTTTTTTTAACACGCGCACCTTACCCGAATGCGCTAGGTGATGGGGGCGGTCTGGGTAGCAAGTGCGTGTGTGAGATTTTTAATCTGTGGCGCCAGTAGGCCTAGCCTACTCAGTGCTGCGGCAACGAGTGTTTTTAAATGTTTTCCTGTGAGTTTGAAACAAACAACAATAAAAGATTACAGAGTAAACGTATTTTCACATTAGTTAAACGCTGTGCGCAGTTTGGACCAGTGCATTACCAAACAGAGGACGCACAAAGAGAAAAAGCCTTCGCGGACTGCTGGCGCATTCACCAGATTTGGTGAGATCGATTGCTTTTTTGTGTTTTCATATTGATTGGTCTAGCAGAGAGACAGCAATCGCATTTTCCCTTTTTTTCTGAGAATTTTATTTTTTGTTTGCTACATCGCGGGACGTTTTGTCGGCAGTGGCCCTTTCTTTTTCCTGGATTGGATTATTGACTCTTGTGCGCGTGGCAAAATACTTGTGCGCCTGGCAAAATACAGGACATCTTTCGTTTAGTTTAGACTTTTAGGTTTATTTTCGGGACTGAATGAGAGGGGGAATTGCAACGCTTGGGATTGTTTGGGACATTTAATTGTGTGAATATAAAGCGCAGCTGTGCACGACCTGGGTTATTGTTTGGTGTGTGTCTTCCTTTACTGTTAAACCGAAGAAAGCGACATTGTTTCATTGTTATAATCAATAGCCTAGGCCTACTTCATTCTCAGAATGATCTGTTTATTGCCATTCATAATTAGTCATTAAAAAACCCTTGTGTGTTTAATTAACACAGCCGAAGGTAAAAGGTTGATTGTTACAACAGGCTAGCACATTTCCACCTGTTGTTAGACACACGATGCTGCAAAAAAAAAGACGTCTCCTCTTTTCCGCAAATTTTGCATCTTTCAGTTTCAAGTCCTCCATGCATCTCTATGTGTATGGTTGGACTAATGGGACGTCGGACCAATGGTTCTCTTTTTTTCGGACTAATGAGATGTCGGACTAATGGGATCTCTATTGAATGGTTCATTTTCGGACGAATGGGATGTCGGACTAATGGAATGTCGGACCAATAGTTCGTCCCCGGAGTTATGGGGTGAAGCAGAGAATGTCTAATAAGGGGAGAAGGACCACTAGCGAAATACTTCCGCATGGTACTGCAACTAGAGGGCGATCGCGAGCAAGTGATGAATGAATGGGTAGCAATGGAGCTGAACCCCCCAGTACCACATTTGTCGTTATATAATTTTTTCTCCTAAAATTGCATTAATGCATGCGATGCAGGATAACTTGACTTGACAATCAGCTGACCAATACAATTTTCGATATGTGTTGTTATTCCTAAAAACCCTTTCAAAGTTTTCATGTCACGTGACACAAGCGAACCACTTTACGGCCATAGACCTAAAAGAAGGTTCAGCTTCACGACGGTCGTAATCGGTCGCGAGTGTCGCGAGCATCCATGAGCTAAATGCTAGCATGTTACAGGGAAAACGGCCCATCCTATGAAAAGCAGAAAGGACATGAGTGACTTTTTATTTCATTTCCAGTGGAAAACCTATACTCAGGTAGCTACTACGACAATGTACATTAAGAAATTAAGTTGTAAGTAAGTAAGTAAGTAATATTTATTTATAAAGCACGTTTACAACAGTTCACACTGACCAAAGTGCTGTACATAGTGTAATAACAATAGGTAAAGAAATAAAGAAATAACATGAAAATAATATAGGCCTACAATAAACAATGAAATACAATAAAATAAGATAATAATAATAATAATAATAATAATGATAAGTAAAAATAATAAGTACAAATAAATAAATAACAAAACTAAATAAAAGTACACTTAAAACACAAAACCATCAAATTAAGGGGGATGGAAAGCAAGGGTGTAAAGGTGGGTTTTGAGCCTTGATTTAAAAGTAGAGATGGAGGGGGCATCACGTATGTGTGGTGGCAATTGGTTCCACAAACGTGGAGCCGCAACAGCAAAGGCCCTGTCACCTTTTTGTTTTAGTCTGGAGTGGTGGATATGTAGAAGACCCTGATTGCAAGATCTCAGGGATCTAGTGGCTGAGTGGGGTATTAGGAGATCTGAAATGTAAGATGGGGCCTGGCCGTTGAGGGCTTTGAACACCATTAGTACTATTTTAAAGTGGATCCTTTGATGCACTGGCAGCCAATGAAGGGATGCAAGAACAGGTGTGATGTGATCCCACTTTTTTGACCCAGTTAAGAGTCTTGCTGCTGCATTCTGGACCATTTGTAGGCGTTGTATGAGGGACTGGGGGAGACCAAGGTAAAGGGAGTTACAATAATCCAGCCGTGATGTTATAAAGGCATGAATAATTGTTTCCAGATTATGATATGACAGGGAGTGTTTAATTTTGGCTATAATTCTAAGCTGGTAGAAGCTGTTTTTAACCACGGCAGAGATTTGCTTATGAAAGCAGAGCTCAGAATCAAAAATGACACCTAGATTTCTTGCAGATGTTTTAACAAAAGATGTCAGACTACCCAGGTCAGTTACTGTGGGGGTTTTTGTTTTGGAGGGGTTAAAAATGATTACTTCTGTTTTGTCATTGTTTAACTGAAGGAAATTTTCTCCCATCCAAACATTAATCTCCTTGAGACACTCTAAGAGAGTCTGAAGGGAGTCACTGGATCTCAATGGGAGATATAGTTGGGAGTCGTCAGCATAAAAGTGGAATGAAAGGTTGTATTTTCTAATTATATTTCCTAATGGGAGCATGTATAAACAGAATAGGACTGGACCCAGAATGGACCCCTGGGGGACACCACAGGAAAGAGGGGCTGAGGATGAAGAGTGCTGCCCTATAGATACTGAAAAGGATCTATGGGTGAGGTAGGAGGAGAACCACTGCAGAGCAGAGTCCCTAATACCAACCCACTGATGGAGACGGCCTAAAAGAGTGGGGTGGTCTACGGTGTCAAATGCAGCACTGAGGTCTAGTAGGACTAGGATAGCATTATCACCTGTGTCAAGTGTGAGGAGCAAGTCATTTGAAACTTTCAGCAAAGCTGTTTCAGTGCTGTGGCGTGCTTTAAAGCCAGACTGAAATGGCTCCATGATATCTGCAGAATTAAGAAAAGGCAGTAATTGAGAGAGGACTACTTTTTCTAGTATTTTGGAGATGAATGGTAATTTAGAAATGGGGCGATAGTTTTTTGGGTAATTGACATCAAGGTTATGTTTTTTAAGCAGCGGTTGGACAACTGCATGCTTGAAGCATGAGGGAACAGTGCCAGAGACAAGGCATGTGTTTATAATGACCAAAATGCTAGGACCAATGGTTTCAAAGGCATCTTTGATCATTTGAGCAGGGATAGCATCATTGGGGGATGTAGAGGGTTTCATGTGCATGACAATATCATTCAGCTCATTTAGGGTCATTGGTGAAAAATGGTCAAAGAACACAGCACCAGGTAAAGGACACAGTGGAGTGGGGGAAACAGAGGGGGTAAAAGACAGTTTGATAAGTTCTATTTTATCAATAAAAAATTTCAAAAAAGTTTCACATAAGACTGTGGAAGTTTCGACCTCAGGGGAGACTTGGGGGTTAATGATTGAGTTAATGGTACTAAAAAGGATTTGGGGTCTGTGGGAGTATTTGTCAATAATGTCAGAGAAATATTTGGCCCTGGCTTGCTTAGCCGCTCTCTGGAAGGTTGCTAATGAATTCCTGAAGATGTCAAGAGAAACTGTAAGCCTATCTTTCTTCCACTTCCGCTCAGCTCTCCGACAGACCTGCCTGAGAGTGCGCGTTGTGTCATCAAGCCAGGGTTGAGGCTTAGGTTTGGGATGTTTGAGTTTAAGGGGAGCAATAGAATCTAGAATGTTACAGCAAGATGTGTTAAATAGAGACACTATGTCATCAATGTTGTCATGGAGCTCAACAGCAGTAGAGATGGAGCTAGCAACATCATTACTCAGAAAGCAATCAGAGAAATGGCAGGCAGTGAGAGAATTTACATGACGTGAAAAGCGACCAGGGGGTTTAGCTACAGGCAGAGGGTTAGGTAGGTTAACATTAAACAGAATGGGTTTATGGTCAGAGATGGAGGCCTCCTCAGTATGCACATTATCAACAGAAAACCCATGAGACAGAATCAAATCGAGAGTGTGACCAAGTATATGTGTGGGCTGATTAATGTGTTGCACCAGATCAAACGAATCCATAAGATGACAGAAATCCTTAACCAAGGGTTTATCTGGACAACAGAGGTGGATATTAAAGTCACCTAAAATCAACAAACGGTCATAAGATGTAATAAAATCAGATAAAAAGTCTGAGAACTCTTTCATGAAGTCTTTGTTTGGTTTAGGAGGCCTGTAAACCAGGGCACACACTAAGGGTGAAGCAGATTCCACTTTTACGCATTGAATTTCAAAAGTTGAAAAAGACCCAACAGATATACTCCTTAGTTTGAAATTGTTCTTAAAAATCATAGCAATACCGCCACCCCGTCCAGTAGCCCTGGGCGTGCTGATAAATGAACAGTTCGTTGGACAGAGTTCGCCGAACACTGATGACTCACCCGATCCCGCACCTATCCAGGTCTCGGTTAAAAACAGAATATCCAGATGTCGTTGGATAAAGAAGTCTTTCAGAATGAACGTTTTGGAAAACACAGACCTTGCGTTGAGCAGTGCAAACTTAGCCGGTGACAGTTCGAGAGATTGTGGAGGTCGCACATATTCTAATGGGCGGATGTTCAGGAAGTTCACTCCGCCGCCTCGGACCCGCAGTTTTGGAGAGGCTGTGCTGACGGTCATAGGAGTGAGGTGTTGATGGGGGACTTCCTTGGACCGTCCAGGAGAGTCGCGCCGAGACTGCAGAGTCGGGATGGCATCCTTCGTCGCTCGATGGATGGTGAAGGAGCGGCGTGACCCTCTGTGCACGTAGCGCTTCCTCCGAAGGATCCCTTCAGCCTGGCAAAGGTGGAGCACATCCTCATCGATGGAGGTGGTGAAGGATGCATGCTGACGAAGTTGCTCTGCGGTATAACGAAATCCGCCCATGTAGCCTGGTGTGGAGCTGCAGATGTGTTCACGCGCAACAGCGCAGGCAGACACAGCACAAAGCCTCGATCTCCCTAGGCTAGTCCACCGACTAACAAGGCAATCTCAGCCGACAGGATGGGGAGGGAGAGAGGCACTGTGTAGCCAAAATTCGAGAAAACTGCCACAAGCTCAATCATGCAGCACAACTCGCAGTGAGAAGCCTTCAACTCTTTCCAGGCCAGGCTAGATGTTATTCCTCCTAGGCCAGGACGTGCAGGATCCACCAAACACAACGACCGGGCAGGCAGAGAGACAGGCAGTCAGGCAGGCAAGCGGCGCAGCAAGTATAGGCCAGCTGGTTCGCCGATGACCGTTCTTCTGGTATGACAGCCAAAAAAAAAGCAATTTCTTCGGATATTCCGTTACCACGGCGGAAAATGCAATAAAAATAACGAAAATAAAGAGCGAAATATGTACACTAAATAATACTATATACTGATTGGGAAAATATTGACATGAAATTATAAAACTTTTAAAAGTGTCAAACAATAACATGCCAGTTAGAGCGGCGTCAGTCTCGCCAGCGTTCCCGTAACCTAACCTAAGTTGTCAACTGTGAAAAAAACGAGTTCTAGCCGCTTAGCCCCATAGACCACAATTCACTTATCACTTGCTCGGCAACGTCCCTAGCGGAATTTCAACAGATTGCAGGAACAATCCGGTACAATGGAGTTAATAGGAAGTGGACCGGCTCTCCCTAAAGGGGCTCTGGGTGAAGTGACTCTTTAACCCCGCGTACACACTAGGTGCATTCGCGTTCGGAAACGGCTGACTTCGGCTGGGTGCATACGTCAACGAGAGCTTGAGTCTCACCGGGAGGGGCGAAAGTTTTAGACGCAGATGGTCCCGAACACGATTTAGCAAATTTGACAGACGTGATTCGCGTGAGACCTCGCAGGAGATATCGCGGAATTTGTGTGCATTAAATTCATTTAACTTTCATTCTTACTCATTAAAATGAGCATGATGACTGACGAAATAAATTGATATGAAGTAGTTTAAATAAACCACTGTTGTCATACAGTTAACAGGCCTGCATTGTAGCTCATTAAATATCAAGTGTTTTCCGTGTGTTTATGTAACCAACAGCATACAACAGCAGAATGTCAAAACCTTTTTCAGTAGGCTAGCCTACCGCTGTTCCAGAAATCACAAATAAGAAGGTATCCCTTCCATATCTGTTAATTTTAGTACGTTCTAACGTAAGGAGCAAAGATTCTACAACAGAGCAAGATGGATCACTTTTGACAAGCTCAGGTGTCGTCCCAGACGCTGATACAGGGCTGTCCTAAAATGTTAGCTGATACATCTTGCTCCGCTATAGAATCTTTGGTAAGGAGGCAGAACGAGACCCCTGTCATAATCGTCACGGGGAGATTCCTTCCAAACCTGATCCAAACGGCCCTATCACGTCTTTGAACTGACGTCATGAGGTGGGATCCAGCCGGTTGCAGGCGTTTGAAACCAGATGCGGAGAATTGCGCAAAGTGCCTGTGCACGTCTTCATCCCGCGAGTTTTGAGTGACGTGACATGGTCGCATTTTTGTGACATGATCACAACTTTTCTTCAAGTTGAACAACACGTCTAACCAGCATGCACGGCATATGACTCAAATTACGTTTCTGTTTGCATTCGACTGCATGCGTTTGCAGCAGACTTGACATGTCGAGTGCACCTACTGTCTCCGTCCGTCAACGGATCACGGAGGTTGGATCTGCCGTATGTGTATTTGCATACACGTGATCCGATTGGCTGACGGATCCGTCGCTGCCTGAAAAGTTGAACATTTCTCAACTTTCTTGACGGAGGCAACGGAGCTGAAGCGACGGACCGACCCACAATGCATTTCGAGTCCGCCCCATGCAAAGTGAATGAGATCCGTTGACGGACGGAGACAGTGTGAATGCAGGGTAACGGGGCAGTCACACGCTTGCGTCGGCCAACGTTCGTCCGTTGTTTTCCCATTCACTTTACATTGGCTGGACTTCATTTCATGCCGCACTGAATTGTGGGTCCGATGCGTTGCCTGAGATACGTTGCCTCCGCTAAAAAGTTGAGAAATGTTCAACTTTTGACGGATCGCGCAAGCGCCAGCCAATGAAATTCCGTGTATGCAAATTTTCGAACACTGACAAACCAATCAGTTCGCGTTTATGGAAATGTGACAAAATGAGGCATCCGTTGGCGGACGCAAGCGTCTGACTGCACGGTAACGGTGCGAACACATTTGTCCGACACTTCACTCTGTCATGTCGGAACCCGCTATTTCCCTATGGGTGACGTCAAGCGACTTTAACGGACCCGCAAAGCATTCCGGGAAGGCAGCGCTGCATTTGAAAACGTGTCGCGGGCCGATCCCCAGCTCTATGCAAATGAGTCCGTTGAACACGAGCCGTCTGTCCAATGAAGGCACGAGGTAGTAGGTCCGTTGTTGTAGTACAACAGTGCCCGTGAAACTTGGTTCCGTATACAAGACAAATTCATGTTTTAACGAACTCTTCCACGACCAGCTAGTAGTCCATAAAATAAACGAAACTTGGATTTGGAGAAATACATTGACTGTTGGTGTTTCTGGTGAGGATTTGAAATTGCATTGAGTAGTTTAAATAAAACAAGATTTCAAAATGGCTTGCATAGTTTGTGTAGGCTATTAATATTTTCGTATGCTGTTAAATACATGCCTAAAATGGTGGTCCATTTGTGAGAAACACTTGAGACAAGTTTAAACTAACTGCTTATGAACTGTTAACTGACAATTCAAACGAAACGCCCACTCACGACGAACGAGGGGAAGACGGGCGACACCTTCCAACACATATGTCGTACAAGTCTGTCCGCACCGTAAGACATCTCATCACATCCTTCACAGTAGCCCATTGATCAAAATATTGTGACTGTTGCTAACTGTAAAACTCAGATCTGGTTGAGTAGGCCTACATGTAGTCATATATGAAACTACCCACCACTTCTCTGTATCACCTAATTTTCTCTGCATTATTAGTGAAACTCATCTTTTGTTCACAGGGTGTGTGTGTGGCTCTAGGCTTACAGCATTGCTTATTAAACCCTTCTAGTAATTTTTCCACATATTTCTTCAGTAATATTTTCACACATTCATCACACTGTTCAATGTTTCAGTCGACCCAAGTCTCTCGTTTTCAATTTTGATGTGAGCATCTCTTTCACAATCTTCAGTGCATTTTCATCACTGACAGCAATGACCATATTAACCCATACATCAAACGATTTCCTTTGTGTAAACACAATCTGCTTCATTCAACTTGAACTACTTGTCAATCAGGTATTCATGCAACATATTGTTCCAATTTCTACACATTTTAATACAGTCTGGCTGTTATTAAAACATTATTTAATTGATTGTTGAGTTGTATAAGCTGAACAACAAATACATTTACACAACAATGCACTGGAACAATCAGTGAATGATACTGTACAACCAGCCTACACCCATCTATAGACTGTGGGTCTATCTATAGGCCTGCCAGGTCTGTGTGTACCACCTGTAGAGCTGCTTTGGCTCTTGCATCAGGCTCCAGCTATTCCTAGTCTGAATGAATTTTCCTTGAGAGGACACAACATCACAATGTAAGACAGACTACAGACTTGTCCGCCTTTCCCTTAATTGTCATGCCATCAGCATTCTGCACTTTTTGCACATCACAATTGCAATGGCCTAAGGCTGGGTTTATACTTGTCGTTAGACCAAGCGTAAGCGTATGCGCCCGTGTGCGACCTGCTGTGTCCTGTGTACAGACTCACTGCAGCATTACGCACCCCACTGGTCTTCACTAGGGGGAGACTATAGTAATATCAGATGTGAAAATTGGACGTTAAAGCCGGTTATGACATCACCTCACGTGCTCATGTAAACTAACAACATGGAGACACTGGAAGAGGAAGAAGAACTGATAATTTAGCTATTGTTAAGACGACGGCAGAAAAGAAAACGTCGAGGCGGTATGTGCGGCCCCTAAATCGATGCCGTGTCAAAGACGGAGAATTCGTCTCCCTTGTTCTTCCAATGCGTCAAATAGACGAGGAAAAACATCGACAATATTTCCGAATGTCAGTCTCTACATTCGATGACCTGCTGTCCCGAATCGAGCCTCTCATTCAACATGCAACCACACACATAGCTCCAATTACAGCTGCTGAGAGACTGGCGGTCAATCTCCGGTTCCTAGCCTCCGGGATGAGCTTCAGAGCCTTATCTGCCAGCTACAAACTTGGATCCTTAACAGTAGGCAAGATTGTCAAGGAAGTTTGCAAGGCAATATGGATAGCCCTGAAAGATGTCTATGTGGCGTACCCGAGTTTGGAGCAATGGAGACAGATTCAGGAGGATTTCCGTCATGCATGGCAATTTCCTAACTACTTGGGAGCGATTGATGTGAAGCATGTACGCATCCGTGCACCAGGCAACACTGGAAGTTCGTTTTTCAATTACAAGGGTTATTTCAGCTTCATTTTGATGGCTGTCAGCGATGCCAGGTATCAATTCATTTTTTTGGACATTGGTGCCTCTGGTCGTGACAGTGATGCTGGGGTGTTTTCCATATGTGCGTTTGGCCGTCAACTCATACAGGGCAAGCTGTCTCTGCCACCTCCAGCTGTTTTACCTGAGAGTGAGGTACTTTGTCCACCTGTCTTTGTTGCTGATGAAGCTTTTCCATTAAAAGTCAACTTGATGCGACCATATCCAGGTGAGTTTATCACTTAAGAGCCTACCTATAAATAGCCTAGAACAGTGATTCTGAAACTGTTCACAATGAGTACCACCTCAGAGAACAATTGACACTCCAAGTACCACCATTCTGACTGGCATTAAAATACAGTAGCGTAAGCCAATAATATATTTTATTGTGTACATTGTTTTGCATTGTTTTGTTCAGTTCTTCTCAAGAAAGATAAACACTAGTTTTATTGTAATGATTTGTCGTTCCATATGTTTTTACATTACATTACATTTGGAGTGATTATTTTGTATGAAATGAAACACCTTGGAGACTCCCTGAGTACTATAACAGAGAGTCTGCGTATCACAGTTTGAGAACCACTGGCCTAGATCACTATGTTAGTTTATGCGATGATGAAAATAATGTTAAATCTAGTCAATGATGTAGGCTACTCTGTTTTCTGTGTCACCTGTGTTCAAACACACACAATATCCCTGCATTTGGTACACTCTGCAATAATGCATGTCACAATAAATGTCTATCCTTCATTGTGGTTGTAGTCTATTTTTAATGGCACAGTAACAAAGACTGTTAATTTGTGAAAGCATTATTTACTGGGGTGTCACAAGTGTTCTTTTCCTCTTTCCTTATGATAATCAACAGCCTATACAAAGACTAATCTGATGTTAATTTGTTGTTCAATGCCACTTTGGATGAAAGTGTCCTAAATAACAATACAAACTAGAAATGCAATTCCAAGGAATTACCAGTGCATGAAAATGCTAAAAAAGATAGATAATGTAGATATGGTTACTAAGGTGTAGCTAGGGTAAACATGGTGGTTGCATAGTTTACAGAGAGTTGATAGTGTGAAGGTAGACAGTTTAAAGATGAAACATTCCAGTTCTAACTTAACTAATGATTTCTATTCATGTTAAAATGTTGATTAGCTAACTTAGCTAATGATTTCTAGCAGTTAAGCTAAAAATGCTAATTATGCTAGCAATGCTAACTTTACTAACAATGCTAACCAGGTTGATTAGCTAACTTATCGATGATTTCTAGCAGTAATGTTAAAAATGCTAACTATGCTAACAATGCTAAATTTGCTGACAATGCTAACCAGGTTGATTAGCTAACTTAGTTGATGATTTTTTGCAGTTATGCTAAAAATGCTAACTATGTTAACAATGTTAACTATGCTAACTAGCTAACTTGCTAGTGAGGACTTTTATTTTGAAACATTTGTTGCTAGGGTATCCATGGTGGCCACTATCAGGAAACAAGAAGTTACTGCAGTATAATCATGTTGGTTGCTATGGAAACGGTTATAAACACTTAATTTTAATGGTTGCTATGTTGGTTGCTAGGTACATGGAGGTTTCATGTAGTTGACTGGAGGCATAGTTGATGATAACTGACAGTTGGAATGGTTGAACATTTCAATAGTTGAGTAGTTTCAATGGTTAAATGATTTAATAGTGTATAATTGCAGTGAGGACCTTTATTTTGAAACAGTTGTAGACAGAGGAAGTAGTGAAACAGGATCTGTAGTCTTAATGAGATTGTATGCTTAAAGCCTGAGACAGAAGGTGCCTCTCATAGCGTTTACGCGTCCTCTCTCGCTCCTCACTGATCTACATAAAGAATGATGGAGCGGCAACAATGGGATAGTCTAGCCCTTCTTCTATCTTTCTTTATGTAGATCATTGAGGATCGAGGAGCGAGGGAGGACATATAAACGCTGCTTGAGAGGGACCCACAGTAAATACTTTAAAAGTTGTATGTAGATAGTCTAATTAATGTTGATAGACAGAATGTTTAATGGATGTTGATAGGCAGATTGTTTAATAGATATTGATTGACAGTTTAATGGGTGGATGAGTGAATGGTCTGAAGAAGATGAGTGGATAGAAGGTTGGATGGAATGTGCCTTATATTCTTGTTAAGAGAGACACTGATACAGCTCTCTGAGAGTAGTTGACACAGGTGTAATCAATTTAACTGGCTAGTCTTAAGAGTGCCAGAGTACTCTTAAAGCCTGAGACAGAGTAAATAATTTAAAAGTTGAATGTAGATAGTCTAATTAATGTTTAATTTAAAGTTTAATGGATGTTGATAGACAGATTGTTTAATAGATGTTGATAGACAGTTTAATGGGTGGATGAGTGAATGGTCTGAAGAAGATGAATGGATAGAATGTTGGATGGAATGTGCCTTATATTCTTGTAGAATGGAGAGACACAGCTCTCTACTGAGAGTAGTGGATACAGATACAGGTGTAATCAATTTAACTGGCTAGTCTTAAGAGAGCCAGCCTGAGACAGAGTAGATTGTTTAAAAGTTCAATGTAGAGCGTCTAATTGATGTTGTTGATAGGCAGACTGTTTAGAATGGGTGGATGAGTGAATGGTTTGAAGAAGATGAATGGATATAAAGTTGGATGGAATTAGGAGGACTTATTTTGATACTGTTGTGCGCAGAGGATACAGGGGAACAGAATATGTAGTCTTCAGAGAGGAGCCTGAGAGAAACTGACAGTTGGTGCCCAGGTGGCTGACCAGCTGGGGTAACATTCTAATTGCTGCCGTGATGTCATAATGAGCAATGTTAAGTCTATGGGGGAAATGGTGATAGTTTTTAACTAATAGTTTAAAAAGTATAAAAGTTACAAAGTTGAAAAATATAAAGCACATATGGCATAAGCAAGACCTACGCAACAAAGTTTGAATGAAGTTTCTACGTTAAACGGTTGAAGCTGAATTGCGAGCGTTAGAAGAAGAAGTTTAATAACTAGAAATGCAATTCCAAGGAATTACCAGTGCATGAAAATGCAAAAATAGATAAATAATGTAGATATGGTTACTAAGGTGTAGCTAGGGTAAACATGGTGGTTGCATAGTTTACAGAGAGTTGATAGTGTGAAGGTAGACTGTTTAAAGATGAAACATTCCAGTTCTAACTTAACTAATGATTTCTATTCATGTTAAAATGTTGATTAGCTAACTTAACTGATGATTTCTAGCAGTAATGCTAAAAATGCTAACTATGCTAACAATGCTAAATTTGCTAACAATGCTAACCAGATTGATTAGCTAACTTAGTTGATGATTTTTTGCAGTTATGCTAAAAATGCTAACTATGCTAACTAGCTAACTTGCTAGTGAGGACTTTTATTTTGAAACATTTGTTGCTAGGGTATCCATGGTGCCCACTATCAGGAAACAAGAAGTTACTGCAGTATAATCATGTTGGTTGCTATGGAAACGGTCATAAACACTTAATTTTAATGGTTGCTATGTTGGTTGCTAGGTACATGGAGGTTTCATGTAGTTGACTGGAGGCATAGTGGATGATAACTGACAGTTGGAATGGTTGAACAGTTCAATAGTTGAGTAGTTTCAATGGTTAAATGATTTAATAGTGTATTATTGCAGTGAGGACATTTATTTTGAAATAGTTGTGGACAGAGGAAACAGTTAACAGGATATGTAGTCTTCTGAGAGACTGTATGCTAAAGCCAGAGAAACTGACAGTTGGTGCCCAGGTGGCCGGCCACCTGGCCTAAGATTCTAATTGCTGCCGTGATGTCATAATGAGCAATGTTAAGTCTATGGGGGAAATTGTAATAGTTTTTAACTAATAGTTTAAAAAGTATAAAAGTTACAAAGTTGATATATACAAAGCCCACATCGCGTAAGTAAGATCTACGTAACACAGTTTGAATGAAGTTTCTACGTTAAACGGTTCAAGCTGAATTGCGTGCGTTAGAAGAAGAATAATAAGAAGATGAAGAAGTTGAAGACTAGGAAGAACAGTACAGTGCATTTTCATGCACTGTAATAATAATAAGAAGAATAGGAAGAACAGTACAGTGCATTTTCATGCACTGTAATCATTACTCAAAGGCACAAACCTCTCGGTTCAGCAGACCTACTTTACAACTACCGTCATTGCCGAGCAAGGAGGGTGGTTGAAAACGCCTTTGGCATTCTTTCTGCCAGGTGGAGGCTTTTTGGAAAGCCTATGGAGTGCTCACTGGAGACTGCTGAGGATGCAACTAGAGTGTGTGTGGCTCTACACAATTTTCTAATTTCTGTCAACCAAACTGAGCGGGCAAGGTACATTCCTGTCAATGTTGATGCTGAAGATGCACAGGGAGAATGGAGGCAGGCAGTTGCAGGACACCAACCTTCTCCGCACAGGACGTTCTCACGGCCGACCGTGCCACTCAGCTTGGTGGTGAAGTACGGTGCCGTCTGACTAATTATTTTCAGACCCCAGCAGGCAGGTTTGCCTATCAGGACACTGTCCTTCAGAGGGGCCTGGTACCACAGCTGAATGCTGTGTAGGTTTTTTTTTCTGTTTAAGTAGCCTACCCTCAGGTCGAATAATTATGTAACCTTCCGACTAGAGCTAAAGCTTAGGGTAGCCTGTGATAACTGCACAGGCCACTGGCTATGCTATTATTGATGATGTTACAATGTAGATCAAATAACTGCAAGACTAGGGAAAAAAGTTGCATGGCGGTCAGAAATGGCGGCGCATCGTTTGATGTTTACTGGCGGCTTTGATAGTAGGCTACTTGCCATGGAAATGCACTGCGCTGTCGGACAGTCTTAATAGCCACTTCACAGCACAGTCCCATTCGGATTTCAAAAATGTAGGCTATGTAGCAAATCAGCATTTAAAAAGGTAAAAAATTCCCGCCAATTCACTGATTTGTTTGGTGGGATCATAGCTTTCACCCAGTCGCAGTGTTACATCAGCGGTTCATCATACTGTCTGAGCGGCACCTCATCAAACGGAGCTGTGCAGACACACTCACATGCTAATGTAGAGGGGTATCTGTTCTTCCACATTACTGTTCGGCTTTTTCAAAAC
The DNA here is from genome assembly GCF_963854185.1 of Sardina pilchardus. NCBI lineage: Eukaryota > Metazoa > Chordata > Actinopteri > Clupeiformes > Clupeidae > Sardina > Sardina pilchardus. The sequence continues at coordinate 32,381,960 of NC_085004.1, read as the reverse complement.
TGTCAAAGTGTAGTTTTTGGAAATCGATTATGTTAATTGTTGCTAAGTATGCCACACTCACGCCATGTTTATACAAATTTCCCCGCATACTACAATATATCGCTAAGTTGAATTCGTCCGCTCCTCCCAAACTTTGCAAACGATTGCAGCTTTCCTGGTCACACACAGAGATAGCTGTGATTGCTGCGAAGAGGAAGACGAGTGCGGTTACCTTTCCAACCTCTTAAATAATATTGCTCGTTTTGGCTTTTGTGAGTCATGTAAGGAACCCTGTAATGTCCACAGAACAGGATAAAGATACCTTCTCTCTAAAAAGAAACAGAGGTAACGTAGCTTTTCTGTATTTTCGGTCGAGCGTGGTATGGAGTGTCTGTGGGGGCAAACGCTGTACACAAGTCTCGACCGTAATTACGCATGTGAAGGAGCTTGACGGCCTACCTCAAGGCCTTTGAAGAATTGAATGAAACTCAGAAGAAGCAGCGATATTGCTGATAGTGGTGAAAATAATGAGGCAAAGAAGCGGACTTAATTTATTTATGTCTAAACTTCTGTAAAGTATGGGGTTGAAACTATAGGCCTATCGGAATGTACCGTAGTCGCTCTAAAGGTAACTTTCACAACTCGTTCACGAATACGATAGCCTTGATAGCCTAAATGCACTGCTGAAGACAGCGTCTCTTGAAGTTTATTTCATAGGTTATCGGTGCATTGTCGTTTTCATTTTTCAGCGCTTATTTTCGACTATGTTGTACAAGGCTAGTTAAATAGTAGGCTTATCAGGTTTATAAACTGAACACTTCTTGCATCACAGTTTATTCTTTACGATGTAAAAGTTCAAGGAGAGAACTGTTTTCCATGGCCTAGTTTACAGGAGGGGGACGTCATGGCTCCACGTTTTTTTAAAAAAATAAATAAAAAAGTCAAAACTGCCTATAGGCTAATTATTGTGACAGTGTCCAATTGTAAACATTATTATTATTTTTATTAATAATAATAATAATAATAATAATCATAACAGTATCTTAATAGGCATCATTATTAAGAGTAGACTTACAATATGATAAGGAGGACCATTATGTCCTTACAGGTGGTGATGGTGGGCTTGATGGTTTAGGAGGGCCAGGCTTACTTCTTGGGAGTCCCGATAAGAAAAAACGCAAGTCAAGCACACAGGTAGTGCATACATGAATTGTAACAATTATTGTAACAATTAAAATATGTCTATTATTTTTGTAATAAGGATCATAGAAAAAATACCTTTTACAATTCCATGTCAGTAACTCTTCTCTACGTTTTCAGGCACTCCAATTTGCCCCTCTCTCGGAGTATGCACCACCACCAAACCCAAGTGCTGATCACTTAGTTGCCTCCAACCCTTTTGATGATGGCTTTTGTGTGCCATCATATAAGCCACTGTCGGCTACAAACCCATATTTTGGCCCATCAAATTACCCAGGATTCTGCGGCTATAGCCCACACCGAATGGTCCCACATATCCAGAACAGAATGCCTGCACCCTATGGGGGAGCATATCCTTTGCGAAACCAGCTACATCCATTTGCCCAGAATCAGATGGGCATGACTCTCAATAGACCTCCAGGGTTTAATTATGGGCACCCAGAGAATCCTAACTATGGAAACCAGTCCATGTTTAGTAACAACAGCAACATGCAACTTCCTTTGGGTCAGCTGTTCAGACCAGGCCCAGGAGAGAACTTTAATCAGATGCCGATTCATAATGTCAACCAAAGTGCACCTCCAGACACAGGCACGAGTTTTGTTTCCGAGGCTAATAACAGTGGAAATCCAACAGGGAAGGCCTGCGCAGATATTAACCCCAGTTTTACACCACAACAGCATCAGCAGCAACAACAACAGCAACAACAACAACAACAACAACAACAACAACATAGCAATTTTTTACAGTCCACCCCACCAATGCCCAGACAAGATGCAAGTGATTCCTCAGGCAAAAGCATGTCCCAGACAACTTCACCACACAAGCCAGGCCAAAACACTGAGGAGAATGTGTGTATGGACAAGTCCTCTGACCTGAAGTCCAAAACCAGGGGTGCACCCATCAATCAAGATGGGGTGCACCCTAACTCTACAGAAAAGATCAACGGTATCATCCACCCTACTAATGATACCCTGAGAAAGTCTCCACCTTCTTGTATTCCCATGGACACAAGCTCTTTGGAGGAGAGGCGTAAAAGGAGCAGTGCTGGTGTTGGCATGACTGGTGCAAACAAACTTGGAGCGCACCCTAGTCGACAGAGCCTTTCATCTGTTGAGCCCGTGTACCCATGTGGCATCTGCTTAAATGAAGTGAACGATGACCAGGACGCCATCCTGTGTGACGCCTCGTGTCAGAAATGGTTCCATAGGATTTGCACAGGCATGACTGAGACCGCCTACAACCTGCTGGCGGCTGAGGCGGCAGCCGTCTGGGGCTGTGACACCTGTATGGAGGAGAAGGGAGCGCAGCTGGTCAGATCGAAGGAGACCACTGGACCACCCACAGTCAGCAGTGAGGGTTAGAGACGCATATCTGTATTACATAACTGTATTCCTTGGATGTTCACTCTGTACCTTTAAAGCAGTGGGTGGTTATGAACATGCAATGCACAGAATTATTTTCCTTGTTTATAAAGTTGTTTATTATTCCCATTCAGTCAAAGCTCAATAGTAAACAATGTTCTGTAGTCTCATGACTTTCATGACCCATGAATTTATCTGTGATTTATTGTGTTTGAGTGTCATTGCTGGGAAGGTATTTCAGCAGACAATGGATAGGCATTTCAAAAAGATAGTTTTTACGTTGTGAGGCCATGTTACTAGATGCCATGAGATATAATCGAACAAGCAATTACACCAGAGCACTTTTCCTGTCAAAGGTGGCCTATGATATGTTACAGTAGGTTCACTTTACTGCCCTGAGCCTGAGTCTCTCAAAAATGTCAAATCTGTGTTGAAATGGTGCTGTTATGGCTGATGTTTGACGCAGCTGAAGTTCTCCAAAGCCTTATATGGAAATTACCAGTATCATCTGAACTGTTTGAATAAAACATAGTCATATTTTCCCATCAGTTTTGGCATTGAATGTAGCAATTAATTTTTTTCTGGAATGTAGCATTAAAGTGTCCAGAGAAAAATAATTTATGTGAATGTACGGACATAGAGTTAATATATGTTAGCATGGAACAATCGTGCATATATCTAGACATTTTCAGATATATCTAATATGCTATGTTTTTTCATATTGCTTTTCTTTAAGATGTTCCTTTTGCTGTAAGCACTTCATTCAATATGTTCTTCAGAGCTCATAGAGTATTTTAAATATCAATGGTGATCAGATAACAGATGTTTTGTTAGTACTCTATTTTCCACTCTTTTACTTTTTCTGTTTAAAGATAGAATTATATATATAGGCTTTAAACAATGCTTTTCTGTGTTTCTTCACCCTACTAATATACTGTAAACCCTTTGTTTCATAATGATGCACACTATTCATTATATTTTTTAAAGTCAAAGTGTAACAGATCATAGTTTGTGACCCTAAGAATGGTTTCAGAACTTTCATAATGTTACATGTATAGGTTATTTGTGTATTATTTGAATAGGCCTATGCATTGTTAAACATATAATTTGTTTCATATGTGCAATTTTTTATGGTTCCAAAATAATTTTCAGATTTTTGCGTTTGCTCAAAAATGTGCCATTTAATCTTCCTAAACAATGTGGCATTGTGAATGTAATCTGTTTTGTATCTGAGTGTGGTAATCTGTTGAACAAGATGCTGCATTACAATGTAGTACTGGTCCTACAGTTCATTAGACGTACATGAAGCTCCAATATAATTCCCTAATACTCTGAATGTTGATTTTCATCACAGCCAAATAGCACGTTTGGTCCTCAGTATACGAACAATTATATTTATGTTGAATAATTCTGTTAATTTATTAGATTTAAATTCTGCTGTCATCAGATAATGTGTGGTGTTGATTAAAAAAAATCTGAAATTCTACATGCTCCTGATACTTTTGTGTAACCACCCAAACATTTTTTTTTTTTTTTTTAAAGATGTAGCCTGGAAATGTAGCCTGGACAAGGACATACTTCTTTTAAATAGTTGTCTACTCTAAGCCTACCTCCTTAATTTTTATGATGTCATCACAGTTATTCTGAAATGTGATCTTGACAGAAATTACTGCAAATGTTGTCATCATAGATATTATAAAGCTTTATAATATCTATGGTTGTCATAGTGTAATTTAAAAATATGTACATATTCACTGATGTATATGCATTAACTAAATGTTGTTAATCTGACCTTTGCCCATAACACGCTAGCAGTTTGCTAATGAATGCTGATTGGTCTGTGAAGCCCCAGGCTTCCATTCATTCTGAGCTCGCTCGCGAGTGCCCTCTACTGTGTGAAAGTTAGAAGTTCTCTGGGTGAGGGTCAGTGTCTTCTGCAATCTATGATCTTTGGTGTCTTCAACGAGATTTTTCAGTAGAGATAATTCCTCGACTTGTCACCAGAGATAGTTTGAGTGTGAACTTTTTGATGTCATTAACTTGTTTCACACCTGGATGGAAACAGTAAAAAGGATGATGACCACAGCCAGTGCATCTCTTGATGAAAGACAGTGACGTTTCCGGAAATGTAAGTCCCTCCCAGGCAACAACACTGTTGTAGCAACAGAGTTGAGACATTACTTGAGTGTATTTCATTATTTGTGTAAGAATGCCATTAATGGTCAAAGATTATTCATGGACTCAAACGGAGTCGAAAGTTTACATCAGTGTTCCTTTAAAGGGAATGAATGCTAAACATGTTGACATTTTTGCCACGGATGAATATTTAAAGGTTGGTGGACTGACTTTCTTTTCTCACTGAGCTAACATGTTACCGAAAACTTGTGTGGCTAGCCTGCAGCCATATCTGGCTAGCCTGCAGCCTGTCGTAATTGCTTGCTAAATAACTTCATAATCTACTGTCGATATCCTCTCATCCTCTCAATTCATACAGGTGTTCTGTTATCTAACAACAATTATTGTTATCTTATGGGTTCCAGGTACACTTTCCTCCCTTTTTATTTGAGGCTTTCCTATTTGCACCTGTGGACGATGATAAATGTATTGCAAAGATTGGAAACGGAGTGGCTGTTTTTACATTACACAAAAAGAAAGAAGAACTCTGGAATCAATTTACCATCAACAATGGTAGGCTACTCTAGCGAATTTTCACCATAAGCGACAAATGCAATGGCTGAGAACCATTACCTGACTAGTGTGTTCATTACAGATGACAGAGAGAAACAGAAAGAGATCAGGCAAAACGCAATTCTCAAAGCCCAGGAAAAAGCAGCCGCTGACTCAAAAGCCAAAGCAGCACAGAAGCAGGAGGAGAGCAAATTTGCTCTGCAGACTATGATGAAGGTACAAAGTTGTTGATTAAATGATGATGATTATGATAATGATGTGTTTGTACACAAGATAACCCATTTCTATCTATTTAATCGTGCCATTTTCTCTCATATCTGCGTGATCTGTCTAGCTTGAGGAAGAGGAGAGAGCAACAATTCAGAAAATAAAGAATGATGAGTGTAAGAAGGCTGTAAATGAGTTAGAAAACTGGAAACTGGAGCACAAATCAAAGGAAGAGAAGGCTATCCAGCCACAACAACAAAGTATCCAATCAGTGAGAAACACTGAAATAAGCAAAGTTGAAAAGTTATCTGTCCCCTTGTCCTCAGGAAGAGTTGGTGTTATACCTCAGCAAGGTTAGTAGATCAAGACTGCTATGCTTCAGTTGGTTGGTAAGTTTATATCATGTGGACCTTGGATAAGTTGTGTCTTATGTTTTATTTTGCCTATTGTATAGGTAAGAAAAACGTCACCAAGACTGAAAAAGTTAATTTGCCGGGTCCAAGGTCTTGTGGCAATATTAAAGTAAATTTCACACCAAGAGTCTTTCCCACTGCACTGCGAGAATCCAGAGTTCCTGAAGAGGAGGAGGTGAGTACAGTTCTGTGGTTGTTCCTTCTCTCAAAATGATAATTGTGTTTGTAATAAGGATATTTTATTAGTTTTACTTATAATAATGTTGTGTGTGCATGTGTATTCTAAATGAGTAAATAAATTATTCTAAACATGTGATTCCAAACTTTTGATCTCCATAAATGGCACAAGACATGTCTTCTTTCTGCCCTGATCAAGAATGCTAGTATTACTAGAATATAGACTATATTTCTATGCTTACATTACATTGCAATAATATTATTGAACCTTACACTGATTTTTTAATTATGTTTTGTCAGCACTAGTTTCTGTAACTTCTTTATGTTCATCCTGATTAGTCATGGGATACAGGGATATTTCAGGGATGTTTCATTCTTTGTGGGTAAACCATAAAAAATGTGTTAAAACCTGCACTGCACAGAATGATGTCCATAACAACTCCCAACCCCTCCAATAACTTTGGGTTTGAGCATGTTTAGAAACTCGACATGTACATCTGTAAATGTAGGGTACTGAGATTGAGAGATGCTATAGGCTATAATCGATCGATAGATAGATAGATAGATAGATAGATAGATAGATAGGTAGATACTGTAGATAGATAGAGATACTTTATTGATCCCTAGGGGAAATGAAAGAAACAATCAGCTGTATTTTGAAGTGAGTTTATTTTTTTTCATATAATGTGGAAAAACAGAATGCCTTTGTCAAAACTGCACATGATGAAATCTGAAAACATAAGAACACGTGGCCCTTAAGAGCATGGTGCATGTTCTTCTCGTTCTACTCTTGTATTTGATCAGTGGCTCAAAAAGCAAGCTGAAGCCAGGCGTGCAGTTGCTGCAGATTTGGCTGAGCTTGATGACCTCAAGCCAGAGGAGAGGAATCCTGATTGGTTGAAAGATAAAGGGGAGTAAGTGCAAGTGTCTTACATGGCTAACTTCAAATCATTTACATGGGTCCTGTGAAAATAATCTTCCCTTATGTATTTGTGTTTGTTCCAGTAAATTCTTTGTTGCTGGGAATTACCAGGCCGCCCTCAATGCGTACAACCTTGCTTTGAAGCTCAACAGAAAACTTCCCTCATTGTATTCTAACCGTGCCGCATGTCATCTCAAGCTAAGGAATCTTCACAAAGCGATTGAAGACTCCTCTCAAGTTAGTACATCTCAACATCAAAAATCAGTAACAAAATATTTTCTCTCTAAAATTTCACAGTAATAATAACCTGTTGAGAGACTGTCTGATGGTCAAAGTTTTAGGTTTGTTTGGGTTAGCTGGTCTACAGCTCAATTTAATACAATAGCCTAACTGGAGGTATGATGAAGGATAAGGCGAAGTTGTTGGCTGTGTTCCAGTAATGTGTTGTTTTGTAATCTCTTCTCTTTTAATTATCCAATGTTCTGTCTTTTGTTTTATGTACTTTACTTTTTAAACATTTAAATATATTGTGCTTTTATGCAGATTGAATTACCCATATATGAAATCTGTTATATAAATAAGCTTGCCTTGCCTTGCCTTGCCTAAAATGAAGGTGACACCCATACGTATGTCTTGGTAGGCACTGGAATTACTAACACCACCAGTTGCTGACAATGCAGTTGCCAGGTTGAAGGCTCATGTACGAAGAGGCACTGCATTTTGTCAGCTTGAGCTATATGTTGAAGGTTTGTATATCCTGCTTTGAAACCAAACCTCTGTCCCTTATTACTGTAGTCATGTTAGTTTATAGCATGAGTGAAAGTGGGGTTGGTAATCAAGGATCTTTGGTGGAGACCAAGTGGAGATGTCCCATAGCGGAATGTCCAGGGATAGCTCCACTCTGGAGTGCCTCTCGTTCAATGACATTAATAAGTTGTTTGACTGGACTGTTGTATAAATGATAGAACTGTGACTTATTTTAGTTGCTATTGGTGATAGAGTTGCTATATTTTAAAACAACAGTAAATATGCATCCACTACAATTTGCATCTTTTACTGCCATCTACTGGTGAAATACTAAAGTTATCCTATTTTATCACAAAGGTCTGCAGGACTATCATGCTGCTCTGAAAATTGACCCTGACAACCAAAAACTACAAGAAGACACGCAAAAAATTAGAGACATCATTCAAGGGGCCTCAGGCTGACCCCTACTTGAATGGAGCAATGGGTGACAGTGTTTGATGTAAAATGTATCAAGTAAATGCCTGTTGATGAATGTTTTCTATGAAAAAAGGACATGATGTACATGTATAAATACAACTAAATGTTGTATATAAAAGAGTTTTTATAGCATGAGGTGACACTGGCAACATCCTTTCCTTCAGTATGCTGTAATCACATCATGATGTGACAAGTGTCAGATGAATATGTAATAAATACATACTGTACATAAATAATTAACAAACAATACACACAATTTTGCTTTCATCTTTGATTTTTTATTGAGGAAGGATTATGCTCAAACTTAGACTACATTGTCATCATCCTAGTTTACAATGTGTTGTAGAACATCCAGTATAGTAACTGTTACTTAACTAGCACTGTCCGAGAGTTCAACAATCAAACTGCCAACTGCAGTTACACCTTGCTTCTGTCCAAGCTAGTATTGAAGGAATTATCACGATACATTCCACACTTTCCCAGCTGATCTGAGAATTTCTGTGATAAAGGATGGTAGGTGCAGGGTGAAGATTCGAATGTTGGAGGGACGTGTCCATAATCAGAGGATGTTCTCTTGTAAAGACTAGCGATGCCTTTTTGTGTGTCTTGAGATAACATCTGAGAAACTGGATTCATCATACAAGAAAACACAGGGTTCCCAGGGTTGACACAGTGTGTGCTGTTTCTGTCTCCTTCAGACATTGTGGAGTGGATAAATAGATGTAATCTATGAAGGAAAGATAGTCTGATTACACACCAAATCTACAAGAGCTCATTCTGTCAATGCTAAGGTATGAAGTGAGCTCTGACAAACCTCTGATCAGCTGTCTACAATATTCTATTCCATAACTGTTATGTTATGGTGTTTGTTTTTCTTTTCCAAAATGCAAAATCAGAATAGCTGCCAATAGAATTCTGTAAACATTATAATAGCAAATAAAACCAATTAAAGATTGGTGTACTGGCTACTGCTGTAGCCTACTGATAAAAACTGAAATCTTTTTTTTTATTATTTGAGGACTAATTAAGTTATACCATTAGCATTAACTGAAACAGTAGTTGTCAACAGTCTTGGCTCTAATATTATAATTACAGTTCTTTGAAAGATCAGCTTTAACCCTCTGGTTATGTGTGTAAGGAGGCTAATGCCAATTTGATCAAACTTGTAGGCCTATGATACAATGTACAAACGCCTTATTAGTTTTCTAGTTGCAGTCCAGATGTTAAAGAACTAGTTACATATAAAATTAATTAAAATGTCGTGTGATTGGAGGGGAAAACAAACAATCATACCTTGTTGTGAAAGGGTTTTAAAGCCTACTTCAAGTCTCTGCTTCAAGCAAGCCTTGTTTCCCTCATGTCTCTGGTGGCATCTTTGTTGTGGTTACACTTCCTTGGCAACCACTATTAATTCAAACGAATGAATAAATAAATAAAAAAAATAAAGCCACTGTTGAAGCACCGTTGTTGTTATTACCAAGAAAATACATTGGTCAAAGTACCATGCTTTTATAACTAAATGAATCCAGCATTGGATCTAAAATTGGCTATTTATTCTAACGGAGTAGTCACGTTGTGTTCATCAAGTTTCCGGAACAAGCTGATTTTTGTTGAACGCTGGGAACTGTAGTTTTATAGTTCCTTATAGTGACAGGGTCCTTCACCAAGAAATGAACGTAGAACTTCATTTCCCTAGTAACCCCGCTACCCACTTCTCCAACCAGCGTCAGTGCGTTTGATGTTTTTGTTGTTGATGTTGCATTAGGCTAACGTTGGCTAGTGAAGGAGGGAGGGCACAGTTGGGTTGTAGTTTCATCAGCCGTTTTCTTACTTACACTGGACAAGGACAATTTTAACAGGTAACGACATTTATGCAATACATTAGATTAACGTGCCATCATCGCTTGAGATGGCTTTTGTATTCAAAGTATTTGTTCCTCGAGCTTGACAGGAAAAGAGGTTTTGCTCGTTTGCTAGCTGACGTTAGCCAGTGGTTTCTGTTCAAAAGCTTTGGTTGGGTGGGTGGCCGATGTTCCGCTCTTGTGTCAACTAAGCATGCAATCTAAACAAGGGCATTTTTCTTGCTTCACTGGGTGGCATGGTTGTCACACATCTTATGGAACATTGTTGTAGCAGCTAATGTTACTGCTGAAATGTTACAGTATGTCCCTGGGATATGGCCTCTTAAATTCTTTTCTTAGCTAACGACAGCCAACCAGTTTCAGATGCACCATTGCACTGTCCCACAGCGCAATGCAGTCCTCTGCATTCGTTCCAAGCGGTTTCCCCCCAGCCTTGAATGTGTTCTGACAATTAATCTTTTTTGAGAATATAACTTTTCATGCAGTCATTTTGTTTCTTGTAGGCTTGTTAATGATGTTGGGTGGTGGTGTTATCCCTTATTCATGGCATTTCGGTGATTGTGACTATAATACCCTACAATGCACTAATGACATCTGTATAAAATGTCAGTAATCTAACAGGTTCAGGTCAGAGTGACCGGCTCAGCAAACAAACCACAACCCACTTGTTTTCCCTTCATCTAGATGCATTGAAGGATAACATTGAGTTAAGGTTTGAAAATTGACCTCAGCTGATGACTAACTTAAACAACCTTTTATTTGGTTTTATTTGGTTATATTAATTTAGGCAGTGTTGAAATGTCAGAGAGCTCAAGTGACACGGAATCCTCCTGTGGATGGACCATCATTAGTAATGAGGTAAGTCAGTGCAAATCTAAATGAGGTCAGACATTGTGAAGTCATACACACACAGCCTTTCATCAGATTCATATACGAACACTTTTCGTTGTTGATGTCAAGTAAGACATTTTAAATGTACCATATGATTAAAATTCCGACTGAATTTTTCAATTCTGACGATGAATTCTGTTATTCATTTTAACCTAGTCTAATGCTTGGTTATTAGACTAGGCCTGCATGTTGCTTTAGCAAAATTGACGTTGAATCCACTAAGTGCTAAACATTGAGGCTAATGTAGGCTTTAGTATTATGAATATGGCATGTTGTCAACAAATCAAGTAACCCCTACCCATGGCTCCCTGGCAATCCAGTTCTTGCAAGAATTTGAATTTGCTCAGCGAGTCACTCTAGCAGTCAGTAATGATGCCCATTACCCATGCCCTTGGAGCCGAGCTGTAGCAATCACATTGGTGTATCTGATATAGGCGGGCCAGAGGCGAGCCTAACAGATGACAGTGCTGCAAGCAACATCAAGTCTGGAATCAATCAGTAAACATTGGTCATAGTGTTATCCCTCGCATTGGGCCATTTTCATTACTCATAGCCAGACCTTAAAATCTTTCTAGATTTGGTTCTGGATTTCCAAACTACTCCAGTGTAGTGAAACTGGTCTAAATAAACCCTGTTTTGTGGTGTCTAATTGATGTGCCTCCTGTATGATGTGAGTTTGACCGCTGAGTTTCAAAGCCTGCCATTGTTGCTTTTAAGGGCTCGGATATTGAGACTCTGGGGCCTGAGAATGCACTGGAAAATGAGGTGGCGATCTCAGAGAGTGGACCCATACTGGAGACTGAACTGTTAGACCAGTCAGCCTTTGCCTGTGGTATGCTATTTTGTTTTGTCTTTGTTTGAGTTTCTGGAAATTCCAGAATATCCAGTTGGTCTGCTCATCCTGAATTAGTAACAGTGTTTCAATATAGCAATCATTTGGATATTATCACACTCATCTCTTCCTTTACTTTTCAAGCTGAGAAAAAAGACGAGCATGCGGACTCACCCTTGGATGTCACTCTAAAAGCAGAGTCACTTAGGAAATTGCACTCCACTTCTGAGGTGGGACTAATAGTGTCATATGCAAGCATCATTGGGGGAAAGTGTCGTTGAAAGAGCCGTGTTGGCATCCTAGTGACTTGTGTCCTCCCCAGGTGGGTGCTGAGGAGGTGGCGGACGAGCATGTGACGCTGTGCTCCTCCAGTGATCACTCCGACATCGTCACCTTGGGAGACTCGTCCAAGGAGGAGCGGGCTGCAGTCGAAGGTGATGGTGATGACGACGATGACGATGATGATGACGATGAAGAGGTGGCAGCTGGAAGCGAAGACCTTTACATGGGCACTTCCTCAAGCAGCCAATACACCTTCAGTGCACCAGAGTCAGGTGTGCTTTTCCTTGTCTTTACACGCCAGAACTTAAGCACAGTAATGTGAAGTGCATTAAGGAAAGAATGGGGAAAACTATGCTGTAACGGAATACATGCAGTTTTTGTTATGTCATGTTAACTTCCTGCTCACAGACCACAAAGTTGTTATCGGGCTTGAATCTGGTTCCATCTGGTGAAATACTCTTCATCTTTGACTTCTTTTTAGCAACAGTGGGATGAAGCAATACTAATGACAGGAATAAGGTGTTTGTGTAATACACTTTTGAGTGAGTTGTTTCTAGACATGGTATCAGAATTGCTGATATGTTTTGTGTGATTAGTGTGAGTAGAGGAAAAAAAAACATGGAGACACTTCCTTCTTTCTGATTTGTCCACGTGTGAAAGCAGGTGGGAAAATGAACCGGTGGACTTTTACTCAGACTCTGTGGAAGTTTGGCTGTCGTCTGAGAGAGCAGCTGTCCGCTGGACATTCTTTCTCAGGTGGCTCCCTGTGAACTGGGTGCTAGTCTGCTGTGTGCTTGTGCTGTTCTCTGACTGTAGCCCTGACTCAGCCATGATAGCTGCAAATGAACTCTGCCACAATGAAGCCATTGTGAGCGTATAGGCATAGCTGGACTTGGAAGCATGTTTATTGGTGCATGGTAGTATAGAATGTATGTATATATTATATATGCACACACATACACATAGTTATTGGTTTGTATTTGGACTAACACTTCTGTTTGAAGCTGTTGTGAACTTAGGCAATGAACTAACATAATCTCCTGCTGGTACTTAACACTGAACACTGTGCCAAAGCTTGTGCCAGTGACAGTTTGTTTACTCCAACAACAGTTCCTTTGCAGTCACCTGTGACGAGACTGAAAAGATAGATTGCATGGAAATATAACATAATAAAATAATGGACTTTTCTGTGTTCTGACTTAGGCTTTTGATATAGCTGTGAGGATGATCTGTGTCAAAGAAAGCACTGTGATTTGAATTTAAGATAGTTAATTTTCTAATTCAACGGAATTAGTTCTTTGTCCAAAGGAAAATGACCTAAGATTCAACCTCCTTCTTGTGCAACTGTTCCATGTGCAGTTTTGTCAAAAATCCAAGAGTAAATAAGTTCCTGAGCCACCATCATCCAGATTTGATATTATTATTCTGGTCATGAGGGGATGAGCTCATCAACATCGTGTGTGTGTGTGTGTGTGTGTGTGTGTGTGTGTGTGTGTGTGTCTTGTTTGTTGTTTGTTTGCGGTGGATCACGGTGCTACAGTTTTCCCCCTGGAGCAGCAACCTGTGGTGGGGGAGTCCAGCAGCAGCAGCAGCGATGAGGAGGTGCAGGCGGAGGCCAGCCCAGCCGTGCGCCGGCGCCGGGTGAGGAGGAGCACCGCCGGCTCGGAGCCAGAGGAGGCGTCACCACAGCCGCGGGAGCAGGCGGAGGCCCAGGGGGAGCCCCAGGGGGAGCCCCACGAGCACCAGGACCCCCAGGACCCCCGGCCTGGAACTCCACCGCCGGGCCACGTCAGCGGCACCCTCAACAAGTGCATCCTCCTGGCCCTGGTGGTGGCCATCAGCATGGGCTTCGGACACTTCTATGGTGAGTGCAACTCCATCTGCGGCTAGATCACCCTTAGTGTGTGTGAGTGTGTGTGTGTGTGTGTGTGTGTGTGTGTGTGTGTGTGTGTGTGTGTGTGTGTGTGTGTGTGTGTGTGTGTGTGTGTGTGTGTGTGTGTGTGTGTGTGTGTGTGTGTGTGTGTGTGTGTGTGTGTGTGTGTGTGTGTGTGTGTGTGTGTGTGTTCATGTTACAGAGGTGCATGTCTTCATAGGGATCCCCTCTTGTGATGGTGAACAGTATATTCAAGGAACAAAGAATAAGCCCCAGATGTCTCTCCTGTACTGATGATTGCTAGCTGGAAATGATGGTTTCAGTGTCTACCTTGTCAGATTAGTTCTTGTTAGAATGGAAAGCAGAACCTCGTAAACCATGTCTGGAGTCAGCTTGCCATGCTTTTGAAACATCCCTGACTTTGCCTTCTAGGTTATTTTGAAGGTATGGACTAATGGGATGACAGGCTGGCCTAGATGGATAAGTCAAGTACTGAACCTTCCATGTTTTCACATGATGCACACAGATTGGATCAAATCTGTGTCCTTTTTATGTTCACTCTGTGGCATGACAACTTGTGTTTTTATTTTATTTTGAAGGGTCCTCTGAAAGCCATTTCATTGGAATGATGCAGTGATCCAAGTAAACAATTGCATACAACATTTCATTTTCTCTAAGTTTCTAGTAGTAGACAATAAACAATAAAAAATAATACGTTTCTGCCACCGTGTCAGATGGCAAACGCTGAAAATGAAATAATGGCTTACTGTATCGTCGTGCCTTTATGATCAGCAAACTTTTTTTTTATTTGTTTTTTCTTTGAAAGTTTATATCACATATCACATATGTACTAGGTGGATTTTGTTATATATTTTGGTTTGCAGTGCATGTGTATGTTCATCTCATGAATATATATTCATCTCATCTATTAGACTATGTTCCCCTAGAAGGAATGTCTTTTTCAGCACGTCATCCTATGCGATCCTGCCATACCCAGTGATTTGAAGCTTTGCGAAACATGTAAGATAGTGGCCACTGATCCATGAGATATTTCTGCCCCCACAGGCACTGTGCAGATCCAGGAAAGGCAGCGGATTGTGGAGCGGGGTTGTGTGCTTGAGCCCAGCGGCACCAGAGAGCTCCATCAGAGTCAGCAGCCTCAAGAAGACATCAACAAGGTCAGTAAGAACACCAACACACCCCAGAGCAACTCTTTCCGGGTCAAGTCTCTCTCGGGATCATCAAAAGGAACACAGTTATGGAGTGTGGTGGTTGGAAAAGACTGCAAGACTTTATGCTTGTATGCTCTCTTTCTGTTCTATCCTTCTACTCTATGCCTGGTAAAATATTTTTGGGTGAAATTTGTTTCAGCTTTCAGAATTGAACTCTTCCTCTCCTGTGTTGTTTAAACACAATCAATTTATTTTCTGAGCACATTTCTCTAACCCAGTTTCATTATCTAATACAACACTAGGAATACTAATTCTACATACAGTTTGAATTTCCATTGGCTTGTTTTAAGTGTTTGACAGAGCTATGCATGGAGTCTATAGAAACTTCTCCAGTCCTCTCTATACCATAGAAACCATTTGAGAAACGTTGTGAGCTGAGGGGTATTTCACAAAAGCAGAATTAAGAAATCCAAGATAAGAGATATTGCAAGGCTTGATCTTGTTTTGTTTGGGTCATCCAAGCTAAACATGCCAAGCCAAAATGAGTAGGAGCGACTAGGTCAAGCCAGGTGTAAGTAATTCAGGGATACATTTACTTACATTCTCAGCTTTCTTCAACAGCTTTCGATATAGACTAACAAGGAAGTGAAGGATTTCCTTTTTGAATGGGGACAAAACAGTCGTTTCTGTAAAACAGCAAGAGTAGGCGTGGTAGACCAACTGAATGCACATTTAGCCTCGTGTGAGTGCATCCTCATCTTGGCGCTCAGCGTCATGAAGAAAAGAGCACTACCCAATCAAATACATACATTGGTGTTGCTGTAAATGTAGTAACATTCTTTTAAAAAAAAAGCAGAGGATTGATCGGAGTGACAGCTGACTGAACCATACAAGATAGTGAACATCCAGACTTAACAAGCCTGGCCGCTGCACATAATAAATCTCCATGGTAGCTTATGTGCCATTTCTTTTGTGAAACCAAGTCAAAGCTGAATTCAGTCAGGATAACCAAAACAATCCCAGCTTAATCCATCATCTAGGCTTTAGGTGAAATACCCCTCTGATTTGCTGCTTGCTTTAAAAAAAAAAAAAAGAGAAACATTTCCTTCCTTTCTATTTATAAAGCTGAACACACACTCATAGTTATCTTTAGAGCAACATCTCAGATGCCGTGTTAGTGTGAGAGTATGTTACAATCTATAGGCTAGTGTTTGACACATGGGCTCACACACACAGTCTACACACAACCAGCCTTGTAATGAGCCAGGCTTGTGTTCACAGTGTTGATACTGTCTCCACATGTAGGGAGTGGTTCAGAGTCTAAGAGAAGACCTAGAAGAAAAGCATAACATGGTGATGTCCATCACTGGACTTATGGATAAGATAACAAAGGAGAACCAGAAGCTCAGACTCAAACAGGATGAGTTACAGGTAACACACTCCATGCATCAGTTCATCTGACTCTGCTGACTGGACATCCATTTGAAAAAGACAGCAGACTGTACAGAGTGAAATGCACGCTGCAACAAAGTTCACCACTGTTGAAATGTATTTTTGATTTATGTTAAAGAAAACAGATCCTGTCTACTAGTATTTTATGTGTCTGCACAGCATTGATACTGATTGTTGTACTGCTTGCTTACTGAACTGCACAGGACAGCAGCAGTATACAGCACTAGCGTTTTGTGTGACGTTTCAAAACAGGCCCAGAAGCTTGAGCTGGTTGAGCAGCTGAAGGCGACTGTGGAGGAGCGCAGCACCGTGGAGCTGGACCAGGAGCAGCTGTCCCGGGAGAACCGTCAGCTGAAGAGCTCGCTGGAGCAGGAGGAGGCCTCCCTGTCGGCCCTGCAGGACGAGCTGCGGAGCCTCCGCGCCCAGATCCGCCAGCTGGAGGAGCGCGGCGCCGGGGCCGACTCGGTTCTGCAGGAGAACCGGCGTCTGAAGGAGCACCTGGAGGAGGAGCGCCAGCGCCTGCGCGGCATCTGGGACCAGCGGAACCGGCTGGTGGTGGAGGCCCAGGCGCTGCGCGGCGAGCTGGACCTCGAGCGCCAGGCCACCGACAAGCTGAAGGAGGAGCTGAGCCGCCGCGCCCCCGCCGACGCCGAGGCCGCGGAACTGCAGTCCCGCCTCCTGGAGCTGGAGAAGAAGCTGAGCTTCGAGCAGCAGCGCTCGGACCTGTGGGAGAGGCTCTACGTGGAGACGAAGGAGGAACGAGGGAAGGCCAAGGGGGATCGGCAGGCCAAAGCCAGGAGGCCCAAGGAAGGCATCATTGGCAAGGTGAAGGAGACCTTTGATGCAGTGAAGAACTCCACCAAAGAATTTGTGCACCACCACAAAGAACAGATCAAGAAGGCCAAAGAGGCCGTGAAGGAGAATCTTCGGAAGTTTTCAGACTCTGTCAAGTCCACCTTTCGTACCTTCAAGGACTCTGCATCGACCATGTTCGACAAGAATCGCCGACCCCATGAACGGAAGTACCAGGAACGAAAAGAGTCCAAAACCCAACACCAAGAGCCTCTCAGAACGCACAGGGACGACTCAAGCTCAGAGGAAGCATCGTGGCAGCACAGGCCCAACAAGGCCTTTCATCGGCACCCTCGAAAATCCACTCTGGATTCACCTTCTGAGGCTGAACGCAACACACGCAAAGCTGGAACCAAGAAGGATACCGGCTTTGGAAGTCCAAAAGGTATTCCCAAAGGGTGCTCAGGTGTGTTTGACTGTGCATACCAAGAATCTATGAGTCTCTTCAACAAAGCCATGGACCCTATCCGGGCAGATGAGTTTAAACAGCTACTTCAAAGCTATCTGCAACAGGAGGTGGACCACTTTCACCACTGGAATGAGCTGGAGGGATTCATCAAGAACTTCTTTCATAATGGTGTATTTATCCATGACCAGATGCTTTTCACAGACTTTGTGAGTGGAGTGGAGGACTACCTTGAGGACATGCACGAGTACCACATCCATGATGACGTGTTTGAAGATCTGGACGACTACATCTATAGGCACTTCTTTGGAGATACATATTCTAAACGTTACGGCCCAAGGTAAGGATGTGTATTCAAATTTACGTTACTAAACCTTACTAATCGCATGGACATTTCTGAGGTTATGACAAATGCATGACGCTAATAAGTAGTGCCTTATTTTGCCTTTTGTTTGTCACTAGGTCTGAAACTCAATAAGTTCTGCATGTTGAATACGAATGCTGTGAACCCAGGAATGAAGCCCAAGGGTAAACTCCCGTTTGTTTGTAAATTTACAGTCGACCACTTGAAGGTCCTGATTCTAAGACAAAAGAGAACAGGGAGGCCAGAGATCGGCGAGAGCATCAGCGAGCACGTCCCCGGCCACAGAGAGAGAGGAAATGGAGTAGACAAGCACGCCCGGATAGACACATGGCAGATGTTAAAATAGAGCTGGGGCCCATACCATTTGATCCCAAATACTAGGGTTTGAATTCGATTTTTAGGATATGAATCTCAAATGTATTTCAGATGGGTAAAACTGTTTGCTTGTTTTTATTTTGTTTTTTTGTTTTTTTGGGGGGGGGGTGTCCTTGAAACCTATGATTCTCTTAATTGTAGTTTTGCACAATGTTAACTCCTCATGCTGGTGGAATGTTTCCTTGCTCCCTTCATCCGTGCAGTCAGTGCTAACTAGGCCTCCATGGCAGTTGTAGTGTCGCCTTGTCTAATCTCATGCACAAAAAAGAAGATAAAGTGACAGTTTGTCCATAAATTATTGTTAGTAGGAATAATACATTCATCTACATTTTGAGAATTATTGTCAATTACTGCCTTGGATTGTAAATGTTTCAGCTTTAGCCTTGACAATTTACTGAGTTCTAGAGAGTTTTATCTTTAAAAGCATCTACTGCTGGATTAAGCCACATTTGCTATTGTTTCTGAATGTTTTAAGAGCAACTTTATGACAGGAAAATGCACTTTTTAAAAAAAATGACCTATATTTGTTCTAATTGGCTGTCTAAGATTGGTCACTTGGCATATTTAAAAAGCTGAACAAATAATTTCAGTTAGGTGTAAAAACAATAGGACCAAAAATCTACTTATTTTAATTCTGCACAAAACTTTAATGTAGCAACCTGAATCGTGTGGAAGAGGCACTTATTACCAAATTTTATTTTATTTTTAATTAATGTTTACAAAATTGTCAGATTTGGAGACATGGTTCTCCAATTGATAAAATACAATGATAGAGAGTAATGGATGGGCCATTTGTGTTTTGTTTCTGCTTTCCCAAGTAATTGAGTAACATTCCAATTGTAGGTTGTTTTCATGATGCCTAATGCCATTTCTTGGTTTGTGGTTACGCTGTTAACTTGAAAAATGAGCAATCTCCATTAAATTGTTTGATGGAAATGCACCTGACATGTCTTTCTTTTACACATATCTACACAGCATATCTAGGTCATTTATCAGTTGAGCTGTGTCAAGTCCCAAAGTATTAAATCTGGGATGAGACCTAGATTTAACCATAAAGTGCGATTGTGATGATGTATTGTTCAGGTGACTTGTAAGACCTGGTTTGTGTTGCAGCTAGTCAGTAGGTACAGCAATGTTAGGGATTGTCCCATGGATAAAATAAACACCTTAGCTGTCTGCCGAATGAGCAGGGCTTATAGAACTATCAGTTACGCAAAACATCATCTCATAAGTAGTGTACAAAACTGTAAACAAGATTTTAATTTTGTTTATAAGTAGTAAATCGCATTTCTATAGCTTGTATTTTTACAGTTATCATATTTTAGTTACAAAATATAAATCTTGAGCAGCAATCAACACAGTGCTTTTACATTCAGCCCCTCCCAGATTCAGTGCTTTCTTGTGTAGATGAAGATGGTTTCTCCCACTCGCCCTTCAGGAATATGAGTGTGGAAAATTTCAGTGTGTTTAATAAACGCATTTGCCTCCAGGAATGCAGAGATCTCCTGTGGGAAGTAATAGTACTTAAGTTAATTAAAGCCCTTTATTAAGAACATGATTATTATACAAGTCATCTTTCTGAACCCTCTTATATTTTCAATGACTCCTGTGTGTTCATCTTGTCACACCCATAAACCCTGATAATCTGTACAGCACAAGTCACAAGCTTGTATAAGGCGAAAGTAGAAGATGAAAACATCATACCTTTTCAAGGACATTAAAACACACAAGATGAGAAGGTAATGAGTCCTTGTAGGGAAATGTTCTTGTGAGCCAAGCTGCAGGGTTGGAGTAGAAGACATCTGCCTCGTCAATAGTGCTCCCATCCCCTCTCAGGTCAGGAGGACACTCCAAGAAGCGCATTCTCAATGGGCAGTGGATATGGCTATACAGTGGGCATGAACACAGAGAAGTGAATGTGAATCAAAATGAAATCTCTTCGCCTTGTATTCATGTCACTACAAGAGCAAAAGTAGATACCTGTAGAACGGAGTGGAGTGGCATGGCATGAGGAAGAGAACTTGGGGCTGAGAGGCGTTTGATGTTGTGTCACATAGGGGTTGGAGGTGGCCCATAACATCCAGAGTCCCACGTTGGTGCACAAGGCCTGTGTACAGGGCTGGGATGAGGTTTGTGACTAGCAGGAACCACATAGCTGGTTTTCTCCAGGCTTTCAGGCTCGCCAAGGATATGCCTGAAATAAAACCACTTTGTAAGATCCGAGCATTGCACTTTTGAAAAAGAATAGGAATTCTTTGCTGAATCTTAAGGTATCTGGACACTCACCACAAAATATCATACATATAGGCAGAATGGGATAGATGAACCGGAACTCCTTGTGAGCTAGTAAACTATAATATATCAGAACTTCAGTTTAAAAAAAGATATCTTCACAACCAAAATGGGAAAATAGGAAAGGTAATGCATCATGTTTTACCTGTAAATTACAAGGGTCCATGCAATGGTGAACAACAGTATTCTGTATCTTTTGGAAGCCAGAGAGCAGCCGTGGAGAAAGAATGGAAGATGAGATCCCAACACAACAATAAATCCCTGAGTGAAATACCAGTGCCATGGATGTGACCCATAAAATTCAGCAACATTATGGAAGACATTAAACTTAAGGAAATTCCACTGAACCAGGTTCCACTAGAACAAAGAAACACAAAATTAATACATTCTTGGATTCATGTGTAATATCATGGTTTTTTTTTTACATGTTTTGACATCTACACAAAGTTTTTTTGTTTTTGTTTTTGTTTTTCACTTCACCTGCCCATGGATGAGACTGTCAATAAGGGTTGAAAGTCCAAGACTCAGGGCACTGGAAATGAATATTACAATCCAACAATTATTTCAAGACAGAATATGGGGTCACAGAATCAAATGCAAAACATTAGTATGCACCTACTTACACAATGGGAAGGCCACAATGAATTACGAGTCTTAGCTTGTCACTGTCTTTCCAGAAATGGAATGCTAACAAGGGAATCCACACAATCAGGGCAGTTGGACGAACAATCACCGCCAGCGATACCAAGGCCAAATACTTTGCACTAAAGAGCAAAAGTACACATCATATTTATTTTGCTTCTTTACATCAGGATACAGGACACTTTATTTGGTGCAAGATATATTTATATATGGACAACCTGTTGTGGGTTTTGGATCCTGGTAGTGAGTAGTAGCAGAGAGCCAGAGTTGTGAGCATAGTCTCAGTGGTATTGGTCAGGGTCCGTGTACAACAATACCATGTGAACCAGGAACAGAGCTGACTGAAATACTGGAGACAAATACAGGTCATTTAGGAAGTTATCAATTGAGTTTTATTTATTTTATGTTAACAAAAATAATTATATTCAAACATAACTGTTCTAATGTGACTTGTTTTAAGACACATTTCTGACTGTAAAGCAAATATATGTGCAGAGGTCCATTTTTTAAATCCTAGAGCCTGAGAAGGGTGTGATGGACTCAACACTCACTCACTCACTCACGCACTATAGCCACCATTTCAGTAGCAACATTGGATTGGATTGTGTGTGCGTGTGTGTGTGTGTGTGTGTGTGTGTGTGTGTGTACACAAACACGCTGTGTAATAAAGGTACATGGTCCACTAATGATATGGACAAAATTCATTATAAACAGACAAATGAATGCATTTAATCATATGAAGAAAATAACCTACTGTTAATTTTGCAACATCTGGACTTTCCAGATGTTTAATGACTGCATACAGTTTGACATCAGTAAATGCAGCTAGAAGTGCTTGCAGGACACGAGGCAGCCACACCTGTAAATGTAAATAAGATGCATCATTAACAATTTAGGAACATGATCAGGATCCACTGTTGAGTCATTGCAGTTAGCTTATGTGTGTTTGTCATCATCACCCCTGACAGGATCGGAGGGTAATTGTAATCAAGTCCGTCAGTCCATCCATCAGTGTGTGTGTCCCCTCACACCATTTTAAAGTCCTTACGTTTTCTTAAACGGTAGGCTAGAAGCTTACTATATCTTGTTTCCTCCAACATGATCTGAATCCAGAATAATAATTTATTTTCATTTTCTTTACTGGCCAATTATAGGCATCAGGGTCTGCAGTTGCCCGACTGCTCTTCTTTATTTAGTCTGGGGTATAAAGAATGAAGCATTTGCCTTCCATATCCCAAAAACAACTGGGATATGTTTGACTCAGCTCATAAATCCAGGGTAACAGTCATGATCATTAAATTTGACTACATGCTTTATAACGGTTCTTTAGTAGGTAAAATGGCCATCACTAAACTATTACTGTATATGCCCAGTCACAGTAAAATATATACACTTACCAAGAGTATAACTGTATCACAATCAAATATATGCAGTATTTTGTAAAAAGCTGCAAAGATGAGTGGATAAGAGTAGCCTCTGATTCCCTCGGTCCACTCCCAAGTCAAATATCCATAGGTAATATGTTAAGGATGAACATGTGTGTGTTCAAACAGCTGTTTAAGTACCCATGTATAAATACAAACAAAGGATATTTGAAGACCATGTGATGGGAAACCTCCAGAGACTGCCAATATTCATCTGGAACAAAGTTGGTCTGAACCAGGAGGCAGTTGATGAGACGAAATGCCACAGAGAATAGATAGGCATTGATGCCAAAAAAATCTACAAATAAATCAGAACAGAATGTATTATTAATTGTGCTCAATTCAATTCAAATATATTATTCACATACAATGTGGTGAAATGCTTTGTCCACGGTCATGGCTGTGCAATGTGTAAATAAATAAGGAAATAGAAAAAAAGAGAAGAAGAAGAAGAAGAAATATGTTTGCAACAAGCTTGTTTATTCAGTGTCAGGTACTCTGGTTTAACACTGATATTTCCCTTTAAATGCAACAAGAGGGGAGTAGAGCCTGGTTAAGCTTACTGTCAATTAGGATTCTATAATAATAGCCTAGTTCTTGTACATGTAGCCTACCGACATCTTGAACATATTGCATGTTGCATCACAGCAAAACAAGGAAGTTTGCAAGAATTCAAACTCGCACCTGAGTTAACCAAATGTTTAACCCAACCAAGTAGCAAGCAACTAGTAGAAATGCGAATACACGTGCGGAATTTAATAAACGATAAGCCACAATTAAGCACCAAATATTGCTCTCAAAACAAACAAATGGGGAATCACTGTGTACTATGTAAATTACTATGAGTGGGCTAATATAGTTGAACGACTTCTCAGTTTCTGTCCAAGGTTGCAAATAAACATGACAACTTTTATGACATTAGACAAAAATAGAGAGATCTGAGAGCTACGTAGAAAACCACTGGATGAATAATTTGTGGTGCAGATTGAAAATAGCCAGTAGCATCCGTTTCCTTATTATCCTACTCGTCAACAGTAGACTACCCTCTGGAGTGAACTCAAAATCAAGCCCGCGAGTGTTCTTAGCCGTAGCCTACCTGGCTGGAGTGGACCAGCATTATTGTCGTAGAGTTTAGATTTCCTTTTTCTTAATTTAACCGGCTCTGCAAACGTCGATTTGTTCTTCAATCGCTCACGAATTCGTTCCATACCGCAACAGTATGTAGTATTACATGTTTAATACGACATGAACAACATGCTGTCATGTCATGTAAGGTTCGACAACTCAACTCAGTCTCATCCTTTCCTCCACTTCCGTGTTTTGGATGTGACGTCATATTTTTTCCCCCTGTAAATCAAATTCATATTTTGCTTGCGGGAAATCAACGTTTATAATAGTTTTATAGATTTACATAAATACTAAACCCACCTACAAATTATCTGAATGCATCGAATAAGACTTTCTCTATATATTATATAAAAACCCTCCAGCTAATTGTCCTCGTCCATTTTGTCCCTCCGTCGCTCCGTACTCATGTTGCTGACCTTCTGCTGAAGATTCGGTAAGATTACGAGTGCTTCTTGAATGAGTAAAGAAAAGACTGTTTAAAATGATGAGTTATCATGATTATGATAAGATTATGATATGATGAGTTCGGCATTACAAGCATCTGCAACTATATTTGACTGAAAACTGAAGGTTTTAAGATAAGTACGGTCACGATTCTCCCATACCATGTCAGACTCTGTGAGCTTTAAGAAGTGCAACACCAATATCATATCATGTCATATTAGACCAGCAGGAACTTGTATTGTTCTGCCTGAGTGGTGTGTGGGTAAAATTGGGTAGATGTGCAACCAACACTATGTTTTTTTCTTTACAGTCTTCATGGAAGTTGTCGGGACCGACCTCCAAATCGACGTTAGCATAATAGCCACATGAAATGAGAAACAACGAAAGAAGTTCTCTGTTCACGACAACATGTTCCGACGAAGGATACCATTGAACGAAATAGCGTTGGCAACACTGCTTGGAGTTGCCGGGGGCATATATGTATACAAACCAATGTTTGAACTCGAGAAACCTCACACTGCAGAACTGCAGGAAGACAAGAAGCAAGAGAATGCAACACCGGACAAACCTACCGGATCATCGTCCTGATGTTGAATGCAGTTAGACAGTATATCGGCTACATTGTTTGTGAAATGTTCTGTGATGTTATGCCTTAAGTAAAGATGTGCTTCATTGACGATGATCATTTGGATGTCGATGCTTCTGTTCACCGTATTGGAATGATGTAAACTCATAACATGTTCGTGTTTTGGATGCATATGCATGCACGCGATGACCCAAATGGGATTATTTCACATAGGCCTACAACTGCTGCGAGGCGTTAAGAATTGGTTAGGTTAACCTAAACTTAATATTTTTGCTGTTAGAAGAAGCAGGTTATATCTTGACGTGCTCTTGGAAAGGAAACCGCATGGTCTAGGTTACTGCAAGTCGAGATTTCTCATACACTGTAACAATCTGTTACATATTTCTGGTCAAGAGACTTTCTCGTTACATGTTTACCCTACTGACTGAGCACAGTCTATGGGTTATACATCAGCAAACCACAAGATGGAGCTAGCGATCATAAATGTCAAGGATCAATAGAGTTCAATACATCGTACAGTAGGCGACTAGGCGTCTCACTCTCAGATTTCAGCTGAAAGGCCCATACTCAAGTGATCAGAACCCAAAGTGCTATAGAAACTTCAGTTTACTTTCTATGGCGTTCAACACACGTAGGCTATATTCGCAGTTAGACTCTGTGTAAGACAGTTGAATAGCCAGAAAAAGGTTTGACCATTTCCTTATACCTTGAATAATGGCAATACTTTCTAAAAGAACACTTTGGTTAAGCATTCATGTTAGAGCTGTTCTCCTCAGCCTCCTGGCTCGGTAGCAGAGGGAGGGGCGCTATTGAATAAAACGGGAAGTGATGTGAAGTTGGCTAAGTAAACGACTTCTGAAACACGGAATAATCTCGCAAGACCAAGTTCATGACTCCAAGGGAAAGGGAAATTATTTTTTTCGTATATTAGTTGAAATTGCTGGTGTATTAAAGTTACTGCGTCGAGGAATCCAACAACCTACAGTAGTGACGCACTAGTGGTAAGTATTTTGTCCAAATGTAACTTCTCAACATAGCTATTGAAGTCAGTCGGTTTTCTTGTCAACCTTTTTTTTTTACCACGGCCTCTCATTCGCATGGGCAATTTACTCTAATTTGTTCATAATAAGCAAGTCAGTCTTTTTAAGTAGACTACAGCTGCTACAGTAATGGGATTGCATCATGGGCTGCACGAGTTTTTATAGTAAGCCAACTGACACGTGCAGTAACATTGTTCACTTCAAATTCATGAGTCTAAGATTTACGCTACCCACCTGAGCGTGTATTGGACACGAATTGCGACTTGAACCTGTCAGTGTAGTGTTTTTCCAGGTGGGTAGCCTATTTATATAACCCACTGAAAACGCGACGCTTTTTTTTTAACTGATGAAGTCGTTTCTTTAGGCCTGTGTGAAACCCTTCTACAAAACTTGACTTG
This sequence comes from Sardina pilchardus, assembly GCF_963854185.1. Lineage (NCBI taxonomy): Eukaryota > Metazoa > Chordata > Actinopteri > Clupeiformes > Clupeidae > Sardina > Sardina pilchardus. The sequence continues at coordinate 32,355,473 of NC_085004.1, read as the reverse complement.
GCATAATTTGCTCCAACGCTGGCTGCCCCCTCAAAGCAGGAAGTTATCAACGTGGACACAGTGGAAATATGTAGGCCTACATATCCAAGTCCCAATAATAGCAGACCAAGGACATGTCTAACCATTAAATGCCTCGTCCATACTTCATAATACGTCGCTCTTCCGTGTGAGGTATCCTCTTCTTTCCAGATGGGGGATTTCTTGTTAACCGTGTGAGCAGGATTGTAGCCTAACACAGTAGACAGCCCAGTTATAGGCCTACTATGATTTTCTTTTTCTTTTTTTTTCTTTTTAAAATATTTTTAAGGCGATATTGTTGAATTTGTTAAAAGTTAAAACAGTGTGTCCCTTAGGCTACACGCTTCAGCTTCTTATTGGCAAGGCAAGTTTACATAGAACATTTGACCACTTGTTGTTTCTACTACTGTTGTTTCTTTACACAATAAATGTGAGTATTTGAAAACTTAATATGTTCGATTTTAGTTTTTTGTATACTGTCTAGGCAATGCAGAGAAGGAGGTCATGCACCATTAGATAAGTAATTGATGACCGATTTTCCTTTGCTCACTCTCAATCCTAACAGTGAGTTGTAGAAAATGCAGCCTCATGGAAGTGTTGAATGTTCAGCAAGACATGGTTATTACAAGATTCTTGGCTTGGCTGAATATCTGGGGTCACCTGACCAGTCAGGGAGAGCACATGAGGACCAGCTGAGGATTATTAGATGGGGAGATTTTATGTGGCATGCTTCTCTCCTCTTGTTGATACATTTTCTTGTTTATTGAAAGGGTGTTTATGACTTCTGAAGTCACAAACATCTAGCCTACCCATGCCGGGGCCACTCTTATTTTGCTCTGACTTGGTCTGTGTCAAGTGACTGTGTGTTCATTTGTAGTCATTTTAGAAATTTGCCTCTGCCCATATATGTTAACAGATTTCCACAAGGCTGGAAATGAATCTACAAGTGGTAGGGTCCCTAAACGTATGCAACTTGCTTTAGTGTAAGTTCATGTCCTGATGAAAGACTGGAATGGTAATGAGATGAGGAGGAAGAGTGCACTCTCCTTCCTTTTGAGCTCTTATTCTATAGACTACCTTGTGTTTCCTTACAACTATTATTGGCTAACTTTGTGAATCTCATGTTCTTTCAAGTTTTCCATAATTGGCCTAAATGTCCATAATTAGCCTAAAAAGTAATCCACAGTAGTTTTGTGTCTACACAGACTCAAACTGCTAGAATATCACATTACATTGGTCTAGATTCCGTTTAAATTGTAGTCTAAGCCTTGTTGGTGCAAAACACCTGCTCAACACAACAACACATCTCACTTGCTTATTTAGAAGTAAGAGGATCATGTGTTCCATGAACAGCCACAGCACTGTATGGACACAGCCATATAACAGAGTAGTGTCAGCCTGCTGCTCCACCCGTCTGCACACAGAATGTCTTTGGGATTGTCAACAAGTTAGGAGTTGAACTCGTAATTGTGTGAGCTTTCTAGGAGGAGTTGCCGTTCCAGTGTTTTTTCAAGGTCTTGACATTTTACCGTCGTCTTTCTGTCATTGTGGAGGGGTAAGCTTACGCCTCTAAAGTTTATTTTTGTCATTTTTCAATGATGGTTTTATGTTTGTTTGTTTGAGGGTTGCTCAAGCTATTGTAGGTGTTGCACAGGCATTATGTGGTTACTTGCATGTGCGCTGATATGTTTAACTTAAGCTCTGAGTATACTGTATTTCGTAATCTCTTCTCTCTGATATGGCTGGAAGTTGTTTTTACACTGCAAGCAGTTTATTGCTTAACATCGGCACAGAGTGATCTGTGTCATCATTGCTGGGCCCTCCTGTCAGAACAGGTACTAGATCCATGCTGGGGCATGATTACAAGAGCTGGTCTGTAGAGGATCCAGGGAGTGTTTTTCGGTGAAAAGTTTGTCTGGCAATATGATTTTGGCAGTCAAAATTACAGCAGGCCTCTGGCAGCAATGCTGTTTTTCATTTTGTCTTTTGAAATGACCCTTTTCCTCCTTGCTCACGCTTAGCAGAGGATGTGATGGAGAGATGTAGAGATCAGGCAGTAGCATATATGATAAGCCTGCACAGTGGGTAGGCTATAGCTGCAGCATTTATTCTCTCTGTGCAGAGCTGCTGTGGTTAATCTGATCAATCAGAGATGTCTGGTCCTTCTACCTGGTGGGAGAGTGAAGACCTTCCCCAGACATCAGTGGGAAGACTAGCTGGTTTTCACTTGACAGTGCTCATAGACTCATTTGTGTGTGCATTTAAAGGCAATAGAGTTGAGAGGTGCTCAGGCACTGTGGGTGAAGGTGTGGAGGAGACTGTTCCTGTTTGTGTCATACATGGCCATTAGCAGGCTACTGTAGATTAGGCTGTCTGATAGTGTGCACTATGGGTGAAGGTGTGGAGGAGACTGTTTCTGTTTGTGTCATACATGGCCATTAGCAGGCTACTGTAGATTAGGCTGTCTGATAGTGTGCTCTGCTGTGGCGCCTCTTCCTTTTGAGGTTTGATTGCTTCATCAGTCACAGTGTATTTACACCAGATTCAACAAGCCCCTCCTTCCCCCAAGATATTAAGCTGCTTATAGGGCAGGACAGGGCTTATTACCGCCAGTTAAATAATGCCGCACTTGTTTGAATGGCTTTTCATGCAGTGGTCATATGATGCATTTTCATCCTTCGCAAGACCTACACAAAGTGTACCTCATGTCATAATACAGCCTATCAGTGTGTTCTTGGTGTTTTGCTTTTCAATCAGCTAACATATTGTTTGCTTTTGTATAAGTTGTGCATGTTGTACATCTTGTTTGTGAAAGATTGTGTATACTGTTTTCAGTACAAATTTGGATGTGGGTTGGGATGAGGGAATTGAGGCCCAAACCCCTGCCTGTGTGCTAGATGAGTGATGAAATGTGCTGTGTTCACTTCACTATCGAAACAAGAATCCTCACATTTTATCTGATAAAGTTAATTTACAGAGAGTGTGAGAATAAGGGTATGACTGTGAGATTTCTGGCAAGACAAAATAGGAACATGTTATAAGATGTCTGGCTCGAGGTTTCAATTTGGAATAGTGGCAACAGTCAGACATGTTGTGCTGACTTAGGGATGGTTTTGTAAATGGCGCACTTTTAAAATATACTTTTTTGAACTTCCTGTTACAATGTCAGCAAACATGAGAAGTCATGTCTGCACATGAACCAACATCTAGGCTACAGTGTGTCACACTTTGGTTGAATTGGAGTTTGATTAACCATTTCCCTGGCCACACAGGGGTCAAGTTTATTTATTTAGTGCATTTCATACAGAGGTCATTCAGTGTGCTGTACATAAAAAAAAAAAAAACAGTAATAGCAGATAAAAGCATAGATGGGCAAAGATTAATTTAGAAAATTATCATAATAAAACATATAAGGGTTTCTATGCTTAACTTAAATTCCCAGGTATATGTCCAGTCACCAGCAATTTTAGATTAAGCAACACTGACCTCATCTCTGAGATGTTCTATGAACTGTTGTCTAGCTCTGCAACAATCTTGAGTGGTAATGTCAGGGTTGTGGGGTTGTGACTGCTCATCTGGACATTGGCTCTTTTGTTCTCCATCACCGTATAAGTCCAGGCGCTGAGAGTTGAAGTGAATTGTAAATGCATGTCTGTTTTGCCCCCAGGTCAGAAATCAGCGCTCACTATGTCTGATGGGGACTATGATTACCTCATCAAATTCCTAGCCCTGGGAGATTCAGGGGTGGGAAAAACCAGCTTCCTCTACCAGTATACAGATGGGAAGTTTAACTCTAAGTTCATCACCACCGTGGGAATTGACTTCAGAGAAAAACGAGTGGTAGGGTTTATAAATTCTGTTATTTTAGAAATGCACTCCTGGTGTGAAATTTAAGGCTTTCCCATACTTGTATGTGTGATTCCTGGCTGATTTTGGAGGCTGATACACTTCATACTGGTTCATCTTGATCGAATCAGAACAGAATGTTGGGAGTCTATTGATGTGGAGTTGAGTTTAGGTGTCTGATGTACGGTACCAATCCAGCAAATCACAGTCTGTATTTCCTAGTTCTACCTTTCTACTAATAGACCACCAAGGTTTTTACAGGTTGAAAAGTTGTCTTTAAACAAAATCACTAGAAAAAGTGCAGGTTACACAATTTCTATGGTCCATCAGATGTTGATTATAGTGAACTAATTAAGTCTGTATGCACAATCTTCTACAACCTCATTTGTTTGCATTTCAAGACAGGATAACTGACACGGACATGACTGCTTATTGAATTCTTAGCATCTAACCACTGATGCACAGTCATTTTAACTCTCAGTGTGTATCAGTGTATCAGTCACTGCCATTCAGTGTTCCTTGTTCCACACTGATCTATTGCTTCAGTGAGGCAGCAAAATGGAATTTCATTAACTAATGGTACCTCAGACACACTCCTTCTTTGAGAGAAGGCACACTCCTTAAGTGCAAACAGTGTGTACCGCTTAACCAAACATAGGCGTCATATCTGTGACCTGTCCTTGGTAATGGCAATAATTTTACTCTTAGAAGTGCTAAATGAGACGGGCTGTATAATTTATGTCACTTTCACAGTGCATGTTAATTGTAGTTGCAGTAATGTAATTAAAAAGATACTGTTTTTTTAAATCTAATTTCCAAAGGTATACAAATCAAATGGTCCTGATGGCACAGCAGGTAGAGGGCAGAGAATTCACCTTCAGTTGTGGGACACAGCTGGACAGGAGAGGTGAGGCAAAGTAGAAATTTCCGTTCCACTCTTACATGTACATAAGCACACTACCAGTCAAAAGTTTGGACAAACCAACTTATTCATGTTTTTTTTTCTTTACTTTGACTTCTTACAGAGTAAAACAATGCTGAAGGTTGTGTAGCATACACAGCACATATGGAATGATGTATTAAGCAAAAATGACATTTCAATTTACAAAATTTACAAAAACAAATGTACTTACTCTCAACCAACTTGACATACTGTAGGCACCTGAAATGGGTTTCTTACAGTCTTGAAGGAATTCCCATACATTTTGAGCACTTTTTGAAATAACTAAGTTGTCTCTAATGATGCCAAAAGTATGCAACGTTATAAAGGTAAATGATAAAGAATATAAAATATGACACATGTATATAGGCTATATATTCATAAAGAACTTCGTAGAACAACATTGAAGAAGAAGTCTGATGGAAAATGATGTAGGAAGAGTAAGAAAAAGTGTGTTTGTGTGCAAACTTTTGGCTGGTAGTGTACTATTGTGCAAAAGCAATTTTGAGATCATGTTGCTCATTTTTAAGAACAGTCACTCAAGAGTCTTTTTCCCTTCGCCTCAATATCAGGTTTCGAAGTTTAACAACAGCATTCTTCAGAGACGCCATGGGCTTCCTGCTCTTGTTCGACCTTACTAACGAGCAGAGTTTCCTCAATGTCCGAAACTGGATGAGTGAGTTGACAAGAATTCCATACTTATCACCCCAGCACATATATTACAGATGTAATGCCCAGATTTTCACTACACAGAGCAATTTAAGACCTTTAAGACTCTTGGTCTTAAGAGGTTGCATGGACCTGTAGTTTGAGTCACTAATATAGCTGATCTGCTCCACAGGTCAACTACAAATGCATGCGTATTGTGAGAACCCAGACATCGTCCTGTGTGGGAACAAGTGTGACCTGGAGGACCAAAGGGCCGTCAGTGAGGATGAGGCTCGGGAGCTGGCAGAGAAATATGGGTGAGCATCAGGTCATGACTTAAGGGCCTCGCACGTTTGCTAAGAGGGCAGTGGCTGAGTGTTGTTTGTCAAGGGACATGCATGCACTTATAAGCACGGTAAACAGGGCCCTCCTTGGAAAGTCAATGTTTGCATAATGCTCTATTTGAATATAATGTCAGTCAGACATCAGATATACTGGGATGGGCTATATGTTCTTGCATCCCAACATGTTTAGTTTGACCATGTGTCAGGCATGGCACATACATTCAGTCTTATTCTGTAATTAAGTTGCAGATATGTGGAAAGAGACCAAGAAACAAAGACTATATCATGATACTTTTACAACATTTTCATCACAGAAAATATTTTTAAGATGAAACCATCTCTTTCAGTCCCTCAAGCAATGTATTGTGAACAGGTTTGACATGCACCATCAAATCTGTTTTGATGCCCAAAGAAATATTTCTTACTCTTGACATATGTGTGTACTATGTGCTTTTACACACAATAATGTAAAATCTGCCTGCTTGTCTATATGTCACATGCTAAATTGAACATTTGCCCTACTCCGCTTACTCCGATTTCTCACTTAATAAAGGTCAAATGTGATGATATGAAATCACTGCTCTCTCGTTTTGAATGAAAGAACATTCACATCTGAGTGATTTACTATCTGTGTTGAGCCAGGGTGGGGATGTCCTTTGATATCCAGATTCTTGAATGCCTCTTGTCCGTTCAGAAATGAATAAATGATTCAACCAAAGCGGACCTAAATGTTAACATATATTATGATATATTTTTTAACAGAATTCCATACTTTGAGACCAGTGCAGCAAATGGTGAGAACGTGAGCAAGGCCGTGGACGTCCTGCTGGACCTCATCATGAAGAGGATGGAGCGCTGCGTGGACAAGTCCTGGATCCCCGACGGCACCGTGCGCTCCAACGGCCACAGCACCACAGACATCACGGAACCACAGGACCCTGAGAAGGGCAAATGTGCCTGCTAAGAGTCCACGCAACAGCTATCTTTACTGTCTCCCTTTTTATCATTGGATTGGACAAAAATATGGGAGAGGTTGCCCTCATGATTTATTAATACTGATAGAGGAATGTTGGAGAATATACATGGATGGTGAATGCATCTAATGGCAATTGCGACTACCCTTCTACTCTCATTTACACACAGTATGTTATACCACTGCATTATGATTTATTTTTTTTTGATGTTAGATTGTAGCTCAGACACTGTTTAGTCCTCACACTCAGAAGTGTCTTTTTAGATCTTTTGCATTTGAAGTGACGTGCAATGAAAAAGAAACTTGTCTTAATGAGGGTTGTCCTCAGAAATGTTATCAAGAAAATAGCTGTCCTGTCACGCAGGTTCATGAGATGTAATTGATGTACCCTGCAGCGCACTCTCCTAAATCCTGAACGCCTTACTCTTCTGAAATGCAAAGATTCCGAGCACATTCAAGTAATCAATGTACAATTTTTTGTGCCACATTTTACAGCAATTAGCATATATTGACATCTTGGATGTATGTTTGCCAAGTATGGTTCCACAGATATGATATTTTCAGATATAATGTCTTTGTCCCTCGGGGCCTCTCAGTGCCCCGGGGCTACTGTATTGTCTGCAACACTGTATCATTGCCAACACACTTTATGCCAAAAATGGACACCAAATTCTTTATTCCAGGAAAAAAATAAATATATTTTATTATTTATTGAATTCATTGGTTTCCATTTTGATCAATAACGGCAGTCTCTTGTGTGTTATCTGGACACTCCCTGAAGATTGATTTGTTTTATTGGCAAAAGAAAATGCAGGTATGATCTTCTTGAATATGTTTGCCTTTTGAATGTGCCTGCATGTGTTGCTGCAGTGAGTGAGTGCACCACTGAGTGTGCAGGGCTTTTTTTAACCCATGTGGCGCCCCCTACAGCTGTAGAGAAGCACTGTCCGTGCCATTAGTACATCACTGGTGTTCAGACAGTACAGTCAAAACAAGGACATCTGCTACGCTGATGAATGTAGACAGGTGAGTGAAAGTAAGTGTAAACGTGGCAAAACTCCAACTGAATTAAGAGCACTCCTGATTAGTGTGAGCAGTGAAGCAGGAAGAAAGGAGGAATGAGGAAGTGGTGTCTAATTCTCTTTCTAGTCAATGAATAGGATTAGTGCATGCAAATAATTGCTAAACTGCTTAGATGCATTTCATTGGTAATACCTTGTCTGTGTTACTGTGCATTTTGGTCAGATACTTGCTTTGGGATGAAGGGAGTAGCTCTTCACAGACGGAATAGAGGTCTTATTTGTTTGCTATGCCTGGCATTCATTTCTAGCATCTGATTTCTTTTAACTTCCTCTTTTCCCTTCTACCCCTCCTGCTCTCAAAGACTGGAGAAGGGCAAGTAGACAGTTGGAGAGGGAGGAGGTGCCCACTGGAGTGAAGAGGAGCATTCACCTCATCAGAGCCGGTGAGGAGCCGCACTGATTTCACTGGTGTTACACACAGTCACATGGTCTCACTGACGACCCCCCCCATCACACTCCCACTGTGTCGAAACCACACACACACACAGAGAGACATAAATCCATGTTATTGTTACCACGTTGGGACACACTTCTCAGATGCAAAGACAGAATAATTTGGTGCATATACTGTATTTATTATAATTAGCCTGAAGGAGGGTGGCGACACAACGTTCACAGGGAGAAGCATATCTGTTGACCTGAAGGGTCAGTTTGGGCTTTGACAGTTTTTTTTTTTTTTTTTTTAAGTCAGAGACTTCTTGGAGACTTCATTTCAATCTTCAGTCACTCCCATTTGTAAGTGTCTTATCTCCTTCAAATAGATCTGCACCAGACTCGTGCTTAATGTCCTGTGTTAAACAAATGACTCAGAAGCCATTTAATGGATGCAGGGAAGAGGAAGGTGCAGCATCATTTGTAGACAGTTGACATCATTTGAAGATGACACACCCTTTGTCGGTGGCAATCATATGCTTGACTGGCATTGTGCATACCCACTTACTTAAACGTTTTTTGAGGTAGGTCACATAGTTTTGTCAGCAGATGGTGCTGTTTTGCTTTTGTCAAGTCAAGGGTGTGGCAAAAGACAAATGGACACTGCTGAGGTAGATTTAAACAGTTGTAAGCAATAGTTTCTCTTAATTATGTAAAAGCAGACTAGCGCAGAGAATATATGAGGACATAGCAATCTGTTATGACTCATGCCGATTTTGTTCACTTAAGCTTATCTGGTTGTATAATAGGCTGCGTTGCCGGTGCCTCTAATGAAGTATTTAGTGGAGAATGGCCTGCAGTAGCATCTTACAGAGGGATGCAGCCACTGGAGGGAGTTTTGGATTTCAGCAGCAGTGAGTAATCCAGCAGGGTCTCCAGTGGCCAGAGCTCTGCAGCAGATTGCAGTGAATGACGGCATGCGGGCCCAGACAAGGCCATACCTGTCCCCTCCACCAAACTGGGTTGGGTTCTACATATTTCTGGATGAGTCTCTTTGAAGGAATGGATCATTTCGAAATACCTGTGCTGAGTATCACTTTTTGAACACCTGCTGAGCTATCTCTCTTGAATTTCCCCTTGGGGGATCAATAAAGTATCTATCTATCTATCTCAACTTGTGACTGTTTGATTGGGCTTATTTAGTGGCATAGCGTTCACCCCTCCAAAGGTTTCCGTGTGATAAAGAAAAAAATACACTCGACCCAAATGCTGTGTATGGCTGGCTATCAAAGTACACTAGACATGTGTCTGTGGCAAAATATTAAAGAACCACAGATGTTTATTATGTGTTTTCTAACATGTATTGTTTGTAACTGTTCTTAGGGCTTTGTCCTCTTTTAGATGAACCCTCACAAAGTATTTTGACATTTAAGGTTTGTTCTGATGTTGCTTTTGAAAACCTAACATCTGAAATGCCAGAGAACTAAGTGTGGTTATATTTCTCACTGCATCTTCACTATACCCAAAACAAGAATATATGCAGTATGTACGTCACTCTTTCATAAATCCTGAAAGCTCTTGAACTGCATAACGTACATAGCAAGTAAGAGCAAACTGCTTTAAAAGTATCATTTCAAGAGAACATAATACTGTAAAGCTTATATTCCATCAGCTGCTCGTGGGCTGTAATATCCCAGGCCACTAAGAAGCTTTCTGAAAAAGGAGATAGGAATGAACTCCTTGTGACTGGCTGTTTTCCTGATCAGCCTCACTGCTGAGGTGAGTTGAGTTGCATCAGGGAAAGCATAACAGGATTAGAATTGCAGGTGTGTCTGTTCTGCTGCACAGTCAAAGGCTCCATCTTGAGATAGCAGCAACTGCAGCCTCACCCCACTGTTTTGAACTCTCACCCTTCTGTTTTGAAGCAGTGTGTTTTACTTGGAAAATTGCATCCTGTAAAAAATCCAATAGCCAATTCCCTAGGCTCGCTCTGGACATGTTTTCACCTTCAAAGTTGTTCTAATCTGAGCTGCAGTGTGCATGATGTCAAAGAGGCCAGCCATGCTTGTTCACAGAGGAGCCTGGCTTATCAGTGGCGCTTTTGATGCCTGAGCTCTTTATTGACAGCATACTGATTGGAACCTCCATCTGGAGATGCTTGTCAAGTGACTGCACTGATGATAAAAAAAAAAAAAAAGGATTAGTATAGCGGGGAGACATGGGTATCCAACTATTTTTAGAGATTTATCTTTTGACCAACTGAAACTTGAGCAGCAGAATAAAATGAGCTTCTATATCTGAAGCAAGCTGGGCTGGTGACTCATAAAATAGTGTTATATATCGAGGGGAATTATGGGTCCAATTAGAAATGTAATTTTGCCCCGCTGCTTCCAATCTGGTTTATTGATCCTCATGTAGGAGCTGGTGATTTATCAGATAACGCAGGGCAAATGTGGCAATCCATATGCTGGCATAAAAACACATTACAACATTTAGAGCACAATTGTCTTGACATTGAGAATGTAGAAGTTAATCTTCTAGAGAACAGCATAGCATTTATTCCAGGGCAACTGTTTGCAGACTCTCTTGGGTAGAAACTAATCTGATACCTAATGAACTGTGACTGAACTGTGACTGAGATTCTCATATTCACTCTAGGTGGCATCACTAACTAAATGTGCCTTATTGCATGTTAAAATTGTATGTTTCCAAAGGACCATAGCATACTGTACTTACACATACACACATACTGTACAACATACACAGCTCATGCACAGCATGTACGAGTTTGAAAAATTATAGAATAATGAAAAGAAAATAAGAAGTAAAGGTCAATGAGTTTTTGACACAGTGGGCACTAAATTCCTCCTAACTGGTGTTCACCGGGTGATGAACATGGGGGCTCAACATGCCAACAGAGCGGTTGGCTGCGGCAGCTCGAGCTGGAACCAACTGTTTTGGGGTTTTTGTACCGGCCGTACTCGTCACCTCGAGAAACTGAGATCTGACAACTGAAATCACCGGATTTCTCCTTTAAGGTCATTTTTAGATGAGACGTCTGTTTGCATGAAAACTTGTAGCCTATATGTCTGTCAGGACAACTTGAGCTCGGACAGACTGCACAGCTATAGGTAGCTTTCAGGTGTATCAGCGTCCTGTCTCCTGTCTCCAGGCTACAGTGGGTGTACTGTACTTTAAGGAGTACTGTATACTCTAAGATAAAAGGGTAGACAGACATAATTACTTTATTCATCCTCAAGGGGACATTGTGCTGATGCAGCAACAATTTGCATAGAGCACAACAAACACACAGTTAATGCAAGCAAATATGAGGTGTGATGCACTGTACAAACAAATAAACAAATAATTTATGTTTTTAATAAACATGAACCATTTCATTTCTATATTTACCTCATCTACCTCTTTTGTGTGTTGTGTTCTATGTAAATTGCTGCTGCAACACCACAATTTCCCCTTGAGGATGAATAAAGTTAACATCGTATACTCATACGTTACATGTGTGATTGTCTTTTGTGTGGTCAAAAATTAGTTGTTATTTATTAACGTTTTCGGTTGTATCCCTTTCTCTGTGAAAATGTATGACAGCATATGGCATATCTCTTGTTTTCCCTTGCACACCACTTAAACAAAGGTCATCTACTTCTCTATGACTGCATTATTTATTCCCCTTTAATTCATAATGAGATAGAGGGATGTTTAACAGAAATGTTTACAGTTTTTCTTACCGTTTTCAAAAACGTTTCCTGTCCACACAACACCAGTAAGAAAAACAACAACTTCCACGTCCACTCAGAGGTGAAAGGAGAGACAACGCTGTAGCATATGCCAGGCTAGTTGATGCTGCTGGCAGTGCAGAGACTACACAAATTCACGAAGAAGATGCCATAACATTCTGACGCGCCTACAGAACATGTCGTTTTCGACTCAGCTCTAAAACGAAACCATTTTAAGGGTTTGTGACTGCTATGTGGAAATGCTTTTATGTTTTGCTTTATGTCTGGTATAGAGCAAGTAAGGTCGTATCCCAAATCTTCTCCTGGTTGCTCTAGCAAGACAAAGTGAGGGATTAGTATTTGGAGCATGCTGTTGTTAATGCAATTGTTCAAGCCACTAACAAGGCTCAACATTTCTTGATGCCCTGAAGAGGGCCTCTATTACCACAGCCATTTTAACCTTGTAAGTGTACAGAAAGGGTAAGAAATGGACTGTTAGTGCAGTCAATGAATTACTGAAATACTTCTTCCAGTGGGCACCATATTGCTAGGAGTCCAAACAAGTCGATTACCAAACACTGCACTACTGTCAATGCATGTGAAAGGACTGGAGGATAGTTTGTTAATCTCCTTTCTTCTCACAAGATGGTGGCAACTAGAATAATAGTAAGGTAATGCTCCCTGTCATTTTGTTTCCCTAACACTTGTTATCATCTAAAAATAGCCCCTAGGTTGTTCTAGACTGGAGTTGTCCTGTAATGATTAGCAGCTCTCGTGTCCCACGGTAAACAGGGCCCCGTGTCTCTGGCACTGAGCAGGTGTTGGGTAACAGAGACGGGTGCTGTGTGCACCTCCGCCCACCTCACAGCTGATCCAGGGCTTCCACAGAGTTGGCAGCGCAGAAGTTGTTTTATTTTGCTATTTAATAAACACATGCAAGAATGCTTTTCATTTAATTCATTTTTGTATAGCCACACAGGAAAAGCAGAAGATTCAGTCGTTATTGCAGAGGTAATTCAGACTCTTATGAGGCTCATACTGCTGTCTTTATTGCAGTCTGCATTTTACATGATTTGCCTCTTTTACACCCAGTTGTTTTTTAATCCAAAATATCTCATGTAATGTGATGAGAGGAGGGAGATGAGAAGAAAGAGAAATCCACTACAAAGTGCACTAAGCACGATTTATTACAGTATCATATTGCATTAGGCATGCAGAAACCTTGGACTGCGCAGGATCAATTTGACTGTAGTTTGTTGGTGACTGGTGTTTTCTACTTATTCTGGCCGTCTGGTTTTCCAGCTCCACTAACAACACATCATTTGATAAACTCCGCACATAACACCTTGCATGATGGATCACGTAGAGAGCAGAGCACAAGAACAAGAGGGATGAAGCTCAGTTTGCAGATGTCTGGGTTAGCACTTAGCTTTCTCTTTATTTATTTTCAAGAACCTAGACATACTGATCTTTGGCCTCATGCAAGATTTCTTTTGAGATTGTTGCTAAAATGTATGTGTGTGAGGGAAGCTGAACTGTGCATGGAAAACATGTAACAGTGGGCTACATTACATTTACATGTATTCATTTGGCATATGGGTTTACCAAAAGTGATCAATGGCATAACATTTAAGCATTTGAGTATTTAAGTTTCAGAACTACACTACAGTGGCGATGAGGCTATAGCTAGGAGTTAGCACTGCATCTGTCAACACTAGTACTAGAGGATAGGAGTGCCATACTGTACAGCTCTACGGTCATCCTACGGTTGCTGAGTGACATTTGAATGAGTTGGCGGTCATATTCAAATTTGCAGTGGTCTTTTAATTTTGAATATGACCGTCAACTCATTCAAATGACACTCAGCAAGAGGACGAGCATGGGATGGTCATTCCCAGGGATGGAGGAGGCCAGGGTGTCCAGCTCATCAATAACTCGCCCGTTGTTTCAGTTGACACACAAAGTTTGACTGAATAGAATAGAATAGAATATATACTTTTTGGTGCTGTTACAATGAGGGCATGGTATTCAAAGGAGTCATATTTGATGGCAACAGTGTAGTATACTTCCATTTGTTGGAAATGAGCAGGCCTGTAGTGTAAGTTTGCCTTATTCGGTGTCCTTACTCAGAAGACATATGTACCTCGGTAGACATACTGTAACTGTACATGTCTTGACCAGATAAGGCCTGAACACATTAAGGGCTGATGCTTCTGATGCCTCAGCACAAGCTGTACTGCTATAGTGTGATTGAGCCGGCCTGTTTCCACATCTTGCTGATTGCACCCGGCTGAGACCGCCTCCTGAATGATCAACTACTAATTGCCATGGGAGGAGGCCAGCCAGTTTACTTCACCCCCTTGCTCAGGCAATTAGAAATGAATGGAAGTACAGATTGACCATTTAGATTCTAGACGCTACCGAGCAGCACCAGAAAGACAAAGTATTCACAAAGCATATTGAAATGAGCTATATGTATATATATTTTTAGACTTTTTCCGCACTTTGAGTCACATCCCTTAGTTAATCTTTAAGAAGTGTCTTAACAGACACTAGATTAAGGCTCCTTTGAGAAGCTTCTCATAGTACATACTGTGTAGACCAATTGCATAAAGAGGGATGTCTGTCATCTCCAGTCATTTTAGAATGTTTTATTTAAGCTCTTCAACAGATAATCAACGCATCAGAGCATGACTTGAAAAACAACCCACCGATTGTCTTGTATACAACATTTAGTGAAAGATATACAGTATTGACCAATTGGGAAAATATATTTATCTCCAGCAAGACTTTGTGTTGCCTCCTTTACATGTACATTTTCAGTGTTAAAATGAGTGCATCTATTCAGTGCAATTGAGACTGTGACAGACACTTGACACAGTAAAAATACCTCACCATAGGTCTGCTATTGCCGCCTGCTCTCTTGCATGCTACTGTATGTCTATGTGGATTATCCTTTGAAGTGGAGCTAAAGGAGCATGGCAGCGTGGATCGTCGTATGTACTCCAGGAGATGCACTGCAATGCACTGGACGTGCTTTATAAATCCCCTACCCGTGACCACATCAGTGTATGAGCATTTGTCTCCGTCTTCTCCGCCTCTCTCCTGCTGCAGACGAGCATGTGTGGAACAAAGCCATGTCTCTCGCTCCCTCACCCCTGCTGTTGAGTGGCTCTTCTGAGCTGGGGTGATAAATGCCTCTTTTCCCTTACAATATGTAATCTGGGTCTCTGGGCCTCCCTGGGCTGTTCACTTCTGATTACCATTAGTCAAGGGTGCCAGGAGGTGCTGTTGCCTGAATAACAAGCATACTCATGTCTGAGTGTTTGTTTATGCGCGTGCATATAGCCTATGTGACAATGTGTGTGTGTGTGTGTGTGTGTGTGTGTATATGTCTGTTTGTGTGTGTGCAAGCTTTGCACATTTCTTTTTTACAAGGACACTGGAAACTGAGAACTCAGAAGAAAATCGACTTTGAATTAGATTTTCAGAAGTTAGGGAACTTGGTTTCAGCCATCCATTACTCTTCAATATCTGTGGTTATATAATTAAAAAAATAACATTTTTCCCAACACTGGCAGGAGCTGGTGAACATCTGTCAATATAATTCAACTTTCTCCCAACAATTCTTTTATGTTCTTCACATCCCCCTCAGCATCATTCTTGGCTCTGACAAATGATGAGGTTGGCATCGGGCATATGGAGCTTTTCTGATGTAATATTGCACTTTGGCTTTTTGCCATGCACTGAATGACTTCAATAGTCAATAATTAATTTCACTCAGAACACTGGTCACCTTACGTTGCCTTAAAACAGCTTCTTCAATTTAGAAATGCTCCTACTTGCTATGGAATGCACGTCTCAATCTAACGCTTTCAGTCTGTGGGAACAAAAGTAGCCTTTGTGCTCAGCCTAACGGCTGCTCAGTGCAGTTAAGCATTCTCTCTCGTGTCACTCTAGTGTGGAGCTGTGTTTCTCCGAGCGTGACTACATGTTTGCTGATAAAGCCTGTGGAAGGTGCACCGTCTGCATCCATATGAGCCTCCTCGTCTCCGCTAACATTTTCCAGCCTCTGAGGCTTTTGGCCTCTATCTCCCTTCTTTCAGATGCTCTCATTCCTCCCCCACCATCCATTTCATGTCACTTTCAGAGATGCTAAGCTCTGCCATCTGCGATACTGTTTTCGCAAAGTGTGTCATTTTTGTATTAACCTATGCTGCTGCCTCTGGATTCTCAGCTTTTCATGTCTCCATGGTGTGGAACACTATTAGATCCATGGGAGATGTTGAGGACTAGCACTACTGTCATCCTCTCCCTGCAGAGCGTCTGAGGCCGTTTTATAAACCTCGGAAGAGGGGGAGATTCATGGCTGTTCCCTCAGACGCAAATAAATTTTGATGAACACAAAGAAAATGGGGGACATGAACCGGTGGCTTGCTTAGTAAATTCCACTTAGCCTCAGGAGCTAAGCGTCTCCCGTGACTGTGCCAGAGTGGCCCATAAGTGGTGATCGCGGCTGGCAGAAAGGTGAGCGTGACCTGCCTGTGACTCTGATGGAGCTACAAGTGCTAATGTTCCTGCAGGTTGACGCGGGTTCCCCTCAGCACCACCTCCCACATTAAGAGCAGTGAGAGGAAATGGCCTCCCCCGAGAGCGGGGCCTGAGAGCGGGCCAGCGTTGGGCCGGCACCGGGGTGAGTGCGCGGGGGCCTCCGCTCCACTGCCACACACACGGTAAGTGGAGCACGGAGGCATTTGTCACCAGGAGCAGCGGCGTTTGGGACTTGCGCTGCAGTACAGCCTCTTATCAGTGATGTGGGCCTGAACCTCGTTAGGCTCGTGATTAAGCGCTCCGCTGAGGTTTGTCTCCTCCTGGGAGCATCCATCACACACTGCCTGTTGTGATACGCACCTCTCGGCTTCTCAGCGTGTGTGTGTGTGTGTGTGGCCTGTTGCCCTCAATGACTTGCCTGGTGGAGGAATGCAATGCGGTGGCGCTGGTAACGTTGGTTAACTGGATTACATTTCTGTTGTCGCAGCTCGTAGCCGCTTTGTTTGCGTTATTGTTGCCATTTGTGGCAGATGTCTAAATGCCAGTGAAGCAGAGGGTACATGTGCACGCGCCCAATAAACATTCAGTTGATTCACTTCATGGAAAACTAAATATCAGTCACAACATTGATGCCTCAAATGTTTTTCTTATTGAATTTTTTTTATAGGAACACCTGTCTGTATGTATAGCCTACCTTACACTCTGTGTATGGCCATTACATGCATTGTAATGTTGTATATACACCACACACATTGTTATGTAAGTCTGATATGTAACTAAATGGTCTTCGTTTTTGGAAGCCATATCATTATGGTGTGGAGTAGTTGAAAGCTTTTGCACATGAAACCAGACTGTGGAGAGGATAAAACGGGCCACATGAAGGCTAACCGGCTAATGGTGTCAGTTGCTGGCTGTTTACGCCTGCCAAGAATAGCAAGGCAATGATGGGCGCAGGCTTCATG